>NC_136923.1:14363783-14741015 GCF_949752795.1 Hyperoodon ampullatus
CCTCCAGACTTCAGATGATACTACAAAGCTACAGTAATCAAAACTGCATGGCATTGGCACAAAAAAGACATATAAATCAATGGAACAGAATAGAGTCAAGAAACAAGCCCACACACCTACAGTGAATTAATCTTTGACAAAGTTGCAAGAATATGCAATGAAGGAAAGACAGTCTTCTCAGTAAGTGGGGTTGAGAAAGCTGGACAGCCTCATGTAATCAATGAAATTAGAACATACCTTCATACCATAAAAAACCTCAGAATGGTTTAGAGACCTAAATATAAGACATGACACCTTACAACTCCTAGAGGAGAACACAAGCAAAACATTCTCAGACATAAATCATAGCAATATTTTCTTAGATCAGTCTCCTGAAGCAAAAGAAATAAAAGCAAAAATTTAAAAATGGGACCTAACTGAATTAAAAGCTTTTGCACAGAAAAAGGAAACCATCAACAAAATGAAAAGACAAGCTATGGACTAGGAGAAGATATTTGCAAATGATGCAACCAATGAGGGGTTATATCCAAAATATACAAACAGCTCATACAACTCAATATCAAAGAAAAAAACAATCAAAAATTGAACAGAAGACATAAATAGACATTCCTCGAAAGAAGTCATACAGATGGCCAACAGACACATGAAAAGTTGCTCAATATCTCTAAATATTAGAAACAGATGAATGGATAAAGAAGATGTGATACACACACACACACACACACACACACACACACACACACACACACACAATGGAATACTACTCAGCCATAAAAAAGAATGAAATACTGCCATTTGCAGCAACATGGATAGACCTAGAGGTTATCATACTAAGTGAAGTCAGAGAAAGACAAATGTCATATGATTCATATATATGTGGAATCTAAAATGATAGAAATGAACTTAGTTACAAAACAGAAAAAGACTCACAGACATAGAAAACAAACTTATGGTTACCAAAGGGGAAAGTGGGGGGAGGGATAAATTAGGAGTATGGGATTAACAAAAAGACACTACTATATATAAAATAGATAAACAACAAGGATTTACTGTATATAGCACAGAGAACTATATTCAATAGCTTGTAATAATGTAGAGTTGAAAATGATCTGGAAAATGTATATATATATTTATATGTAACTGAATTACTTTGCTGTATACCTGAAACTAACACAGTATTGGAAATTAACTATTCTTCAATAAAAATTTAAAAAGAAAGCTAATTTGGAGATTTAGGGAAAATATGGTTGTGGCTGTGATTACATCAGGAATAATGCAGGATGCCATCACCCCCTCCAGCTCTCTGCCTGGGAAGTTTACTTCCCTACAGAAAATATAAAAAAAGTTTTCATTGCCATTATGAAATATCGTGTGTGTGTGTATATAATTTTATGCATTTTTCAAGTTACATTTTCCACATAATCATAGACATCTTTTCATGTAGGTAAACATAGGCGTAAACTTTTTTACCAGTTCCATATATCCTACTATGTAATTACAGCATAACTTATTGAATTCTTTCAGCCATGACTTATTGAAACGAGACTCCAACAAATATCACCAGATAGACAGACACAGGGACACAGATATCTTCATGGACCTCTATATAAGACACTAAAAGTAGAGATTCTGGGCTGAAATGTGTATCAGTCAGGAAAGGCTAGGTTATGCTTCAGTAACAATAACACTACAAAATCTACAAAATGAAATTAAATTAAAACTCAGTAGCTCACACAAAATTTTATTTGTCACTCATACCACACATCCAACATGGGCCTATGCATCAACCTTAATAGGAACCCAGGTGACAGAACAGCTCCAACTGGAGCACTACCTGTTGTCTTGATAGGAGGAAAAGTGAACACAGGAATTGCACACTGATTCTTTTTTTTTTTTTTTTTTTTTTTGCGGTACACGGGCCTCTCACTGTTGTGGCCTCTCCCGCTGCAGAGCACAGGCTCTGGACGCGCAGGCTCAGCGGCCATGGCTCACGGGCCTAGCCGCTCCGCGGCATGTGGGATCTTCCCGGACCAGGGCACGAACCTGTGTCCCCTGCATCGGCAGGCAGACTCTCAACCACTGCGCCACCAGGGAAGCCCCACACTGATTCTTAAAATTTCCCCTACAAGGTGTACTGATGACTTCTGCTTTAGGATTTTAGCATTATCAGTAGAGCTACAGCAAGTTCTAGTGGAGGACCCTGCATAGAGCGAAAGTCAAAATTATAGCCATTCATCTCTCTGGCTAATCTCTTCATCAGGAAGATACCATGTTCTCCAGGGTAAATCACAGTAAGGTGCACCCAGCCGAGGCAGTGCTTAAAAACATGGACTGTGAGGCAGACCTGGCATTACCGTAACTCACCCAGATGATATAAGATATTATTTGAACTTTAAGCCTTAGGTTCTTACCTATAAAAAAGGAATACACCCTCTCATGGAAGAGACTGGCTAGTTTTTCAGTAAACTTATTTCCTTTCCCCATTGCACCCATGGCTGGATTACATTTCCCAGACTCCCTTGCAATTAGGTATAGCCACATGACTGAGCTCTCACCACTGAACATGGATAAAAGGACAGATGCCTTTTCCATTGAAAACTATTCTTTCTATCCTCACCTTCTTTCTCCCTTCTTGTGTCAGATGCAACAGAGAATCCAGCAAAGGATTCGGAAGCTCTGTGAAAGGGTGGACCACAACTGGAAGAGCACATGTGTATTAAACTGTTAGGTGAAATAAAAATATCTATTCTGTGGTGGTTGTAGCTTATGGCATTTAGCCTACACAAACTATGTGCTCCTGTACTAGGGTAGTTATAAAGATTACATGCAAAAATCAAAAGAAAAGTCTTATCACAGCATCCATAAACAGTGCATATTAAACCACTACTAGCTATGATTTTCATCACTGTTCTGATATTTACCAATTGACACATCTGTATATTTTCACTCTAGTCAGTGTCAACTTGCGTAGACACCATAACTGACCAATAAACATATTTAAAACAAAACGGACTCTAAAAGTCATTCTTAATATCACTGTCTTAATATCAAATACAAATACTGTCCAAGGAAAAACTAACTATGGCTTCTTTCTTCTTTTAGTAAAAATCCAATCCTTAAAAATGTTATTTCAGGGTAAAGGAGTACTCACATTGATTATTTAGAGAACACTGGCACGAATGTATATTGATTTTTAGGTTTTATAATGAAATTTGCTTGATGTGGTTTTCTTCACAAATGAAATGAACGTTGACCTGCCTGATTGCATATTGACAGTAAAATCATCCTTAGATACGGAAGCCTTTGTACATATTGTCAAAGAAAGTTAGACATTATGAGTGGGCTCTTTCATAAGTTGACAGTATTAGCTCTGACCCTAACTGTGACCTTTCCCTATGGTTTAGGCAGAGCAGGCAGAGACAGATTACCTCTCTTCTTCCTCACTTTACTTCAAAATAGTCCTGTTTCTACACCTTACTTGGGAAGAAGGAGAAGTCGAGAGGGCCCGTGGAAGGAAAAGGTATGTCATAAGAGCTTACATCTGTCAAAAAAATACTGGTGAAATATTCTCCCCTGTCAGTAAAAATAACTGCCTGCTAAGAAACAGGACTGGAATAGCTGAAATACTCTTGTAAGTATTCATCACCTCCTTATTTTAAATGCAAAGTGATGAAATGTATTCAATTGTTTTGCATTTCCTCAAAATGAGACTTTTGTCTCTCAGAATTGCTGATTGCTTCCCTGGTTATTTGCATAGGATACACCATCTTATCCACTCAGTACAGAAGTTTACTTAATAATCGTACACTTCTAAAAAGGATGAAACAACCAGTTTTCCGAGAACTGCATACATGTCACTTTGCTGAGACAAATATTACTTCTGTTTCATTCTATGTTTCTAGTATTGTTATTTCGACTCCAGAGAAAAAGAACGGAGAGACTGTTTTAAAATTGCATAAGCACACTCGTCATTCGTTACTGAATGGCTACTTTGAGGCTGACATGCATTAGGCTCTTGAAAACAAGACAAGATATAATCTCTGCTCTCTGGGAGCTTATAATTGAGTAAGAACTTAACCGGGTTGTATTTGAGGCCCAAACTGGTTTCAGGAATATACAAGTCCCTACAGTTCACGTCTCATGTCCCTGGTGGAAGTTTCAGTTGGAGAAAAACTACATGGCTCCTACCATGGTCAAAGAAATGTAAAATTAGGTTGGAGCATCCTACTTTAAGTCAGGGATCACACTTTTCTGAATTTCATAATCGGGAAAAATTTTTAAATAGTGGTATTTAGGAATTTTAAAAACATTATTATTAAATAATATATTGAATATGACAGAAAATCATCCACATAATAAAAAGTGGAGTAACAAGGCTAAAAAAGTTGTTTTAAACTCAACAGGCCATAAGAAAAGACAATACTAAAATCATGTTAAAGATAATTCATTTTGACATGAACTTTCCTCACCAAAAAAAAAAAAAAAACCTCATGATTTGGAAGAAAAAAACAGTGACTATTTTAAGCAAATCCTAAGTATATCCCAATCTACACCTATCTACTACAAATGAATAAATACTTAAATATAAATGAAATAATATTTTTAGTGAGTTTCAAAGTAGGTTTCACGTAATTCTATACTGACAATTATGAGACATCCATCTGTTATTCAGACCAGAAGTGTTGTCATAACTCAGATTTCTGAATTATCCACTCAGCAAATTACTATTTCAAACTCCAACTGTTTCTTCAAGAATTGACAGGGTTGCTATTTCTCTGAACATGTCAAATTTATCCAAAGCTGTGCCTTGCCTCCTTGGACAATCATGAAACAAAAATTAACACTCTAGCATTTTTCTTATGTGCCCTAAGTCTGAATGGAAAAAAAAAAAGTTTTGAAATAATTGTTCTTTCTTAATTTAACATTATTTATTTAAAGACCACATTTATTCATTTTAAAGCATGTGTACAGTTTTTAAAGCCACCCAGAAGTCTTACTTTGCTTAACCGACAAACCAGCAAGCAGCAAACTACTGAAGTACAAAACTTCAAGAAGAATCTGTGAACAAATTCTACAATTGCAAAAGAAAGAGTTTAATTATCTATTTTTAGGATCAAAAGAAAAGCTTATATTATTTTTCTGTGCAGTTGCATATAACTTTATTAAATGTGTATAATAACATCAAAGGCATTAATTCATTGTTAAGCTTTGAAGGCATTGTAAGTTTCTGAATAATTAAAAAGATGTATGCAATTTTTTGCTGAGTAATGAATATGTCAAGAAATATGAATTTTACTGCACCTATTTATTAAGGTCTGTACATCAAAGATCTTAAAAGTTAACCACTTCTCTGCATTTCTCTGTATTCACAAGTGCTCCTCATGGGTTATAACAATGAATGAATTGTTAAACCTCAATTGTTAAACCTTAAATTGTTAAAAACCTCAAATACAAATTATAAAGTTTAATTTTCTATGAAATTTAATAATTTAAAAATGACAATTTTTACATTCACAGGCTAAACCTTTGAATATATAGATTTAAAATATACACATACCATTCATATACATAAATATATGAAGAAATTGCAAGAGAAAAAAAAAAGACACTTGGAGAAATCTTGTTTTCTATTTTAACTATATATCCAGGTCCACATACCGATTCTGCCCTAACTGGCTAAGCAACTCTGGGCTTGTGATTTAAACCTATATGCTAGTTTTCTTATCTATATAAAGGGGTTTTGCCCAGTATCCTATTTATTGGCTAGGAAAAGGACTATAATTGACCTGAATTGGACAATTGTAAGGCATTAACTGGGTCAAGTCTCCTTTGGATAGAGTTTTCAAGGGGCTTCTAAGGTCAGGACACCAAGATATGTTCTGACTTTTTTCTCTCTCTCAGCACGACTGTCTGGGATAATGAGCTGACACAATATGATCCCTCTACCTACGTGCATGGTAGACAGTACATGCACCTGTTCTAGAATGAACCTGAGCAGGTCCAACTAGATCAAGTACAGACTAATTATCCCAGAGACAATGAATTCTTCCATGTGGTCCATCATATTAGACTTCAGTTCTATACTAACCCAAGCCCCAGGTTAATATAACAGACTCTATTTTGCTTTCTTTTCCTTTCTTTATATATCTATTCCTCTCAGAAATATGATAGGAAGGAGACACTTCTTGGACAGACAGACTATGAATATTATTCACATAAATGGCCATCACATCATCATAAAGATAGCACCCCATTTTTCAGTGTCTAACTATAAAACCTAGCATGGTGTCTTGTACAAAATGTGGCCTGATAAAATGGTAGGTAGTGATACATATTACCTCTATAAGGTAAGAACCAGATAGTCCTTTTGTAATCATGTAGTCCAAATACTTTCATTTCACATACTGGAAAATGTTAAATACAAGGACACAATAAATGAGCACATTCTTGAGTCCTAGATAGGAAAGCATTAACCAGTGCTACACTTAGGTTAGTTAGATAAAATAAAGGCATTAAAATTATTTTTGGTGGTTAAAATGATAAGTATTATGGCTCCATAGAGATACCAATAAAATATAATAATGAACACTTTTATTTTTATATGAACCATTTTAAGGTACTCTGACGAGTTACACCTGAGATTCTCATAATGGTTTCTGAGTTAGGGGAAAACAAAGCTGACATAAATTAAGTAGGTTGCCTATTGTTGAATAGTTAGTAAGCAACCTCTCTAAGTGCTAGTCAATTATGTAAAAGGCAATGTATACATATAGGAATACACATTGTATATATTTTTGCAACTATTCACCATGTTTTACATTAGCTCCTTAGACACCACTCATCATACAGGTGAAAGTTTGTACCCTTTTACCAACCTCTATTTCCTCCATCCCCCAGCCACTGGCAATCACTTTTATATTCTCTGCTTCTGTAAGTTTGACTTTTTTATTTTAGATTCCAAAAATAGATGATACTCTGCAGTATTTGTCTTTCTCTACCTGGCTTGTTTCACTTAGCATAATGCCTTCAAGTCCCATCCATATTGTCACAAAGGGTAAGATTTTCTTCTTTCTCTCCTCTGAATAATAGTCCATTGTGTATATACATATATACATATATGTATATATGTGTATATGTGTATATATATACAATTTCTTTATGCATTTATGTCTTGGCTATTGTGAAAAATGCTGCAATGAACATGGAAATGCAGATATCTGTTTGAGATATTGTTTTCATTTCCCTTGGATATATACCCAGAAATGAAATTGCTGTTTCACATGGTAACTGTAATTATTTTTTTTAACTTTGAGGAACCTCCATACTATTTTCCACAGTAGCTGAACCAAGTTACATTCCCATCAACAGTGCACAAGGGTTCCCTTTTCTCTACATACTCGCTAACATTTGTTATTTCTTGTCTCTTTGATAATAGCCATTCTAAGAGACGTGAGGTAACATCTCACTGTGGTTTCAATTTGCATTTCCCTGATGATTAGTGATGTCGAGCACCTTTTTTTTTTTTTTTTTTTTTTTGCGGTACGCAGGCCTCTCGCTGTTGTGGCCTCTCCCGTTGCGGAGCACAGGCTCTGGACGCGCAGGCTCAGCATCCATGGCTCACGGGCCTAGCCGCTCCACGGCATGTGGGATCTTCCCGGACCGGGGCACAAACCCATGTCCCCTGCATCGGCAGGTGGACTCTCAACCACTGCGCCACCAGGGAAGCCCTGAGCACCTTTTTAATGTACTCATTGGTCATTTGTATGTCTTCTTTGGAAAAATGTCTATTTTGTTCCCCTGCCCATTTTTAATTGAATTGTTCCTTTTTTCTATTGAGTTTTTTGAGTTCTTTATATATTTTGATAGTAACCTCTTATCAAATATATGACTTGTAAATATTCTCTCCCATCCTCTAGGTTGTCATTTTGTTGATGGTTTCCTTTGCTGTGTTGAAGCTTTTTAGTGTAATGTCAATTTACGTTTTTATTGCCTTGACTTTCTTTTTTTTCTTTGAATTGGCTCTATTTAAATATAGCAGCTATAAATCTCAGGCTACTATTCAGGCTGCATCCTACCTGACCTATCACCAGCATCTGACATGAATGGTCATCCCTTTACACTTTATTCATTTGGGTTCCAGCATACTGCACATTCATGTTTTTCTTCTTATTGCACTGTTACTTGTGTCTGATTCTCATTATATTCAACAAGCTAGTGACAAAGAAATAGTGACAGCTCTCCCTTTGGGAAGAATCTACCATATGAAACACCACAGAATTTGTACACTTCCTCCTGTTCTCTACAGAACCTCTCTAATGAACCGCTTACAGACAGCTCTCTCCTGTCCTGTTGGCTACTCTACCTGCCCTACTCCATCCACTCATTATCGGACTTTCTTGCCTTTTATCCCCTATACCCTGGACCGTCGTGTCTCTTCTTTCTTGCAGTCTTTTGTGATACCAAACCAAGCCATATAAGATGTAATTTAATAAAATCCAAAGAATTACAGAATGAAGACATCCCATGGAGTGTAGATGCAGAATGACTTCTAATGGTGTCGGCTTCTAATGCTGGGTCAATGTGCCTGGGAAACTAGTACTCTTGGCTTTTGGTGTCAAATCCAAAAAATAATTGGCAAGACCAATGTCAAGGAACTTACTGCTTATGTTTTGTTTTAGGAGTTTTATGGTTTCAGGTCTTATGATCAAGTCTTTCATCCATTTTGAGTTGATTTTCTTGTGTACGATGTAAGATAGGGGGTCCAGTTTCATTCTTTTACATGTGGTTGTCCTATACCATTTATTGGAGAGATTTTCCCTTCCCCATTGTATATTCTTGGCTTTTTTGTTGTAAATTAATTGACCACATATGCCTGAGTTCATTTCTGGGCTTCCTATTTTGTTCTGTTGGTTTATGTGTCTGCTTTTATGCCAATACCACACTGTTTTGATTACTATAGATTTACAATATAGCTTGAAATCGGGAAGTGTGATGCCTCTAGCTTTGTTCTTCTTTATCAATATTACTTTGGCTATTGGAGTCATTTGCCATTCCATTGAAACTTTAGGACTGCCTTTTCTATTTCTGTGAAAAAACATCATTGGAATTTTGATAGGGATTGCAAATAACCTGTAGATCACTTTGGGTAGCATGGATATTTTAACAATATATTAATTCTTTCAACCCATGTACACAGGATATCTTTCCATTTATTTATGTCTTCTTCAATTTCTTTCATCAATATCTTACAGTTCTCAGTGCACAGATCTTTCATCTCCTTGGTAAATTTATTCCTGAGTATTTTACTCTTTTCTTTTTTTTTTTTTTGGCTGCATTGGGTCTTCATTGCTGTGCGTGAGCTTTCCCTAGTTGCGGCAAGTGGAGGCTACTCTTAGTTGCCGTGCACGGGCTTCTCATTGCGGTGGCTTCTCTTGTTGCGGAGCATAGCTCTAGGTGTGTGGGCCTCAGTAGTTGCAGCGTGCAGGCTCAGTAGTTGTGGTGCATGGGCTCAGTAGTTGTGGCTCACAAGCTCTAGAGCACAGGCTCAGTCGTTGTGGCACATGGGCTTAGTTGCTCCACGGTGTGTGGGATCTTCCCGGACCAGGGATCGAACCCGTGTCCCCTGCATTGGTAGGCAGATTCTTAACCACTGCGCCACCAGAGAAGTCCCTATTTTACTCTTTTTGATGCAATTATAAATGGGATTTTTTTCTGATAGCTTGTTATTAGTGTATAGAAATGCAACTGATTTTTGTATATTGATTTTATATCTTGCAACTTTACTGAATTTGTCTATTAGTTATAACAGTTTTTTGGTAGAGTCTTTAGGGATTTCTATATATAATCTCATGTCATCTGCAAATAGAGACAGTTTTACTCCTTCTTTTCTGATTTGGATGTCTTTTATTTATTTATTTATTTATTTATTTTCTTGCCTAAGTACTCTAGCTAGAGCTTCCAGTACTATGTTGAATAGGAGTGGTGAGAGTGGGCTTCCTTGTCTTGCTGTTGATCTTAGAAGAAAGCTTTTAGCTTTGCACCACTGACTATGATGTTAGCTGTGGGCTTGTCACATATGATCTTTATTATGTTATACATATTTCCTTTATACCCAGTTTGCTTAGTGTATGAGTGTGTGTGTCTGTGTATTTTTTTATATTAAATTGTGATTGTTACTCAGAAAGGTATGGTCATCCCCAGATTAAATAAGCAGCTAATAAATTGGGGAATAAGCAGTTTCGCAGGTCATCAGATTACATTTAAAGTCCAAGTGCCACCATTAGCTAGCTATGTGACCTTGAGCAAATTACTTAGTTTCTCTGAACCTTACATTTTTATTGTCTGCAAATTGAAGGGAATGAATTTTCAGTGATGCACAAACACCAGGAGAATGGTGTAAAAGAATGCATTTCCTGAGACTTTGGAAAAACCTAAATTCAGTGGGTTCTAACACTCCCCTCAGGTTTCAAATCCATTTGGGTACGATTCTTACTCTCCATCAGGTTTCAAGTCCACTTAACGAATTGACCCTTTCTACTTTAACATCCCTGCATGTAAACTGAAACTCAAGGTAAATGACTTGCCCAAGGCCACAGAGGTAAGTAGTAACAATGCTGAAATTAGAACAAATACTTCTAACCCCCATTTCCGTGACTCTTCCAAGGAAAATATAAGCAACAACACATTAATCTGATTATCCTGCTACTTTAAGGACTAGGAGCCTTGACATCAGAAAACCTTAGAAATATGCACTGTTTTTCTCCAACCAGACAATGTCTTGGGATCAATATATATCCTTCAAAATGAAAAACTGCTTAATGGCTCCTGAAGATAGAGGAAGAACGAGAAGCTGCTCTCTTAAGTGAAAAAAAGTCATATTTCCTTCAAAAAGCAAAAGAAAAATGCATGTAGGATAAAGTCTCATTTTAACAAGTGAACCTATTACATAGCTTAAGAACTCTGTTCTTCTAGTTGGAGATACTGAAAATAGCCTCCCCTATAATATTTAAACCACTTTAATATATTTTACACTTAGCAGGTGTATAATAAGTTGAAAGGATTGAAATAGGAATTTGTTAGAGGATTGTAAGAATTTGTTAAATGAAGAAAATCATGCATTATCAGTATCAGCATATTACTATGAACGTGGCTGTCTACTGATAGATCCTCTCTATAAAAGTCTAGAACTTTTAAGTCATAAAGACTAAAAATGAAAAAAAAATCATTTTCTTGCCAGCAGCATATGCCAGCTGCATATGCCAGCTGAAGGATTCTCAGGCTTTACATTCTGAGGTCACCTCCTAACACTTCATTCTTGTGTACTTCTAAGCTATCTTCTGGACCTGGCCATCATTCTTCGTAAGCAGACCTTCTGAAAATGAATGAATCTCTTGATAACTGGTTATTTTTAGCAACACTTTGACCAAACTTTAAACAGTCAATGCCTGGAGTAAGAAAGAACCTGTGTGTAATTAATAACTTTGCTAATTCTCTGTATTTTAAGTTCTGCATTTTTAATTCTCCTCTTGTTTACTTGAACTGTTGATTAAGTGATGCTCTGCGAACTGATGCACGCATTCACCTAGCCATTGACTACTTCAATGACTGCCTTGAATATTTACTGCTGCTTAAGTATTTTAAACTTCTACCAACATTATCTTGTACCCAATTAAGAACTCACTGAGGCAGTTTTTTTTAGCCTCTCTTTCATTGTAGGGAGTGTTCTTAATTACAGGAATGGCTTGCTTGTTCCTCTCATTTGGAGGCATTAACTTCCTGGAGGGAGGCAACCTGCCCTGTGGGAGGTTACTAACAAGAGCTTGGTGCAGAGCAAAGCAAGGAGTGGATGCTCAGTGCTGGAGATGGAAGGCATGGAGAACTGGCTACTCTATTCATGACTGCTTTCTCGCCAGCTTCTTTAATTAATTCCCTTGCCATTTCTCAGGGGAAAAGGTAGCACACTGCCCCTAAAGTCTCACGTTCTCCCACCCACCATTTTCTCTTAAAAATAAAAGTTTACTTCGCAACTCATTTCCAATGAATTTTATCATCACTTTTCTGCAACACAATTTAAAATTGTAGCTATTGTAGAGTCAAAAGAAACCTCGAAGCAAATTTTTTTTAGTTCTTCTCTGCTACTCTACTGAAGGCTGATGGGGCTACTGCCCAAAGTACCGCACTCAAAATGCACCACATTCATTCAGGACAAGAAGAGAAGAGATCATTCTCATTACTCAACTGCAAGAATATACTGTGTTTACTCCAACATATATTGTAAAATTGTGGCATCAATAAAATTGTGTATAGAATTTAAAACCTCCATCCGGCTTTACAACATATTATTTCAGTAAATCCTCACAATCGCCCTGTGAGGAGGGTAGATGTCTTCAGGGTTTCTTAACCTTAGCATGATTGACATTTGAGGGCAGAGGATTCTTTGCGGAGGCAGCTGCCCTGTGCAATGTAGGATGCATATCATCATCCCTGGCCTCTACCCACTAGATGCTAATAGCATCAACTCCATACACAGTGTGATATTTAAAATTGTCTCCAAATATTGCTAAATGTCTCCAGGGTTTGGGGAGGAGGGAATGGTGGCAAAATCACCCCCAGTTGGGAACCACTGATGTATCTATAATTAGGATTTTATGAGGGGCCCATCACTAGAAACATTTAAGTGACTTACCCATGTTTACAAAGGCTTTGATTCCTTTCTTCACTTAGCCTCCACAAACCATCAGTAAATATTTAATTTGACCTCAAACATATCCCCAAATCTATCCACCCATCTTCACCTCTATTACCACCACCTAGACCTATGAACAACCTCTTGCTTTGGCTGGTGCAATAATGTCCCATCTAGCACCCTTACTATTTCTTCCCCCCTCTCAAATCCATTCCCCACATTCCACATGAGTAATACTTTTAAAACAAACTGAATATCAACACTGTGCAGCTTGAAACCTAAGATGCTATCCCAATGCACTAAAAATAAAATCCAAACATTCATCTTTCTTATCTCTCTGTCATCTCACCCTCACCCAGGACACTGGTCACAGTGATCTCCTTCACATTCTTAGAATATGACAAGTACATTGCTGCCTTGGAGTCTCTGCATAAACTATTCCCTCAGTCATGAATTCCTTTTCCCTGACCTTCATGGTTGATTTCATTATATCTCAGTTAATTAACTACCAAACCTAAAATAATAATTTACACATTTCCTATTTTAATTCTCTGCATGCCATTCATTTGATGTTTGTCTTGACAATTTTCATGTGTTATCTATCATCTGTCTTCTCCATAAAGTGCCAACCCTAGGACAACAGGGATGTCTAGTCTGTATCTTGACTGTTTTGTTCACTCCTATATTCCCAGGGCTGGAAACAATCTGGCACAGAGTAGGCACTCAATTAATTAATCATGTTGAATAAAGGTATTAATGACTAAGGAGTCATGGAGTCACAACCAGAATCCAGAGGGCTCTCTCCATTATACTATTAAAAAACAGTCATTTCAAAGCCATCAATTCATAAAAATATTTATAACAGAAAAAAGGTAGGGACAAGAGGATAGTAGGTGAATAAGGGGGGACTCCCTGCAGTGGAAAAGCTCACAATCTATGGGAGAATGTCTCCCTCCCTCTCTCTCTCTCTCTCTCTCATACACACACACACACACACACACACACACACACACACTTTTTTAAAAGCACACGAGAAAAACGTCAAAACAATGGTATGGACACGAAACAGTGGAAGAGAAAGAAGTAGAGGGTGGGATCATAGAAGCCTGTATTTAGGAGGTGAGCTTAAGCTGCATCTTGAAAAAAACATAGGTCAATATGTATTTCAGCCAACTACAGGCTGTCAACGCTTTGCCTTTAGGACACCTGGATTAATAATGCCAAGTGAGGGGTGCTACCAGCTAGAGACTGAGCTAATTATGCTGCTTATATGTTTGCTGTAGGTATTCTGACATCTTTTGGCCACGGGCTGCAGGACCCGGAGAGACACTCCTTTCTTGTGTGAGTGAAATGTGATTCAGCTTCCCCAGCCATGTCTTTGCGTGCTTGCTCAGAACAAAAGCTGTCATCTGCGCTGAACATCGCCAGTGTGCCCCTCAGATGGGATACTGGAACAGCCACTGAGTGCGATGAGAACATAAAACCGGTATCTTTTGTGATCAACATAATTTAAGAACTTGGAATCTGTGACAATAACGACTAAAATGATAAGAGCTGGTTTTCAAATAAAGCGAAATGGGAAGCCTGGAAAAGAAATAGCTTTGAAAATGAAACTCAAAATGAAGCAAATTAAGTCTAAAGTACACTCTATGCCAGTCCCTGATGCCTGTGATGGGTGGAGGGAGGAGTAGAAGTGTTTTATTTCTCTGACTTTTTTTCTACTTGACTGACTCCATGCCAATTCAGAGGTCCAAAGCTATTCATATATTTGGGTATTTAGAAATAAAAATGGGGGGGTTAACTAGAATAAGCATTTTGTGATTCAGATAGGATACATCCACTGTATGCTTTCACAACCATAAGTTAAATTATCATGGGGTTAGTACAAATCTGCATGGTATAAACACTTTCCTATTCTGCACGTACTGGCTAAAAAATAGCATCATACCAACTTGAAAACTGACACCAGTTTGAATTCTATGTGTTATTCTGTTTGAATATTAAAAATGAGTCATCCAAAGGCGTTATCTTCTTTTGCTGTGATGTGAGAAAATATGTATTTCAAATGGTAATAAAATTGAGAGCAACCAAGTTCACAGGATAAACCTAAAATTTTCCAAAGCTAAAAAGAACATTGTTATAAGACAAATACATCTTCCTCCTTGTATGACAGGAGTACAGATTTATGGTTCTGTATGGATTTGTCACAAGTCAAGAACCCCATGTGGGAAACCAAAATCTCTGCTGCACTATTCCCTCAAGAGAATTCACACATTATTGAAAATGCTCTATCTTCAAAAGTATGTACTTACCAGCTTTCATCTTTTTTTCACAAGACAGATACTCTTTACTTAGGAAAGCATTAAAAGATTGGAAAATTTATGCCAGAAAACTCTAAGTTCAAATCCAGATCTGACCATTGATGACATATACTAACATGAGACAGTGACCAAATCTCTGAGTCTCTGGCTCCTCATCTATAAAATGAAGAAATTAACCCTTGCGCTGAAGTATTATTTTGAGGATTACCAGGAAATGCAGCGTCACCATCCTGGCACATGGTATTCACTCAATAAGTGTTAACTGTAGAATAATTCAGACATGCTCTTTTTTGATTTTTCTTTTATAAAAAAAATCAATTAATTCAAGCTAGGAAAACCAAGAAGGAATGAAAAGGGAATAACAGTGCTTTGAATTTTTAAATGGGCAGTTAACCTCCACTATATACACAGGATGAATCCAGGTAAATAGCATCCATGGAAATCTATAAAAAGCAGTAGAGGTCTAGGAGCCAGTTTGAAATGAGAACTAGGGAAGTGATGCTAACTTGTGAAGATTCCTTAAAAGTTGCTATAACTTCATGAAAGGCTGTGCTTCAATTTACTAGTGGAAGAGGTCCAGTGTATGAATCTTTCACAGGTTAGAAGTGGATCACTGCTCAGAGCACAGACAAGATAGGAGTGATTCACAGAGAAGACATCACAGTCAACTACGCCAGGAGTTTCACAAGAAGAATTATCACTTGTCTCTATCCCTTTATGCCTGGCATATGGCAGGCACTAGTATTTGTTGAATGATAAATGAATGATACCAACGAAAGTAATGGAAAAGAAATCAGAGATCAAGTGCTTGAGTAGATGCTCAACAAACACTTTCTGTATTGAACAAATGAATGAAGTGATGAACAAATGATACAAAGATTAAAGGAATGAACAAATGAAAGAAGGTTCCTTTGAATCTACCAAGCAGCCAATGAATAAAAGAACACATATGTTCCAGAGGGCCTACCAGTGAAATAATTCAAAGTCCATAACAGAAATCAGGATTCATGGTAGGGTTCACAGGAAAGCAAGAATATCAAGCTGGCCATTTCAAAAATTACTCTGGGGCTTCCCTGGTGGTGAAGTGGTTGAGAGTCTGCCTGCCGGTGCAGGGGACACGGGTTCGTGCCCCGGTCCGGGAGGATCCCACATGCCGCGGAGTGGCTGGCCCGTGAGCCACGGCAGCTGAGCCTGCGCGTCCGGAGCCTGTGCTCCACAACGGGAGAGGCCACAACAGTGAGAGGCCTGCATACCGCAAAAAAAAAATTACTCTGGCACAATTTTTGTTCTCTCCATCTCCAGCCCTTCAGACACATACCTCAGAATATGTCTTTCCAAGTAAGACATAAAAGCTAGGTGCCTAAAAAATAGCAAAGTGGTGTTAATTCCAGCCTGTTTTCTTTACAGGATATAACTTACAGATGATATAGCTCTATACAAGTTAGTGTCTTCTAAGGCTGGGTCAGATACTACTGATTACAGGGCCTACAGAAACTTACTTATTCCCATGCCATCTCTAGAAATTGGGGGACATTTATACTCAAAAGGAGATCAAACAAACACAAGTACTTACTAAAAGCTTAGCAACATAGCAGATAATACCACAATTCTTCCCGACAATTCACTGAGAAAGTTGACTTTTTTATTCCCTGACAATTAAAGAACATGTCTGCAAGACAGTGATTTTTCTCTCCAGAACTAAGTTGGTTCACAAGAAGCTTCAGATTATTTCAAGCCAAACTAGGTGATTGTCACTATAAGTATTATCTTGAAATATTAGGAAAGTACTCACCCGTTTCTGAACGCAACTCTCCACGAGTTGGACAACCATGTGATTCCTAGAATGACACCTGTCAATGGAGGGCTTATCTGATAATATGGATCCAGAACTGTTAAGCATCTAAAAAGTGTCAGTTACTTCCTGTCCTGTATAAGTAACTAATACTTAACAACACATGCTAATTCTCCTCCCATATTTTTTTCTTGTAGGTGTTAGTATTATATATTGCATCAGAATAACAATTATTTCCAAATATTAATATATGACAATGAAACTTTAATTTTACAAGAAAGTCAATTTCCTGACAAATCATATTTTCTATTTACAATGCACATGCTATTATTAGAGTAGCATCATGAGTGAAAAAGATGGCACTCAAGAAAATATAAACAGAATCTGTTCAACATTTCTTAACATATACACTCCCTCATGTTCTCTATTTTGTTTTCAGTGGGAATCTTTAAATTGTCTCATCTCAGCAATTTGTACTCATTTGTTTTACCACATTTCTTTTGACCCATTAAACAAAATCACCAATAAAACTAGCGTTACTAGAGCATAATCTTCCCCTTCTCTGAGTCCTGATTTGAGAAATTTAGGGTTGATTCTAAAGGTACATCTGTATTTTGGAAAGAAAAATTAAAAGGAGTAAAACTGGATAACTACCTCCTTGAATATTCACCTCTAACTTAACTACATGGGGTAGGAAACTACCACATCCTGGTTCTCAGAACTCAACCACAGATTTCTTAACTTCTTTTTAAAAGACTTTTTACATATCTCTATTTTAATAGCAAGAAAATCTCAAACTTAACATGAGGGCCCTTGTGTAGGACATACAGCTAGTTGCTTATCCATTGGACATTATCCTTTTCTTACCTAGAGGAAGAGCATGGGTTTTGTTTGAGAATTTACCTCTTTCTTCTCAAACTCAAGGATGTGAAGAAGGGATAAATCCAAATTTGTCTAATCCAGGGAAGCAAAGTGGTCCATCTGTTGTACAAATAAAGCTTTACTGGAACAAAGCCATGTCATTCCTTTACATATATCTCTGGTTGCTTCTCCGCTACTTTGGCAGAATTGAGTAACTGCAACAAAGACAATATTGCCTGCAAAGCCTAAAGTATTCACTATCTGATCCTTTACAGGAAAATGTCTGCCACCCACTGGTGTAACCTAATCCTAATTGTCTCATTCCACTCACCAGTGACTAGTTTGAATAAATGCATACGACACAATCTTATCCAATAAGATATATGGAAAAGTCGATGAAAACTTCTGAGAAAAGTTTCCTTACTAATCAAGAGAAACACACACAAAGAAATAATCCCTTTTCTTTTTTTTTAATGTTGATATGCCTGCATACTGTGGCTAAATTTGGGACAACCTGTTTTTCGTTTGTTTCTTTGCTTCCTTAATGGGAGAAAAACTGTATGTTGAAGAAATCTGAGTGAAAATAAAGAACTTAGTCCCTTGATGAAGTCAGTGAAACACTAAATTAACCAAACTTAGAGCCTGCTTATCCCAGAGCTTCTTTTTAGGTAAAATAATAAAGATGCTAATTTTTAAGCCTGATAGGTTAGGGCTTACTTTTACCTGCGGCCAACAGCTTCCTAATAATATTCTCAGATCATGGAATGTCAGAGAAATGACTGGCCGGGAAGAGACCGGAGAATATATGTGAGTAGACTAAGGAAGTAGCTCCTCTGAAAAGACTATTTTATAATATAGGATTGTAAGAATGATGGAAGATCCACACTGCAGAACACAGTGAGAATTCTGTATTTATTACACTTTAAAAAATTCTACTCTAAGTAATTAGGGCTACTTACCAATAATCTATTATTGCAAAGAGTCATTGGTATAGCTATGTATTTTCAGACAAAATGACAGATTATTTCACAGGTAACTAGGAGAGAAAGTGATTACTAAATTTATATTTACTTTAAGATTTTCCTACCAATGTAATAGTATGATTTAAGTCAATTTCATTTAACATGACACTCATTCAACAGACTTTACTAAGCACCCACTATGCGCTAGGCATTTGAGATACAGCAAAATACAGCAAAAAAGACCTTGTTCTTGAGGAGTTTATATTACAGCAGAGACAGACAATAATCCATAAAAGTCAATAAGCAAGGTAAACAGTATGATAGAAGGTAACCCAGAACAGTAAGGGGGACTGGGACTATTAGAGAGACTCCTGGGGAGAGGATGCAGTGTCCTCTCCTAAATAGGGGTGTCCAAAGACATTAAACAGGATGTAGTTTGAGCAAAGACTTGAAAGAATTAAATGTGTAAAAGAGTAAGTCAATTAGAGAATTCAGAGAACGAAAGTTAAAACATGGGCCAGGGCTTCCCTGGTGGCGCAGTGGTTGAGAGTCAGCCTGTCGATGCAGGGAACACGGGTTCGTGCCCCGGTCCGGGAAGATCCCACATGCTACAGAGCGGCTGGGCCTGTGAGCCATGGCCGCTGAGCCTGCGCGTCCAGAGCCTGTGCTCTGCAACGGGAGAGGCCACAACAGTGAGAGGCCTGCGTACAGCAATAAAAAACAAACAAACAAACAAAAAAACCCATGGGTCAGTGCCTGGCATGTTCAAGGTCACTGTGGCTGGAAGAGAGTGAGAGAAAAAGTGGTAGAAGAAAACATTAAGGGGCTACATCCTGTAAAAACCTGTAGGTCATTGTAAGGACCTCAGTTTACACCCAGGGTGAAATGGAGGGTCACTGCAAAACTTTGAGCAGAGAAGTGCCATGATTTCACACACAATTTAAATAGATCACACTTTGTTGAAACTAGACAATGCTGATGGGCGAGTGGGCAAACATCAAAGCAGGAGAACGATGACAAGGCTCTGCAATAGCCTAGAGAGATGATGGTGACTCAGACAAGGGTGATGAAAGTGAAACTGGTAAGACTTTCCATTTCTGAGTGTGTGTTTATGTGTGTGTGTGTGTGTGTGTGTGTGTGTTTCTAGTTTTTAAATCTTTTTAACTTGCAGTAATTCCAAACATACTGAAAGTTGCAAGAATAGTAAAGAACACCTCTAAACCCTTTACCCAGATTCACCTACTGTATTATTCAACAGCTTTTTAGGGCTGCTGTAACAAGGCACCACAAACCTGGCGGTTTAAAACAACAGGAGTGTATTGTCTCACAGTTTTGGAGGTTGGAAGTGTGAAATCAAGGTGTCAGCAGGGCCACACTCCTTCTGAAATCTGCAGGGGAGTGCTTCCTTGTCTCTTTCTAGCTTCTGAGGGGTTGCTGGCAATCTTTGGTGTTCCTTGGTTTGCAGCTGCATAAACACCAATCTTTGCCTCTGTGTTCGCATGGCCTTCTCCCTTTGTGTCTCTGTGTCTTCACTTGGCCCTCATCTTATGGCTTTCTGCAGGCCCATAACGGGCAGGGTCTGTGGGCTACCCAGCCCACTGACGACCCCCTCAGCCTTCTGGATCTGCTCTGGACACTCAACAAGACCTGAAAGGGCTCTGCCTGCCTGGTCCTTACACTACGTCATCCCCCATGCCTGTCTGCCCCTCTTGGGGTGGGGCCTCCCATTCCTGCTGCCTTCAGCTCTACCTGGCCCAGCTGGCACCTCTGTGGGGTAGAGATGCATCACAGGCCTTGGGTCAGGTTCTGCTCCTTTGTGGGACATTTTTCAGCTCTTTGCTATTGAATAAACAAACCTGTTCTGGGAAAAGAAAAGTAATATTAAATCAGGGGCCCATACTACTCTAGGACGACCATATCTTAAATAATTACATATGCAATAACCCCATTTTCAAATAAAGGCACATTCCAAGGTGCTAGGGGTTAGGACTTCAACACTGGTAAAAGAATCTAAAAAAGAGGGAATATATGTATATGTATAACTGATTCACTCTGCTGTACAGCAGAAAGCCAACATAACATCGTAAATCAACTATACTCCAATAAAAATAAATAAAAGGGATATTTCCTATTATACCTGTAGAACAGTTAATAACTTCATTGAACTAAATATGTATACAGAACTTTAATCTAATCTGCTGGTTGTATTGCTATTTTGTTAATTCACCTATTAGTACGCCTTATACTTTAAGATCAAGGCTATATCTATTTAGTCATCAAATATCTTTCATATCTTTTTATCTGTAAAAGTTCTCCAGCCTTTCTTTTACTTTTATGATACCGATATTTTTGCAGAACAAAGTTGATGGGCCATTTTTATAGTCCTTTATATCACCTTAATATTATCTTTTCTAGAGTTTACATTCCTTCAGACTTAGAAGGCAAAGGTGTTTCTATGTGGGGCGTCCTAAGGTTTTAGGGCCAATCGGGGTCAGGTTATTTTATCATTGACAGTGGCAGAGATGATAGGATGTGTGGAGGAAATTCTCCATATGGAAAGAAATCCTGCAGTGAAGGAAGAACAGATTAGTGGCACGGCTTGAAATCCAAGAATTTTGGAGGGGACAGCACCTGTGGAGAAGATTCTGTCGTAGGAGAAACTGGGCAAAGAAAGTAAGACAGCACTAATAAATGCTCATCCTATGAGTGGGAAAGGTTTAGATGTCCTCCCATGGCCAATGCAACAGAAAGAGAGGGAAATGAGGAAATCAAAGCAAATACTTTAGATGGTGTTTGATTTGAGCAGTTAGTGATCTTAACAGTGATGCTGTAAGTGTTTCAAATCTGTTACAGGCCTGGAACACATGGCAAACACACACACATATTTTCTCTCACTATTTTTTTTTTAATATTGGGAAGTGTTTTGGGGGAGTTTTGGGAGGTCTCAGGACAAAGCATTCTGAGAAGGACAAGAATGGCAAACAATGATGGAGAGTATTTACATGATCTGCTATGGGGGTACTCACACTTTTCTCCAGCTTTTTTTCTCTTCTAGCACCTTTAACACAGAGGCTATTCTGCTTACTGATTTGTTGTGTGTGTGCAAATATAACATTTTGGGTAAACTCGAAGCAGGGGGCATGGTGAGAGTTGAGGTCTGTGTCTGGGTTAATGCAAGAAAAAAAATATACTACGTTGGGAAGACTGAGATGAGAACAGAGGAGATTCTAAGGGAGTGAACTGCTGAGAATTAGTAAAAATTTCTGGGAAAGCTCCAGAATTTCAAGACTACTGAATTGGTGAAGTTAAAGCCACAAATGCCAAGGAGTAAAGATCAACGGAGCTAATATCTGGATATATGTGGAATACACAGAAAATTCTACTAAGGTGTGGGCTTGTATGTGTGCATGGGGTGTGTACATGTATATGTATATGCATACATATGTATGTATATTTGGTAAATATGTATATGTGTGTACATATGTTGTGTGTGTTGTGTGTATGTATATTTAGTCTTCCAAGTCCTGACCCCAACACATACCAACATATACAAGCTGAAAGGTGGAAGTTGGAAAATAACAAGGCCCAGGGAAGGCTGTAGGGATTTAATAGGCTCAGGATGGGTGGTGGAGATCTGATAGGAGAAATGAGGGTGGTGGTGGATGGTCTGTAGGTTCATCATGTTTTGTCTCCCCCCCAACCCTGGAGACCCCTTTGTGATTCTCCCATGGTTCTGAGATGTGGGCCAGGATTCTAGGATACAGTATTCATGGTCAATACCCAGTTACTAAGGAAGTAGAGTGCTACAGAAAATGGAGAATACCTCTAACCTTCCTGAAGAATTTGTTTTGAACAGGGAAATGTGGAAGCAACTTGTGTATCACCTTCAAAATAGGCTCAAAGAAGAAGAGAGGGGTCAGCCTTCAGCATCCGAGACTGGCACCAATGCAGCCTAGAGGTTAATTACCAGGAACCTCACAGATGAAGAAGCAACAAGGATTCTCACAGCTGTCTGTGATGAAGGGCCAGAGAAACAAGGATCTCAAGAGGATTGACCTGAAGCATCCAGTATTCTGTTTAGAAGATCCAGATAATTCTAGCTAAGGAATAACCTGAAGAGGGGTCCAAAAATAACCTATCAAGGGGCTCAGAAAGCTATCCAATGAAGACTCACTCATGGGGCTGGTGCTGAGACAAAAAAGGACTTGACGAGTCACTCAGGGAATTTTGGAGTGTCCCAAGGGAGAATACCACCAGAAGCCAAACATCTATTTCACTTACTTTCATCAGTGGCAAAGTGGGCCTACTTCTGAAGGTCCTTGGATTCATAAAACTATGGTATCAGATGAGAGAGGCTCAAGCCTGGCTTTTTCACCAAGCTATCTTTCCCCACTCAGTCATCCACATTTCAGGGGAGACTCACTCAACAACTGAGCTAGGGAAAATGGATAATCAGAAAAAAATGAAGTACCAACCCTGGACCACCCACTCCTAGGGGTGAGCAAGTCCAGAGGCATGAGGTGCTCCTGCTTTGATATTTGTGGTGGTCTTGCATAGACTCATCAGGCTAGGGAAGGCAGCAAATACATTTTAAAACCCTCATACTTTGCAGGAGAGAAAAACCTAGCAGAGTATGATTCAGTTGGGGGCCAAGAGGGTGACCCAGAGCTAACTATAAGTTGAGTAACAGCAGACCATGAACCCAAAGATAAGAATGAAAACTGTGCCCCAGGAGACTCCAGCCATAGCATAGGTGTCCTCATGGAGTAGAGATATGGAAGGTAGTGTTAGACGTGCCTTCAAGGTCCAATGTTTCCAAAGAGATAGTATAATTAGGGCTGCAGAATCCATGATGCCTCAAAAGAAAAAAATGAAGATACATTCTGAGCACCATTGAGCTAGGAAGCTTCCAGACAGTAACTGGAAATCTGAGTAGTTTATGGGCTCTAATAACCAAGGAATGCCTCATTGCACCATGACTGTTGGTAATCCAAAACCTAGGGAAACCACACCTTAAACACCAACTTTCTTCTCAGTTGAAGCTCAAAACACGGACTTCCCTGGTGGTCCAGTGGCTAAGACTCCACCCTCCCAGTGCAGAGGGCCCAGGTTCGATCCCTGGTCAGGGAACTAGATCCCACGTGCTGCAACTAAGAGTTCGCATGCCACAACTAAAGATCCTGCATGCCGTAACAAGGATCCCATACGCAGCAACAAAGATCCAGCGTGCCTCAACTAAGACCCGCCGCAGTCAAACAAACAAACAAACAAACAAATAAATAAATACATAGCAAGCTCAAAACAAGGTAAAGCCTAAAAGTGAGGTTCATAACTTGCCACTGAAGTGCTCCCTGTCTCGGGTACTTTGGCTGCTAATGGCTCATGGCCCCATCCCCATAGCATGCACCCTGGGAATATGGTACCTTCCCAGGTGTTATATATTCACATAGAGGGGACGGCAAGCCCTAGGATCGCAGAAGCATGGACCTCCTAAGTTTCAGACCCTAAGAAAGATCTAGGATGCCAATTTAGACCCATCTGAAGAAAATGAGGCATCCAGCAGCCAGTAACTAGGAGACAATCTAGAAGGGAATACAAGAAGGGTGACCTTCCACAACGAGGGAAAGAGCCAGCCTGTGAAGGACAAAGGAATAGCAGAGACCCTGCTGAGCAAGATATCCCAGTTTCTGCCCCAAAGGGCATAGGTTCCTCAAAAAATGAAATTCAGAGAAGTATGAGTCATCTGTCTCTGTGGAATCATCCAAGGGAAAAAGGGAAAAGTCAGTAAGGTGCCTTGTAGAATGCCAAGTCAGTTCCAGCCTCTGGGCAGAGCCTAGGCCCTGTTCAAATCAGAGCTGCGTTTGGCTAGTGTGGTCCCCGAAGTGTAAGGGCACACATCAGTCATAGGCCTGGTTCTGGAGAGGAGACTGGGAGGAAGGCATAAATTTCAGGCAAGATAGCATGGCCCACACGTGGAAGAACTCCAGGCTCAGGCAGAGCCGAGGGCTGAACGATCCTGCCAATGCAGACCTTCCTCCTTTCTTAAGCAAAGCAAAGTGCTAAGTGCCACATCATGCAGACTTCAAGCAGATTCTAAGGATCGTGATTTTTTTAGGAAGAACAGTTGGTTCAGAAACAGGAATTGATGTCCTGGAAACATTGAGACGGTCAACTGTGTCTGAGGCATCCTATTTCCACGCTTCCTCAGGAGCCTTTGTCCCCATTCTGGACCTACCAGTGGGTGTCCAGGATGCAAGATGTCACACTCACCCTCACCCCTGCTCTGGGCTCTGTGTTTGGGCCTAGCATTTCTAGTCTGCCTGAAAATCCTCCTCTGTTCCCTTCTAGAAGGGAAATAACTGTCAATGAAAATTTTCAGTCCATGTGGACCAAATGTATTTCACTAGCTTGTTCTCTGAAAAAGACAGTCTTTGTATCTTCTATCCCAAAATATTTTTTGTCCAATTACATTTGTTTCTCCTAATGAGAGAGTTGTCTCTTCTATCTCTGCTGCATTTGTAGTCAAAGTTTATAGTCTTAGTAGCTTGGACTGATTATGTAAGCATCATTCTCAAATATGACATTCTATGCAAACCTTTGATTGCATAGCCATTATGTCCCATTATATACAGTCCAGACCTGAAAGAGCCATTCTCCTTCCAAGGGGGCACAAAATTCTTAATTGATTTGAGCTAAAAGCTGACAAATACACGAACAAATAAAGACTAACAAACCAGATTCTCTATTGCCTCTTACCCAACAGAGAACAGGTCTCTATAAACCATTAATCTACTTACAGACCTCACCAAATGGTGAGACCATAACACCAAATTGCCAGTCATTCTTGACACTAATGAGAAATAACTTATCGGGCCAAAAATAAACCCCAAACAAAACAAGCAAACAAAAAGCATAAAATTACTAGAGAAAAAAATAAGACGAGAAAAACAAACTCCGCAAAATTCTGTTGTCCCTCTGGGAGCCGAGAAAAGACATGAGGTAGGCTTAATTTTCCCATGAAGTAAGTATATTTCTCTTGTGAAAAAATTTACCTGACTCTGTCTGTTGAATCCATTGGATAGCTCAAAACTTGAAAAATATAATTAATTTTTTTTAAAGTTAAAATCACAATTGTCATAAAGATATAAGATTGACAGCTGTTAAAGATTTTATTTTACTTATAATAAGGGAACTAGTCAGATGCTATAACTGTTTGTTTCTTGTTCAAGTTGACCCTTGAACAACATGGGTCTGAACCTGCATGGTCCACTTACATGTGGATTTTTTTTCAATAAACATAGTACCTGTATTCTCATTTTCCAGATCTTTAACTAAATGTGGGAACAAGTTTGTGTTCAATTAGAGATCACAATATGCGGAATCAAAAGCCCTAGGGTTTGAGTCCTGAGTCTTTGAAAACTGTTTTCAGTTTCCTGCTCTTGGGTGAGTCATTTATCAATTCCTTTGTTTCTGAGGCAGAGATAGCGGCACATAGATTTTCAACTATGTAGGGGGTCAGTGCCCCTAACCCCCACATTGTTCAATGCTTAACTGTATTTTGAAAGTAAATCTAAGGATTCCCTGAAAGGTGCAATGCATGTTGTAAGTTACTGAACTTAGCAAAAAATCTTCTTTAAAGAAGATGTGAATTAGAGCTAAATTATTATTTTCTTATCATATATATATAGCTCTTTTTTCTCTACCTTTTTTTTGCTGTACACGGGCCTCTCACTGTTGCGGCCTCTCCCGCTGCAGAGCACAGACTACGGACGCACAGGCTCAGCGGCCATGGCTCACGGGCCCAGCCGCTCCGCGGCATGTGGGATCTTCCCAGTCCGGGGCACGAACCCGTGTCCCCTGCATCAGCAGGCGGACTCTCAACCACTGCGCCACCAGGGAAGCCCTCTCCACCATTTTTATAGTTGATTTTTCAGTATTTGTGAACACCAAAGGCACGTTCAATATACTTAAAACAAAGAAAAGAGCACCTGCTGTTAGGAACAGTCATTTTAAGTTGAATAAAATCATTCACGAAGAAAAAAAAAAAACATGCTGGGCTAGCAGCTTTATCTCAAAAGTACCACAGTTATCAACCAAGAGAAAAACAAACTTATGGGGACATTTTGCTTAGAAAATAGCTCCCAAATTACCAATAATTGGATTATAGGAAGACATGTTTGCTTTTACTAATGTTATAATGAGTTACATATGCAATACCTTTTTGGCTGATTGACTCATAGTTTTAAACATTACTCAGATAATTCATAACATATACAATGAACTGCAGATTCAGTAGCTTTTTTGCTGGCCATCCCATAATTTTAAATACTAGTACAAATCGCTCATAATAGTTTACAATAATAGATGGTAGATATTATATATTGGTTGCTTATTAATGAGAATATAAAATAACATAACTTGGGATCTCCTATTTAGTAAGAAAGGAATAAACAAGATACACCTAATATTATATCTCCAGACTTTATTAAAGATGATTAACAACGTTATATCATCTCTATTCAGTTAATATTGTGAATTTTTTTATGGTCTTGCACTTGAGTAGCTACCAACAAGTAGGTAACAATAGACAGGTAGGTGGCTAAGTAGGATAGGTAGGTAGGTAGATGGATAGATAGATAAATAGACAAACTTGAGTAAAGAAAAAAGAAAGTACAGTTGATAACTGAGTTTCCACTTATGAACAGCTATCACTGGCTGCATCCTGAAATAGGCACCACCTAGTGTACTGGCTGAGAATTCCAGCCTCAGCAAAACTATCCAAAACACTCTGGAGCATAAGTGTTGACATGGTGGAACATCATGTAATTGATGACAAAATTACACTTTGCTAGAACCTATTGGTTCTATTATTTTGTTTTCTCAAGAATCATCATTGTTGGAATCAATTTTCTGTGCTTACTGTCAATGCCTAAAGGCATTCGATACCTATTATTGCAGGGGAACCAGCAATGACACACAGACCACCAGCTAAAACTGGTTCATATTATTTGTTTATCTAGTGTTCTACCAATATTTTGTATATGGAAATGTAACCATCAAACCACCAAAACAGGTGCTATTTCTATTTTCTTTGGGAATTTATGTTTGATTAGCCCCTACCATGTGTTCACTCAACCTATGACCAACAGGACACATTTTTTTAATAGTCCAGTTAGAAGGAAAATATGGTAGTTGAAAAGAGAATGAAAATTACTAATCCATCAGTGATTAAGACCAACTTTGGCTTTTTAGTATTAATTGACAAGCAACCAGACACTTAAAACAGAATCATCTACAAAGCCACCGAATTTTTTTTTTTTTTCGGTACGTGGGCCTCTAACTGCTGTGGCCTCTCCCGTTGCGGAGCACAGGCTCTGGACGTGCAGGCTCAGTGGCCATGGCTCACGGGCCCAGCCACTCCGCGGCATGTGGGATCTTCCCAGACCGGGGCACGAACCCGCGTCCCCTGCATCGGCAGGTGGACTCTCAACCACTGCGCCACCAGGGAAGCCCAGCCACCGAATTTATACAAGGAAATAATACTGGATTATTAGTCAGCAGACTAGGAGCCCCACACTAAGTATAATATGACAAACAACAATTAACTTCACTTCCCTGTGTTTTCATTTTTTCCCCCAAAATAAACCAAATATTTGCTAGTGGAGTTTCACTCAAATGACTCCTGGTTCTTGACACATTCTACTGAATATAAATTTTCAGAATTTCAAACAAGTCACCTGCCCCTTTAAGCTTGGCTTATCAGGGACACCCCATCACCTTTCACTACCCATATACCTGAGTAACAACAGATTGGCTAATGGTCTTTAAACATTTGGCAGCTTCTAAAACCCCTGGGGGTAGCCAACTTTGTTTTCTAATTACTGTTGAAGGAATTATGCACCAATTAGTGAGTGCCATTTTCAGCACCTAATATATTTTTTTCAGTAATGCATCAGTCATTTCAAAAATGAAGAGAAAATGTTTTACAACAATTATGGCAATCTCCCAAATAAAGGTTTTTTGAAGGTCATGCTGGAGTCATACTAGCCAATGGTTTTTCAAGTTCATTTTAAGCAGAATCGGTTTGTTTTAGCAGATAAAGCATATTTCACTGATAAACGAAAAACAAACAAGTTTCCCACGTAGTTGCCCTCAGTACAATGTTAAACACAGTGAGTCCAGCCTAATCATGAGCAGTAGCCAGATGGCTAGGCAATATTTGACACATGACTTATCTGTCAATGCTCATACCCACGTACTCAGTTCACTCTGGATTTGACCTTGATTGTCTACAGGCTCCGTCAATCACAATGACATGTGATTCTGCAATCCAAGGTAAATTTCCTCTATAACTACAATCAGATGGTTGCTAAGGCATTGCTGTCAGTCACTGAGTTATCCCCAAAGGTAGGCTTTCTAGAAGTGTGCACAACAGGCAACAAACTCAGTTAAAATGCCACTGAAAGACAATTTATACTATTTGAGATAAATCTGCCAGAGCTAGCTGTCAGGAGAGTCCAATTCAAGGAACTGAATTGCGGAACTTAATTCAGTGGATAAGGAAGGTCAAGAGTAAACCTAAGAATCATATTAATCAACTAATCAAACAACCAACCTTTTTCTAATGAAGCCTGCTACACAATATTTAAGGAAGTATGGGTCATTCAAAATCCTTTTGCTAGGACCACCAATGAGCCAGTGAACCCAAAATATGTGTTTCTTAATGGAAAACCAGGAGACAAAGTTTGTTATCAAAGAGAGACAAATTTGGATCCCAGTTTACTATTCGCTGTACAACTTTGTAAGGTAAAACCTTCTGAGCCTCACTTTTCTAATATGTAAAATGAGGACATACAACTTACCTTGCTGGGCTACCTGAGAATTAAACTAGGCAATACTTGTAAATGTACTTAGCATCATATATAACCTAGGAAATACTTCATAAATGTTAGTTCCATCCCTATCTTTTAGTAAACATTGAATACAAAAAAAATAGGAATTCTTTTAGGCTGGACATATATTTCACCAAATTATGAAATATAAACTGATGTAATACATATAAATCAGAAAGTAAACTATACATTGTGAGCCATATTTCTACCATGTAGATATGATCAATATAATCAATATACCTATACTATCTAATTCAGTAGCCATAGCTACATGTGGTTATTGGGCAACTGAAATGTGGCTAATCTTTTTTGGCTTAGAACAATGATAAATAATTATTATTTCACACAATTTTTTTGCATCAGGAATCTGGATGCAGCTTAGCTGGGTCATTCTGGAGGTTTCAGTCAAGATATTATCCAGAGGTGCATCTCAAGGCTTGACTTAAACTAGAGGATCTTCTTCCAAGATGACTTACTCACATGACTAGCAAGCCAATGCTGGCTTCTGGCTGGATGTCTCAGTACTCTGCCATATGGACATCTCCATAGGGCTGCTTGAATACCCTTAAGGCTCCACATGGCCACTGGTTTCCCCCAGAGAAAGTGATCCAAGGCAGAAACTGCAATGTCTTTTTTTTTTTATTAAGTTCATATATAAGTTAAGTATAGTTCATATATAACATAATATGTTACATGTCTACAGTATAGTAATTCATAATTTTCAAAGTTTATATTCCATTTATAGTTATTATAGAATATTGGCTATACTCCCTGTGTTGTACAATATATCCTTGTAACTTGTTTTATACATACTAGTTTGTACCTCTTAATCCCCTATCCTTATATTGCCCCTCCTCTCTTCCCTCTCCCCACAGGTAAGCACTGGCTTGTTCTGTACATCTGTAAATCTGTTTCTTTTTTGTTATAGTCACTAGTTTGTTGTATTTTTTAGAACCACATATAAGTGATACCGTACAGTATTTTTGTCTTTATCTATCTGACTTATTTCACTTAGCTTAACACCCTCTAACGTTGTCCATGTTGTTGCAACATCCACGTTGTCGCAAATGGAAAAAAATTTCATTCTTTTTTATAGCTGAGTGATATTCCATTATATATACGCATACACACACACACACACACACACACACACATACATATATATGTGTATCACATCTTCCTAATCCATTTCTCTGTTGATGGACACTTAGGTTGCTTCCATATCTTAGCAATTGTAAATAATGCTGCTATGAACATTGGGGCGCATGTATCTTTTCAAATTATTGTTTTTGGTTTTTTTTGGATAAATATCCAAGAGTGAAATTTCTGGGTCATATGGTAGTTCTATTTTCAGTTTTTTGAGAAACTTCCATACTGTTTTCCACAGTGGCTGCACCAATTTACACACCCACCAACAGTGTACGAGGGTTTCCTTTTCTCCACTACCTCACCAATATTTGATATTTGTATGCTTTTTGATGATGGCCATGTTGACAGGTGTGAAAAAACTGCAATGTCTTTAATAACCTGGTCATGGAAATCACACTCCTTTATTTCCAAAATGTGGCTAATCTGAAGAGATGTACTGTAAGCAAAATGCATAACAGATTTCAAAGACTTACTACAAAACGTGTAAGATAATTCATTAATAATTTTTACACTAAGTATTTTTGAATTAATGATGGCTTAAAATAAAATATACCATTAAAACTAATTATACCTGTTCCTTGCTGATTTTTATGTGACTACTAGAAAAATTTAAATTGGATAGGTAACTCACATAATATTTCTGAGGGACAGTGCTGGTATATATATATATATATATATATTTGATCTTTAATGGATGTCTGAATAAACATATTTGGGAGCTACTTTAGGACTCATACATGTAGCTTGCCCCACTCTAAACAAAGCCTTTGAAAATTAAAATACACACTGAATATGAGTAGGTGAATATTAAACGTTTTGAAGAAGTAGTGTGAGAAAAATAAAAGTTCACTGTAAAATCGCTAACGGTGGTGTTGGACACAAAAAACACATTGCCCTCAATGACATTCATAGTGTATACTCTTAATGGGGTAATATTTTTTGTTACAGGAGGGAAAGCATTCATCCATGCTGAAAGTTGAAGTTTATTATCTCAACTTCATTGGATGTACAAGGAATCCTATTAATGAAATCTAAGTTTCTCCTCTCCTTACCAATTCATTGCATTTGAGGTATTGTGGGAATGTCACCCTGACAGCTCTACTTTACCCACAAAAGTGAAGACCAGGAAGCAACCTTTCTTCTTTTCAAAAAATAAAAAAATTAGTCCCATGTATAATTTTTTTGACCAAAAATATTTTAATCATGTGAGCACTTAATAAGGTACAAATAATTATGTGCAATTACATGATAATTACTTCCAATGTAATTACTATGCCAAGACAGCTTTGTTGGATATGATCAGATGGTTACTGGTGAACTGCAAATTAATTGATAACAGGACATTTAAAATTGCAAATGATCATGATTACCTTGGAGTACTATCAGCACATCAGAAATGTGAGTAGGTTGGCAGGAGGATCAGGGACATTCATTTAACAGGAATGTCACAGAAAAAGTAAGATGAGATCATAAATCTACCTGTCTCTGTTCCAAGCTGAAGGATGTTCTGTGCCTGCTGGTAGCGAATTTTTTGGCCTTATTTCACTCAATATATACACAGCTTATTTGGGTTAGTCTATCAATCAGCGTTTCTTCATATTGCATCATCTATGTGGTGGTCTGTGTTGTGTATTTAAAGGCATCTAAGTAACAAATCACATTTTTAGAGATGGAAGATAAATTAACAGAGTATCTATATGAAAAAGGGATACAGGTGATGAGAGAGATAAAATGTGTACAGATCACACCGACAGTGAGTGAGAGAACTAATTTCTAACCTCCTCATATCCAGTCTAGGATTGCATTACACTCAAGTTTCCCAATCCTAATTCCTTTACATACTACTTCACGATGTTACCATATTTATATACTGACCCTTTATTACTTATTTAATAACTGACTCAAGCCTAATATAGTTCTCTATCTTAATCTCATCCTAAACATTAATACCTGAAAATTTATTATTTTCAGGTCAATTACATTTTTTGCTAAATCATGCTAAAATGAAACATGTCTATTAATACAAACACTATGTTCTGTAGTATTATTCAGTATTCTGTGGAACGCGTACCACACTTTGTGAAACACTATCCTATATCACACTCCCACTGTACGCTAGAATGTATCTGTAATTTCTTAAGGTTAAGAATGGCTTAGAGGCAACAGCCAGCTTTACCCACCACCAGTCCCTCCGATCAGGAAACTTGCACAAGCCTCTCAGCTAGCCTCAACCACCAGAGGGAAGACAGCAGAGGCAAGAAGAACTACAGTCCTGTAGCCTGTGGAACAAAAACCACATTCACGGAAAAATAGACAAGATGAAAAGGCAGATGGCTATGTACCAGATCAAGGAACAAGATAAAACCCCAGAAAAACAACTAAATGAAGTAGAGATAGGCAACCTTCCAGAAAAAGAATTCAGAATAATGATAGTGAAGATGAACCAGGACCTCGGAAAAACAATGGAGGCAAAGATCGAGAAGATACAAGAAATGTTTAACAAAGACTGAGAAAAATTAAAGAACAAACAAACAGAGATGGACAATACAATAACTGAAATGAAAAATACACAAGAAGGAATCAATAGTAGAATAACTGAAGAAGAAGAACGGATAAGTGACCTGGGAGACAGAATGGTGAAATTCACTGCTGTGGAACAGAATAAAGAAAAAAGAATGAAAAGAAATGAAGACAGCCTAAGAGACCTCTGGGACAACATTAAACGCAACAAAATTCCCATTATAGGGGTCCCAGAAGAAGAGAGAGAGAAAGAACCTGAGAAAATATGTGAAGAGATTATACTCGAAAACTTCGCTAACATGGGAAAGGAAAGAGCCACCCAAGTCGAGGAAGCACAGAGAGTCCCATAAGGATAAACCCAAGGAGAAACATGCCGAGACACATAGCAATCAAACTGGCAAAAATTAAAGACAAAGACAAATTATTGAAAGCAGCAAGGAAAAAAACGACAAATATACGAGGGAATTCCCATAAGGTTAACAACTGATTTCTCAGCAGAAACTCTACAAGCCAGAAGGGAGTGGTACAGTATACTTAAAGTGATGAAAGGGAAGAACCTATAACCAAGATTACTTTACCCAGCAAGGATCTCATTCAGATTCAACAGAGAAATCAAAAGCTTTACAGACAAGCAAAATCTAAGATGATTAAGCACCACCAAACAAGCTCTACAAAAAATGCTAAAGGAATTTCTCTAAGTGGGAAACACAAGAGAAGAAACAGACTTGCAAAAACAAACACAAAACAATTAAGAAAATGGTAATAGGAACATACCTATTGATAATTACCTTAAACGTGAATGCATCAAATGCTCCAACCAAAAGACACAGGTTTGCTGAATGGATACAAAAACAAGACCCATATATATTCTGTCTACAAGAGACCCACTTCAGACCTAGGGACATATACAGACTGAAAGCGAGGGGATGGAAAAAGATATTCCATGAAAATGGAAATCAAAAGAAAGCTGGAGTAGCAATACTCATACCAGATAAAATAGACCTTAAAATAAAGAATGTTACAAGAGACAAGGAAGGACACTACATAATGATCAAGGGATCAATCCAAGAAGAAGATATAACAATTATAAATATATATGCACCCAACGTAGGAGCACCTCAATACATAGAGCAACAGTTAACAGCTATAAAAGAGGAAATCGACAGTAACACAATAATAGTGGGAGACTTTAACACCTCACTTGCTCGAATGCACAGATCATCCAAACAGAAAATTAAAAAGGAAAGACAAGCTTTAAATGACACATAGACCAGACAGATTTAATTGATATTTATAGGACGTTCCATCCGAAAACAGCAGATTACACTTTCTCCACAAGTGCACACAGAACAGGATAGATCACATCTTGGGTCACAAATCAAGCCTCAGTAAATTTAAGAAAACTGAAATCATATCAAGCATCTTTTCTGACCACAATGCTCTGAGATTAGAACTCAATTACAGGGAAAAAAATGTAAAAAACACAAACACATGGAGGCTAAACAATATGTTACTAAATAACCAAGAGATCACTGAATAAATCAAAAAGGAAACCAAAAAATATCTAGAGACAAGTGAAAATGAAAACATGATGACCCAAAAGCTATGAGATGCAGGAAAAGCAGTTCTAAGAGGGAAGTTTATAGCTGTATCAGCCTACCTCAAGAAACAAGAAAAATCTCAAATAAACAATTGAACCTTACACCGAAAGGAACTAGAGGAAGAAGAAAAAACAAAGCCCAAAGTTAGCAGAAGGAAAGAAATCACAAAGATCAGAGCACAAATAAATGAAATAAAAACAAACAAAAGGGCTTCCCTGGTGGCTCAGTGGTTGAGAGTCTGTCTGCCGATGCAGGGGACACATGTTCATGCCCCTGTCCGGGAGGATACCACATGCAGTGGAGTGGCTGGGCCTGTGAGCCATGGCTGCTGAGCCTGAGTGTACGGAGCCTGTGCTCCGCAACGGGAGAGGCCACAACAGTGAGAGGCCTGCATACCGCAAAAAAAAAAAAAGCAAAGATCAATAAAACTAAATGCTCGTTCTTTGAGAAGATAAACAAAATTGATAAACCTTTAGCCAGACTCATCAAGAAAAAGAGGGGGGCTTCCCTGGTGGCGCAGTGGTTGCGAGTCCGCCTGCCGATTCAGGGGACACGGGTTCGAGCCCCGGTCCGGGAAGATCCCACATGCCGCGGAGCGGCTGGGCCCGTGAGCCATGGCCGCTGAGCCTGCGCGTCCGGAGCCTGTGCTCCGCAATGGGAGAGGCCACAACAGTGAGAGGTCCCCGTAACGCAAAAAAAAAAAAAAAAAAAAAAAAAAGAAAAAGAGGGACAGGACTCAAATCAATAAATTAGAAATGAAGTAAGAGAAGTTACAATGGACACTGCAGAAATACAAAGCATCCTAAGAGACTACTACAAGCAACTCTACAGCAATAAAATGGACAACCTGGAAGAAATGGACAACTTCTTCAAAAGGTATAACCTTCTAAGACTGAATCAGGAAGAAATAGAAAATATGAACAGACCAATCACAAGTAATGAAATTGAAACTGTGATGAAAAATCTTCCAACAAACAAAAGTCCAGGACCAGATGGCTTCACAGGTGAATTCTACCAAACATTTAGAGAAGAGCTAACACCCACTTGTCTCTAACTCTTCCAAAAAACTGCAGAGGAAGGAACACTCCCAAACTCATTCTACAAGGCCACCATCACCCTGATACCAAAACCAGACAAAGATACTACAAAAAAAGAAAATCACAGACCAATATAACTGATGAATATAGATGTAAAAATCCTCAACATAATACTAGCAAACAGAATCCAACAACACATTAAAAGGATCATACACCATGATCAAGTGGGATTTATCTTAGGGATGCAAGGATTCTTCAATATATGCAAATCAATCAATGTGATACACCATATTAACAAAGTGAAGAAGAAAAACCATATGATCATCTCAATAGATGCAGAAAAAGCTTTTGACAAATTCAACACCCATTTATGATAAAAACTCTCCAGAAAGTGGGCATAGAGGGAACCTACCTCAACATAATAAAGGCTATATATGACAAACCCACAGCAAACATCATTCTCAATGGTGAAAAACTGAAAGCATTTCCTCTAAGATCAGGAACAAGACAAGGATGTCCACTCTCACCACGGTTATTCAACATAGTTTTGGCAGTCCTAGCCACAGCAATCAGAGAAGAAAAAGAAATAAAAGGAAAACAAATTGGAAAAGAAGAAGTAAAACTGTCACTGTTTGCAGATGACATGATACTATACATAGAGAATGCTAAAGATGCCACCAGAAAACTACTAGAGCTAATCAATGAATTTGAAAGTTACAGGATACAAAATTAATGCACACAAATCTCTTGCATTCCTATACACTAATGACGAAAAATCTGAAAGAGAAATTAAGGAAACACTCCCATTTACCACTGCAACAAAAAGAATAAAATACCAAGGAATAAACCTACCTAGGGAGACAAAAGACCTGTATGCAGAAAACTATAAGACACTGATGAAAGAAATTAGTGATACAAACAGATGGAGAGATATACCATGTTCTTGGATTGGAAGAATCAATATTGTGAAAATGACTATACTACCCAAAGCAATCTACAGATTCAATGCAATCCCCATCAAATTACCAATGGCAATTTTTACAGAACTAGAACAAAAAATCTTAAAATTTGTATGGAGACACAAAAGACACCGAACAGCCAAAGCAGTCTTGAGGGAAAATAACGGAGATAGAGGAATCAGACTCCCTGACTTCAGACTATACTACAAAGCTACAGTAATCAAGCCCAGAGATAAACCCACACACCTATGGTCAACTAATCTATGACAAAGGAGGCAAGGGCATACAATGGGGAAAAGACAGCCTCTTCAATAAGTGATGCTGGGAAAACTGGACAGCTCCATGTAAAAGAATGAAGTTAGAACACTCCCTAACACCATACACAAAAATAAACTCAAAATGGGTCAGAGACCTGAATGTAAGGCCAGACACTATAAAACTCTTAGAGGAAAATATAGGAAGAACACTCTTTGACATAAATCACAGCAAGATCTTTTTTGATCCACCTCCTAGAGTAATGGAAATAAAAACAAAAATAAACAAATGGGGCCCAATGAAACTTAAAAGCTTTTGCACAGCAAAGGAAACCATAAACAAGATGAAAAGACAACCCTCAGAATGGGAGAAAATATGTGCAAACGAATCAACGGACACAGGATTAATCTCCAAAGTATATAAACAGCTCATGCAGCTGAATATTAAAAAAACAAACAACCCAATCCAAAAATGGGCAGAAGACCTAAATAGACATTTCTCCAAAGAGGACATACAGATGGCCAAGAAGCACACGCAAAGCTGCTCAACATCACTAATCATTAGAGAAATGCAAATCAAAAGTACAATGAGGTTTCACCTCACACCAGTTAGAATGGGCATCTTCAGAAAATCTACAAACAACAAATGCTGGAGAGGGTGTGGAGAAAAGGGAACCTCTGGCACTGTTGGTGGGAATGTAAACTGATACAGCCACTATGGAGAACAGTATGGAGGTTCTTTAAAAAACTAAAAATAGAATTACCATATGACCCAGCAATCCCACTAGTGGGCATATACCGTGAGAAAACCATAATTCAAAAAAACACATGCACCCCAATGCTCATCGCAGCACTATTTACAATAGCCAGGTCATGGAAGCAACCTAAATGCCCACTGACAGACGAATGGATAAAGAAGATGTGGTACATATATACAATGGAATATTACTCAGCTATAAAAAGGAACGAAATTGGGTCATTTGTAGAGACGTGGATGGATCTAGAGACTGTCATACAGAGTGAAGTAAGTTAGAAAGAGAGAAACAAATATCGTATATTAACACATATATGTGGAACCTGGAAAAATGGTACAGATGAACCGGTTTGCAGGGCAGAAGTTGAGACACAGATGTAGAGAACAAATGTATGAACACCAACCAAGGGGGGAAAGCGGCTTCGGGGGGGGGGGGATGAACTGGGAAATTGGGATTGACATGTATACACTGATGTGTATAAAATGGATGACTAATAAGAACCTGCTGTATAAAAATTAAATTAAATTAAATTCAAAGGTTCAAAAAAATAATAAAATAGCAGGGTTCCCTGGTGGCGCAGTGGTTGAGAGTCCACCTGCCGATGCAGGGGACACAGGTTCATGCTCCGGTCTGGGAAGATCCCACATGCCGTGGAGCGGCCGGGCCCGTGAGCCATGGCCGCTGAGCCTGCGTGTCCGGAGCCTGTGCTCCGCAATGGGAGAGGCCACAACAGTGAGAGGCCCGTATAACGCAAAAAATAAATAAATAAATAAATAATAAATAAATAAGTAAATAAACTAAAATAATAATAGTAAAAAATAATGGCTTAGAATAGCACTCTGCACTTTAGAAAACAAAACAAAACAAAAAATTATAAGCACCTTTGTGTAGAGCAATCTATTATACACTAACTCAGTGCAAAGACATATGTGTTACTACCCTGGCCCTTGAGAAGCTCAAAGCTCTCATACAATGCAAAAGGCTTACAGAAATACATTCAATACCAAGCAGCATGAAAGGCATGCTGTAAAATTGGTGTGTCTTGGTACAGAATTTCACAGGTCTTTGCTATATCATTCCTGGCTGAAGTGAACAGTAATGACTTTTCAGTGGAGGGAAAAATGAGCTGGGGCTTGAAGGATATTCAAGTTTAGGAATGTCAAGTAAGGACACGTAAGGCAGAGAAAGCAAATACAATATCCATTTGACAGAAAAAAATTTCTTTCTATCACAAGGCATGTGTGATGGTTCAATTTAATGCATCAACTTGACTAAGTTATGGTGTCCAGTTATTTGTTCCAACATTAGTCTTGATATTGCTGTGAAAGTATTCTGTAGGTGTGATTAATATCTATAATCAGTTGAATTTAAATAAAGAGATTACCCTCTATAGTACGGGTGGGCCTCATCAAATCAGTTGAAGGTCTTACAAGCAAAAACTGAGGTTTCCTGGAGAAGAGGAATTCTTCCTAAAGACTGTAACAACAAAATTCTGCCCGTGTTTCCAGTCAGCCACTCTGCCCTACAGATTTCAAACTCAAGATTATAACATCAACTCTTGTCTGAGTCTCTAGGTTGTTAGCCTCTTCTACAAATTTTAACCTCAAGACTTCAACACCAACTCGTTTGCCTGTGTTTCCAGCCTGCCACCTTGCCAGTATCAGACTTGCTAACTTCCACAACTATGTGTGCCAACTCCTTAATATATTATATATTTAACATATATATTTTATATTCCTTAACATACACACATGCATACACACACACACACACACACACACACACACACACATAAAAACCTATTGGCTCTGTTTCTCTGGAGAACCCTGACTGATACAGTATAGTAAAAGTTAAAAAATCCAAGAATACATGGAAACCCTTGAGAAGTAGATTTGGAACATAGAGCAGAGGCATGCTGAAGAATTCAGATGTGGTGAGGAACTCATGGAGAAGCCACTGAAGAGGAGAGGAGCAGAACAATCCATGAGGTGCTTTAGAAAAAAATATGTCAGTAGTATTCTTGATGGATCAAAGAGAGAAAAGATACTAGATATAGAGAAACCAGGTAAAAGAAGGTTATTATCAACACTTAAAAGTTACTTGCATTACTAGTGCTAGTGGACTAGTTTATTTTATATTTAAAATATAAACTAGAGACTAGTTTATTTTATATTTAAAATATAAACTAGAGACTAGTTTATTTTATATTTAAACTCACTTTTAAAGCAACATATCCCCCAAACTATATAAAATATCTTAAAATATACCCACTGAATTTAGAAAGCAAACGTAAAGGGGATTATCTTTGTCCAGTTTGCCCACGGCATATCATACTAATCTGGTAACATTTTTTTTGAAGAATAAGTCTTATACTAATTACAGTCATTTGCAAAGATCCTCCATTATTGTGACCATATGGGCATGCCACCAAAACTGCTTAAGTGGTATTTTTTAATTAATGTTTTAAATTTAAATACCTATTTTACACTTGTCCTAATCAAGAGAATCTAGGAAACCATGGATTTGCCATGCTAATTATAATTCCCTAATATACATTATAATAGATATATAGTGATTAAAACAAGAGCTAATCTGAAATGTGTCATCCAATATAACCATAGTACCACTAAGTGGTATATATATATTCTACCTAGGAAAACTCCATAAAATTAATAAGTAAATTTTAGATCCTTCAGTTACACTCCACCATTCCTCACTGAGATAGTGGTATAAGATGTGCCACATGAAGACCTTACTGACTCTTGTTTTCTGTAAAAGACAACATCCCCTTACTGCTCCTTACTGCTGAGAGATCTGTCCATCCTACAAGGCCTATCACTGGCCAGAGGGTTAGTGCATGTTCTGGTGATTTCAGGAAGTACAGCAAGTGCTTAAGCATGGAAGCTACAGGGAGGCATATCTAAACTCAACGTATAAAGTCACTTCTATCACAGAGATTATAAAATGATGCTACATTAGGGAAGGTTTTTTTTTTTTCAGATACAAGGAAAAAGCCACATTTTCTAGTCATTTCAGTCAATGAGGTTTACTATAAAGATAATGGGTTGGTAAAGAGCCGATAATCTTCTCCAACTTCTAGTAACCACTTTGTTTACACTGACTTCAGGCTGTGCTCTCTGCTTGCCCGTGGTATCTGATTTCTGCCCTCTCTCTGCACCTTTCAGCTTCAGTCAACCCACTTTCTGCTCATTCCCTCTGGGTGATCTCATTGGGTCAGTATTTCCATGAAGAATTGGGCACACCTGTTAACCAGAGCTCTTGCCAAGCCACTATTTAAAGATCACAGACCTCTGGAGGCCATCTCTGGTTCATTAAACCTTGGTTAATGGGTTAAGTCATATGGTATCAAGCACGACTGTGCAAGCTAAATCCTCAGTATGGCATTTAGGGGACTCTTCCCCATATTTTTCAAATGATTTTCTCACCTTTCTCTGATGGAGTTTACAATCTAGTTAGATTTTTTAAATATCTGTATACAAACATATACAAGAGCAGGCCATTTAAAACGCATGTCATAATAGTGTCATTCCTCACTGAAGTCAAGGGAAATTACTTTGCTAAGGAGGAGGATTATAAGCTGGGTCTTGAAGGATTAGTGATTTTGAAGCTTAGAAGTGTCAAGTTAGGATAGCCTAGGCAAGGAATCTCACAAAATAATTCAAGGCCACAGAGAAAAAGTAAGCTATCAGCTGAAGTTTAAGAGGTCATCAAACATTCTGAGGTTTCCTAAAATAGGACAGTTAACCTGGAAGGTGTCTTTTATGACCTGTCCAGTACAGACATTATTTTTATAAATTAAAAAATATATATAATTTTTATATTTTTAATATATATATTTATAGGGGAAAATAGTCGAGTTTTCTCATCCACCTCCATCAGGGATTATTACAGTTTTACCATCAGGTGCTCAATCTAAAGGATCAACTGTACCCTCACTTTCCATAGAAAAGACAGCAATGGTATATTTTGGAATAAACAAGTCACTGCACCCTTCTACCCTAAAAGTAAAAACAAATCAATGTAGACTTTACCAGTCCTTTACAAACAAGTGTATGCTTGATGACATTTGCTTAGCTTGTAGCTAATAGTGGCCGCTGAAGTGTATTCAAGAGATGCAGAAACCTCTCACCTCAAGGTCTGCACATTTCTAGTTGACTCAAAGCCTAGTCAACAATAAAAGAAAATAACACCAGCAGCAACAACAGCTACCCTTTTTGAGACGTTACTTCTCCAGATTCTGTGTTAAATGTTGCATATGCGTAATCTCATTTAATGTTTTTCATTTAATTCATTTAATAACCCCATGATATAAACCATTATTATTATTTCTATTTAATGAATGAGGAACCAGACAGTTCAAGTCAAACCAAATTCTCTCAGAAAGTAAGTAGTAGAGTTTGGCTTTGAACTGCCAAGGACTTTTATCTTATTCCTACATCTTACCTACCATGGTGTATCCAACTTCAAACCTTGGTTCACACTGATCCACCTCCCAGGAATATTCAGTCTATCCCTTGATAGCTATTAATAGCTCTACAGCCCACAAGAAGCTCTGCTCAAGATTAATAAACCATCACTATGATAAAAACATAAATAAAGTACTGTGGAAGTTCTGAGGAAGGTGTGTTTAGTTCTGCAGATAAACTCTAATACAGGTAAATTAGGTTACAAGATGAAAAATCATTGATTATTCAGATTCCCAGAGGCTTTATCGCACTGGCTTCCCACCACTCCATGTCTTGCTAAAGTACACCAACCAGCTAGTATCATCTCTAATCAGCAAGTTAGTAGATTATGCCTATGTTGACATTTCCATTCAAGCCAAATGGTCTGTTTACTCAGTTGATCACTGTGTTCTCATTAGGAGTTCTTAGCCTATCAAAATCATATTTGATGAGTCTGGCAAAGTACTCAACTGTATTTGTGTTCTCTTTTGTTCTAACGCTAATTGCTGAATATTTTAACCACCCTTCTGATGAACTGAAAGCCCCAATTTAGACATCCAAACAAACCAATCATTTTTCTGATGACTGATATCAGCACAAACATAATCTACCAATTTGCAGATCACTGATAGGCTTTCTGATCTGTACTCCCAATGATACCTGTCACACAAGCTTAAAATCTCAATCATCTTTGCTTTGCTTTTCTTTTGGCCCCTACATGCAATCAGTAACCGAGTCCTGTTTTCACTTTCACAATCTCTCTCATTTCCCTCTTCTTCTACAATTCTATTTTCTCTACTACCATTCAGGTTTTTATTATCTCTTGCTTGTCTATCCAAATGTCTATCTCTTGCTTGTCTAACTTGTCTCTAGCTCCAGTGTCTTTCCCCTACAAGTGTCTTTCCCCTATACTCTACGGCTGGAAGGAACAGCTGTCCTGATGGACATCTCTATACCTGTCCTTCCCATACTCAGAAACATTTGAATTTTCCTATCCTCTAGCAAAAACTCTGCAACTTAGTTAGCCAAGTATTTACAGGCTCACATGGGCTGGCCGTTTTAGCAACTGACTTTCTAATCGTTGTTAATAAATTCTCTGATACTTTCTAAGGGGAAGACCAACTTATAATAAAACTTGACTTAGTTAAAAGCTTTCCCCTGAATGTACCAAAGCAGTGGTTCCCAAACTTCAGTACCCATGGAATGCTTGTTAAGACACAGATTCTGGGGGTAGGATGCAGCCGTTTCTGATTCAGTAGATCTGGGATGAAGCTTGAGAATTTCATTTTTTAATAAGTTCCCAGGTGCTTCTGGTCCAAGGACCGCTCTTTGAAAACCACTTGTCTAGACTAGAGCATCACAGACAATATTAACACCAAACACATCAAGAACTTGATGCACATAATACAGTAATTCAAGTAAATACATTATACAAATGATCTGTTCTTGTCCTTTATGGTTTTCGTTGTAGCTAGAGACTGTTTTCCTCATAACTGTGAACACACACTGAGAATAAGCATGATTTACATGAGCTTTGGAATGTGTCAACTGGAACACCTCTAAGAATTACAGTTTGCCCTAGGATTTTACTTAACATACAGGTAGAATATAGACTGTAACTTCCCACTGAATTTCTTACCTAAAATGAAAACAGCTCTACTTTTTCCAATTCTTCAAGCAGTGAATGCTCACTATAAACATTCAAATAATTTAGAATTTTAACTATATAAAATAAAGTTAAAAATCTCCACTCTGTCATTTCAGCCACTGTATTCTTAAAAGTTTGGCTTTCATTTTTGCAAATATTATTTTCTTTACACAAAGGACAGACACAAACATGAAGACAAAGGATTACAAAAATGAGAACACAGATTATACCCTATTTAGAAACTGTTTTTTTCCTCTGAAACTACAGTGAATATTTTCTAAGTCAATACATACAGACCCACCTTATCATTATTTAGAGTCACTTAAACATTCTTTTGTAAGAATGTATTATTTTAAGTACTGGTAGACATCTAGGTGCCTAATTTTTTTGTGGGGGGGCGCGTAATCAAAAATATTCCCATTTACATATACCTTTGTGTTTATGGAGAACTTCTGTCTTGTTGAATTTAAGTTTTTAAGAAAATCTGACTTAGCTTTCTCTTCTTTTATAGTTCCTGGATTTGAATCATACTAAGGAGGTCCTTCCCTCAAAGTTAAAAATATTCCATATTTTCCTATTGTAGTGTGTGATTATTTTTATATTTAAATTTCAAGCTAATATATATATTTTTTCATTTGAAGTATAAGTCTAACTACTAAAACAAGTGTTTTTTTCTTGCAGTATCTGTTATCAATCCATATATATGACATATTTAATAAACATTTAAATTCCTATCTATAATTTGTTTCTATTGAGCTATCTATATGTGCACAATTTTTTACTGTGCAGTTTTTTAAAAACTATTTTGGCTTATTAATTCATGTATATATTTAAGAAAGTCCCCTATCTCCCTTACACAGTGACCTACTTCTAATAAATCCCTTACATTTTTCTAGCGAGTTTTTCTTCAGATCAAATTTAGATTCATTGTGTAAGTTCTGCCCTAAATCTAAGTAGAAAAATAAATAAATAAACCTGTTAAGATTTTTATCAGAACTCCAATAAATCTGTATATTAATGTGTGCACAACTGACATCCTTGAAATGATAGGTTTTCACAATTAGGAAGAAAGTGTGCTTTACTCTTCAATCAAATATTTGTTTTATATTAATTAGTAAATGGTAATACTTTTCTTCATGCAGGTCTTGTGCATTTCCTCTTAAGTTTACTTCTATTTTTCTTTTTTGTACTTGTTTCTCCTGTGAATATATTTCCTTTACACTTCTTTTTCTTTTTTTTTTTCTTTATTGAAGTATAGTTGACTTACAATATTGTGTTAGTTTCAGGTGTACAGTGAAGCGATTCAGGTTATTTTCACATTATATTCCATTATAGGTTATTGCAACAAGTTATTGAATATAATTTCCTGTGCTAGAGTAAATCCTTGTTGCTTATCTATTTTATGTATAGTAGTTTGTATCTGTTAATCCCATACTCCTAATTTGTCCCTCCCCCATTCTCTTTCTCCTTTGGGAACCAAAAGTTTGTTTTCTAAATCTGGGAGTTTCTTTCTGCTTTGTGTATAGACTCATTCATATTTAGACTCCACATATAAGTGATAACATATAATATGTGTTTTTGTCAAAACAAAACATATATATATATGTCACACCTTCTTAATCCAGTCATCTGTTGATGGGCACTTCGGTTGTTTCCACACCTTAGTTATTGTAAATAGCATTGCTATGAACTTTGGGGTGTCATGTATCTTTTCAAATTAGAGTTTTTGTCTTTTCGAGATATATGCCGAGGAGTGGGATTGCTGGATCATATGATAGCTCTACTTTTATTTTTTAAAGGAAACTCCATATGTTTTAAAGGAAACTCCATAGTGGCTGCATCAATTTACAATCCCATCAACAGTGTAGGAGGGTTCCCTTTTCTCCACATCCTTGCCAGCATTTCTTATTTGTAGACTTCGATGACAGCCATCCTGACCAGTGTGAGGTGATACATCATCATGATTCTGATTTACATTTTTCTAATAATTAGCAATGCTGAGCATCTTTCTCATGTGCCTGCTGGCCATCTGTATGTCTTCTTTGGAAAAATGTCTATTTAGGTCTTCTGCTCATTTTTTGATTGGGTTGTTTGTTTTTTCGATATTGAGTTGTATAAGCTGTTTGTTTATTTTGGATATTAGCCCCTTGTTGGTTGCATCGTTTGCAAATATATTCTCCCATTTTGTAGGTTGGCTCCTCATTTTTTTGATGGCTTCCTTTGCTGTGCAATAGCTTTTAAGTTCAATTAGGTCCCATTTGTTTACTTTTGCTTTTATTTCTCATCTTGGGAGAATGGTCTAAGAAAATGTTGCTACAATTTATGTCAGAGAATGTTTTGCCTCTGTTCTCTTCTAGTTTTATGGTGTCATGTCTTTTTTTTTTTAATAGATCTTTATTGGAGTATAATTGCTTCATAATACTGTGTTAGTTTCTGTTGTATAACAAAGTAAATCAGCCATACACATACATATATCCCCATATCCCCTCCCTCTTGAGCCTCCCTTCCACCCTCCCTATCCCACCCGACTAGGTCGTTGCAAAGCACTAAGCTGATCTCCCTGTGATATGCTGCTGCTTCCCATTAGCTAACTATTTTATATTTGATAGTGTATATATGTCAATGCTACTGTTAGGTCTTTAAACCATCTTGAGTTTATTTTCGTATATGGTGTGAGGGAGTGTTCTAATTTCATTGATTGACACATAGCATTCCCATCATCACTTGTTGAAGAGGCTCTCTGTTCTCCATTCTATATTCTTGCCTCCTTTGCCACAGATTAATTGACCATAGGTGTTTGTGTTTATTGCTGGGCTCTCTATCCTTTTCCATTGATCCATGTGTCAGTTTCTGTGCAAGTACCAAGCTGTTTTGATTACTGTAGCTTTATAGTACAGTCTGAAGTCTGGAAGAGTTATGCCTTCAGCTTTATTCTTTTCTCTGATTGTTTTGGTAATTCTGTGCCTTTTGTGTTTCCATATAAATTGTAGGGTTATTTGTTCTAGCTCTATGAAAAATGTCATGGGTATTTTAATTTTCTTTACATTTCTGATTCTTATAAGCAAAGCTACTTGTTTTGTTTATCTTATAGCTTGCTATATTACTAAGCTCATTAGTTCTAAAAGTTTCTAAGTAATTGTAAAGCTTCTATTGAAGAACTCACAACAGTAATCTGAAAATAGTAATAATTTGTCCCTTCCCAATATTTATTCTTAATTTTGTTTCCATTTTACCTTCTACAACCTTGAGAGCATTGTTGACTAAGAGCATTTATAAGGAACATGTCTGTCCTGTTTCTGACTTTGAACAGGAATGCTTTTAGTGTTCACAATGAACTGTCATGTTTACTACTATTTTTCATAGATACCCTCAATCTTAATTATGCTAAGAAATTTTCTTTTATTTTTTCTTAGTTGGCTAAGATCTTTATTGAGGAATGTCTATTTAATTTTATCAAAAGGCTTTCAACAAGTATCAACATAATAATATGGAATTTATCTTTTTAATATGTTGTAATGAATTATATTAACAAACTTCTGAATATTGAACTCGTCTTGCATTTTTTAAATAAATGTACTTGATAAGTTTATAGCATTCTTTTAATGTAATGAAGACTGTGATTCACCAATACTTACATAAGCAATCATAAGGAAACTGGTCTATAATTTTTGTTATTTGGTGCAGCCCTTCCCAAATGTGACAGTATATTTTTATGTCAGCTTCTCAAAATACGGACTTTACCTAAAATAGAAGGTGCTCCCTCTTAATTTAGGTTTTAAAATTCTGAAATATTTTAAATCACTTAGTAATGATTGCTTCTTAAACTGCTTCCAGCACTTAACTATATAAAGCCATTTGATTCTGTGTGTTTTGTAGAAATAAAGGTAAATCCAAGACAATATTTTTCATTTTTCCCCCTAGGAAATTCATTTAATTGGGAATTTTTCTTTTCCTGAAAAAAACATTGATACTGTTTTTTTCCTCCTCAAGTCACCAATTTTGTTTGCATGTATATATCAATAAAATCACTGACAATTTAAAAAATTTATTATATATCTATGGTCCTATACCCTTTAAATTTAATAATACCTATTAGTGGACTTCTCATTTTTTCTGAATCAGACATGATAAGACTTTTTTGATTTTACCAGTCTTTTCAAAACATGAGCTTTTTTTTTTTTTTTTTTTTTTTTTTTGCGGTACGTGTGCCTCTCACTGTTGTGGCCTCTCCCGTTGTGGAGCACAGGCTCAGGACGTGCAGGCTCAGCGGCCATGGCTCACAGGCCCAGCCGCTCCACAGCATGTGGGATCCTCCCAGACTGGGGCACGAACCCGTGTCCCCTGCATTGGCAGGCGGACTCTCAACCACTGAGCCGCCAGGGAAGCCCCATGAGCTATTTTTAATTCTATATATTTTGTATGTAAACACTTCACTAATTTCTGCCTTTTCAATTACTAATTTCTCTTCATTTGTTATGTTTGTTTTCCAGCCTCTTAATTATTTATTTACCTAATTTCAGTCTTTTATATTTAAAAAATGGAAGCAGTAATGTTTGTAAAATATCTTTGAGTATAAAACTGACCAAATATCAAAATATTAAATAAGTATGCTTGGTGAGTTTTTTTTAGTTAGGATTTAGTTAGGATTTAATTTAGTTAGGATTTCCTCTTCAATCCAAGAGCCATTCTGAAATTGTTTTTTTTTTTTAAATTTTCAAGTAGTTCCACTTTTGTTACTTGTTAATTTATAGCTTTATTTCTCCCTAATTAGAGCATGCAACCAGTAAGATTTTTAAATTTTTAAATGTGCAACTTCCTTTAGATATATTATATAATCAATGTTCATAAACATTCCACACTTTTTAAAGAATGCAGATGTTATATTAGTAGAGTATAATTTTTAAAACATATCTTTGCAATAAATCTTAATTGAATTATAATATTCAAATGAGTGATTATCAAGTGAGAAAAGAGAATCAGCACATATTACAATAACCTAAAAGCCTTATCAAAATGGATTAGGACGAATGTATAAACAAAGAAGTGTTTTGTTCTAAAGCTTTATTTTTAGTCACCAATTTATTTTAAGATTGGAATGACATTAAAGAAGTAAAAGTTTATGTTATCAAAGAAGAGGTATAAACTTAAAATTGTAGAAAACATTATGTGTATGATTTATTTAGGATTTCTTTGACAGTCCAATTCTAGGAGATGTGTTAAAATTTCCTAGTCCAGTAGCAGTTGCGTTAATTAATCCTTAGATTTTTAAGATTCTAATTCATCATATTTTGATGCGTGTTTTTCAGTGCATGAAGGTTTAATGCTACGAATGTTTAATGCTACTATATCTTGGTTAATGGTTGAATTTTCATCAATAAACTTAGTCCTGTAATACTTTAATACTTTATTACTTTGAAGTGTACTTTGATATTGGTATTGTTCACTCTCAATTTCTTTTTTGGTAGTGGTGGTGGTGGTGATGGGAGGCTCTGTTATAATTTTGCACACCGTTTCATTCCATGAGTTGACAACCATTCTTGAGCCACATGCTCAACCATGCCAAGTGTGGCTGATATAATTATGAATAACCCTCTGATTATTTTGTGCCATTTTCTTTAAATGTGTTGTCTCTTAAACAGCATGTTACCTTTTACCTAATATAAGCATATCTGTTTTGTAGTTAAGATTTTACTTACTCACTTTAGTCATAACTTGTATATATTCTATCACTTCATTTGTTTTTGTTTGTTTATATTTTATTGTTGTTTTCTTCCCTCAAATTTCTACTCTATTACTGAAGTTTTCTTTTTCTCTTTGTTATTTTCCAATCTGTAGTCATCATGGAGATCCTCATCTTATCTCTTTTGCACTGTTAGTTATCTTAAAATACATCGGCATACCTTGGAGACATTGCAGGTTCGGTTCCAGACCACTGCAATAAACAAATATTATAATAAAGCATTTTGGGTTTCCCAGTGCATATAGTAGTTATGTTTACATTATACTGTAGTCTATTTAGTGTGCAATAGCATTATGTCTAGAAAAACATTGTACATATCTTAATCGAAACATAATTTTTTGCTAAAAAAGGCTAACAATTTCTAAGCCTTTGGTGAGTTTTAATCTTTTTGCTGATGGAGAGTTTTGCCTTGATGTTTATGGCTCCTGGCTGATCAGTGTTTTGAGTGCTAAAGGCTGGGGCAGCTGTGGCAATTTCTTAAAATAAGACAACAATGAACTTTGCCACATTGATTGACTCTTCATTTCACGAAAGATTTCTCTGTAGCATGCAATGTTGTTTGATAGCATTTAACTCACAGTAATCTCCTTGCAAAACTGGAGTGAATCCTCTCAAACTCTGCCACTGCTTTATCAACTAAGTTGTTGTAGTATTCTAAATCCTTTGCTGTCATTTCAACCATCTTCACAGCATCTTCACCAGGAGTAGATTCCATCTCAAGAAACCACTTTCTTTGCTCATCCCTAAGAAACAACCCCTCATTCTTTAAAATTTTATAAGGAGATTGGATCAATTTAGTCACACCTTCAGCCTCCACTTCTAATTCTAGTTCTCTTGCTACTTCTACCACATCTGCAGTTATTTCTTCCACTAAAGTCTTGAACCCCTCAAAGTCACCCATGAGGGTTGGAATCAACTTCCTCCAAACTCTTCTTAATGTTGATATTTTGATCTCTTCCCATAAATCACAAATGACCTTAATTGGCATTTACAGTGATGGATCGTTTTTTAAGTTTCCAATTTACTTTGCCCAAATTCATCTGAGGAATCACTATCTATGGCAGCTATAGCCTTACAAAATGTATTTCTTAAAGGCTAAGACTTGCAAGTCAAAATTACTCATTGATCCATGGGCTGCAGAATGAATTTTGTTCCAGCTGACATGAAACACAAACTAATATGGTACATCTCTGTCAGAGCTCTTGGGTGACCAGGTGTCAATGAGCAGTAATATTTTCAAAGGAATCTTTTTTTCTGGGCAGTAGGTCTCAACAGTAGGCTTTATATATTCAGTAAACCATTTTGTCAACAGATGTGCTGTCATCCAAGCTTTATTGTTCCATTTGAGAACACAGGCAGAGTATATTTAGCATATTTCTTTTTTTTTTTTTTTTTTTTTTTTGCGGTATGCGGGCCTCTCACTGTTGTGGCCTCTCCCGTTGCGGAGCACAGGCTCCGGATGCGCAGGCCCAGCGGCCATAGCTCACAGGCCCAGCCGCTCCGCGGCATGTGGGATCTTCCCGGACCGGGGCACGAACCCGTGTCCCCTGCATCGGCAGGCGGACTCTCAACCACTGCGCCACCACGGAAGCCCTAGCATATTTCTTAAGGGTCCTAGGATTTTTGGAATGGTAAATGAGCACTGGCTTCAACAGAAAGTCACCAGCTGCACTAGCCCCTAACAAGAGAGTCGGCCTGTCCTTTGAAGCTTTGAAGCCAAGCATTGACTTCTCCTCTCTAGCTATTAAAGTCCTAGATGGCATCTTCCTCTGATATGAGCTGTTTAGTCTACATTGAAAATCTGTTGTTTAAAAGTAGCCACCTAGGGCTTCCCTGGTGGCGCAGTGGTTGAGTCTGCCTGCCGATGCAGGGGACACGGGTTCGTGCCCCAGTCTGGGAAGATCCCATATGCTGCGGAGCGGCTAGGCCCATGAGCCATGGCCGCTGAGCCTGTGTGTCCGGAGCCTGTGCTCCACAACGGGAGAGGCCACAACAGTGAGAGGCCCGCGAACCGCAAAAAAAAAAAAAAAAAAAAAAAAAAAGTAGCCACCTACATTCATTATCTCAGCTAGATCTTCCTACATTCATTATCTCAGCTAACTTGCTGCAGCTTCTACATGAGCACTGGCTGTTTCACTTGTACTTTTCTGTTATGAAGACAGCTTCTTTCCTTAAATCTCATGAACTAACTTCTACTAGCTTCAAACTTTTCTTCTGTGGCTTCCTCACCTCTCTCATCCTTCATGGAATTGAAGATAGTCAGGTCCTTGCTCTGGACTAAGCTTTGGTTTAAGGGAACATTGTGGCTGGTTTGATCTTCTATCCTGCCCACTAAAACTATCTCCACATCAGTAATAAGGCTGTTTTGCTTCCTTATCATTCATGTGTTTGCTGGAGTAGCACTGTTAAGTTCCTTCAAGGACTTCTCCTCTGCATTCACAACTTGGCTACCTGTTTGGTGCAAAATACCTAGGTTTCAGCCTATCTTGGCTTTCGACATATTTTCCTAAGCTTAATCATTTCTAGCTTTTGCTCTAAAGTGAGAGACATGTGGCTCTTCCTTTCACTTGAACACTTAGGGGCCACTACAGGGTTATTAATTGGCCTAATTTCAATAGTGGTGTGTTTCAGGGAATCTGGAGGCCTGAGGAGAGGGAAAGAGATGGATGGACAGCCAGTCAGTGGAACAGTCAGAACACATACAACATTTATCAATTAAGTTCCCCATCTTACATGGGTACAGTTTGTGGCACCCCAAAACCATAGTAACATCAATGATCACACACCATCGTAACATATGTAATAATGAAAAAGTATGAAATATTGTGAGAATTACCAAAACGTGACACAGAGACAGGAGGTGAGCAAATGCTATTGAAAACATGGTACCAACAGAGTAGCTCAGTGCAGGGTTGCCACAAATCTTAAGTTTGTGAAAAATGCAATATCTGCAAATGGCAATAAAGTGAAGCACAATAAAATGAGATTTGCCTGTATAAACACACATACATATTTCTCCAATCTCAATAATTACACTATCTCTAAGAACTCCCCTTTAAGAACAAGACTAGGAAATCACAGGCTTCTATTTCTTCACCCTGTATAACCTTTTCACCACAATATTCACAAATCACCTAGTTTCTTCTGAAAAAGCTAGGATTTTAGTTTTAGTAAAAGAATTATTTACATTATGTTCTTTCTAGTTGAAGACCCTCTATATTAAACCCTAAACCATTACATTAACATTCATGATGACATTATCAACAATAATTTAATTATATATTTTACTGGATTCATTACTCACAGGTTACCAAATGAGGCTAGGTATCACATCACTCGAGAAACTTATTAAAAATACAGATTGCCGGGTCCTAGCTCATAGATTTACATACTCCATCCCTAACTTTGGACTCTAAGAAACAGCATTAAAAGTCTCCTCATGATTTTAATGCAGTCAGCCCACGGCCAGTCTTAGAGCAGCATCCGTGAACTATATATCATGTCCTCCTCCTTCACGATCCATTCTGACGCATTTTCAGTTTGGCTATAGTACTTCACTGCTTCATTATGTTTCCCCTCCCCTCTTTTTTCTTCTTTCCTTTTCTTTTTTTTTTTTTTAAGGAACAATACATTTGTAGATACTTGGAGTCCTTTCAAGTTTCAGAATGTACTCTTTCCCTTCATATATGAGAAAGGGTATCTGGTTAAAGAATACCAGGGTTGCAACCCTTTCCACCCAAAGTTCTGAAAAGAATATTGCACTTTCCACAAGCATTTTGTGTTGCAGATGAGAAATTAGGTAACAAATTCTTGTCTCTTTGTAAGTAACCTATTTTTTGTTTTTGTGTCATTTTTGTAGGAATTTTCTCTTTATCCTTGGAATTCAATGTTTTCACTATGATATGTCTAAAAGTTTTTATTTTCATTAATCTTCACCAGGCTGTGGTGAGTTCATTTAATGTGAAGTCTTTAAGAATGAGTCCGGCCTAGTGGAAATGGTAATCTATTATCTCTCCTCCTTCCTCATATATGTTCTCTATGTCTAAAATGCCTATTATTAGCTATGAGTTGAGCCCTAGGACCTACCCTTCGTGTCTCATCTTCTCTTTTATAAACTGTTTTTTTGCTTGCAGTTATGTCCATTTTGCCAGACTTCCAGTTAACTAATATGGTTTCCAGGAGAATCCTTTCCGATATTTACCATCTCTACATATACTTGGTGTTTTTTCCTGAAAGAATCTTTTTCCTTTAATTTTCAATTTCCCCTTTTTTTCATGGTGGATTTTGATTGATAAATGCAATAACCCCTGTGACTGACTGAAAACTTCAATTGGTATATCATTATAGTCCTTGTCTATATAGAGCTTTAAACTTTCTCTAAACAGTTGTGGTTATGGGCTTTGACAGGCCACGTGGCCAGCAGACAGCAAGAGGAACGTTCCCCATTCCCTAAGTTTGACAAATACCCCTGAGTCAATAAACAGGTCACAACAGCTCTCCCATATCTCTCTCTGCATGAATGGGTGCCTCAGACATCCCACAAAATTTCAAACACATAGATGGGGACCCGTATGGATTTTCCAGTTGTGGGGCATAGTTCTCCCTTTACTTTATGTGGTAGGAAGTTGGGAAAGAAGAAAAGTCCAAACAAAATAAAAACAAATAAAACCTAATTAAGTTGCACATCATGGTGTTACCTCCAATTTGTTTCACAGTGAAAAGATTATTTTAAGTTCTTTGAAATCCAAACATACGTACAATGTGTGAACATATGTGAATTAAAAAGGAATATTTTTCAATACAATGAACAGAATTCTGAACAAAAAATACTTAATTCTCGATCAAATGGGAACCTCATGGCAATGAACAAACATGAGTATTCAAGTGCAAATCAAGTTGACATCATAATATGCTCAAATGAATAAAATGCATATAAGAAAACTAGACTAAATTATATGTTTTGTTTCTTTTATCCTCATTCACGCCTACATTATATTTAGTCTTAAGCCTAGGTTTTCAGTGAAAAAGAATAAAACTAACCGAAAAATAAAATATTGGGGATATTTTTAAAAGATGCAAGATCATTATCTTGTGTACGAATGGCAGTGGTTTTACCTTAATTTCAGATGCAAATATTCTAACGAATCAATTGATACCAAAGAACGGATACAGACTATTCCAAGTTTCTATTAAAAAGCGACGGATTTAGTTCACCTAAGCAGTTTATCTGATTACTGTCATTGAAAACACTGTGCTCGTGGAAACAACAAGAAACAAGAATTCCTCAATACTGATGAACATACACAAACCTCACAATTCAAAAGTTAACTATACTGACTCCTGGTATTTGATTATCTTATTACTTAACATATTTGGGGTAGGAATGTATTCTATCTGTTTTGTTTAGAAGAGGCAGCAAATTAGGCTCAGAGAATGAGACTGTCTCTGCCAGTATTTTAATTAAACACAGGTTCACTGTGGGGATTACAATAATTTCACAAGCCAATAGCACACAGGGTAATGTCTCTTGAAAAAGAAATAACCCTACAATCCAATGATAGATTTATCACACTATTGTTCCAGGTAAGGGGGTATGAAAGGAGTAAAGACCAAATTTCGTTTGAGGTGTATCTTTTTTTTTTTAACATCTTTATTGGACTATAATTGCTTTACAATGTTGTGTTAGTTTCTGCTGTATAACAAGGTGAACAGCTATATGTATACGTATATTCCCCATATCCCATGTATCTTTATAGGAGTTGGTAATGGGGAGAGATGCTTGACCAACCTAGAGCTGACTTCCAGCTGCCAGTGCAAAAATAAAAGTTCCTTGTTGCTAGAGCACGTTGCTAGGGAACAATGGCACTGGTGTTGGCAGCAAGACCATCCTCCTGAGCCGCTTAACAGCTTTTGTCACTGCTGGTAAAAGACTTGTCTGTACCAAGGCAGGAGCTAATGCCCCAAGGCATGTAGATCAGCAAAGAGTCACCTTACCCAGACCTCAATTCTCAGATTATCCTCACAAACTCTGGGTACTTATAATCTACGTCCCCTCACCAGAATGGCTCCTCTAATTGTTTTTACTGATAAGGCCCTAGTGGGGACCCTCAGCAGCTGAGCTACTAACTGCTTATCGATTATACCAGGAGATGATGACATCATGACATAACTTACAGCATTCTTATATCAAAACAACTTTACCTCTAAAAACAACTTTTTTGCCCATAAACAATTGGATTTAAAAAAAAACACAAACTTCACTTAAATCATAAACAAGTGGATTTGAAATTATATCAAACCAATTCACAACATTATACTAATCATGACCAAGAAGTCCTCTTTTCACTTCCTTCTCTGTGATTCTGTGATCTATAAGAAATATACCTCATCTTCATCCATCATTCCTGGCATAGACCTCCCATAACCCTTGGAATTTCCTAATAAGAGCACTGGAGCATCTTTGGTTCTAACATTTAGTCTATGACTCTGGTTCCTAATCAAAGCTCCTAAATCTCTTGAAATTTCCTACATCATAGAAGTATCTTTTTTTCTAATGAGACAATTCTTGGTGGGTTACTAAATAGTTCCTGATAGGGACCAATTATCAGAAAAACCAAGCCATGATTAGAAGTTTAGAACTTTCAGTCTCACCCCCCCATACTCAGAGGAGGGGAGAGGGACTGGAGATTTGAGTGAATGACTGAGCTTGCCTACATGATGAAGCCTTCATAAAAATCCCAAAAGTCTAGGGATTTTCCAGGTTGGTGAACATATCCACGTACGTAGAGGGTGGCACACACTAAGCCCATAGGGACACAAGCTCCTGTGCTCAGGACACTTCCAGACCTCCCCCTACGTACCTCCCCATCTGGCTGCTCATCTGTAACCTTTATCATATGTTTATTATATAACATACTGGTAAATGTAAGTAAGTGTGTCCCTGAGTTCTATGAGCTATTCTAGCAAATGATGAATCCAAGGTTGGGGGGTTGGGGTATCATATGAACCCCTGAATTGTGCCAAGTCTGACAGAATTTGTGGGTAACCTGGTGGCCTACTACTTGCAATTGGTTCTGATGTAGGGGCAGTCTTGTGGGACCGAGCCCTTAACCTGTGGGTTCTGCACTAACTCTGGTTAGTGTCAGAACTGCACTGAATTATAGGACATTCAGCTGGTGTCAAAGAGAGTTGCTTGGTGTGGGATTAAAAGAAAAAATATCCTCACATATGGTGTCAGAAGCGTTGTGAGTATGGTGGTGGTGTGAGACTAAAGGAGAAGTGTATTTTTCCTACACACTCTCTATTGTATGGTCCACCATGTGGATATTCTTCTGCCAGAACCCAGAACACCCTTGTGCTTCAGTTGCATCAGGGAAAATTCTGATCATATATCAACTTTGCTCCATCATTAATGATATCTGGAGCCCAAGACAGAAGTGGAGTCACTCTTTGTACTTCCTTCTGCCTCTGTTAACACACTGATCACACACCAGGCTCCTTCACTGTACCCCTTGTGTATCTCCTCAGATCTCTCTTCACCTCCACTCTCCCCAGCCTATCACAAGCCACCCTCTTTCCTGAAGAGCTTTCTCTGTTTTGAATCTTCTTCCCTCCACCCATTTTTTATATAGCACTAAAATGATCTTTATAAAAGATCTGGCTAGGACTTTTTTATTTATAATCACCTAATAACCTTCCATTATCTCATAATAAAGCCCACATATTTTAACATGGCCTAAAAATTCATGATCTAGGACCTCTTCCTCTCCAGCTTCATCCTCCAGTATCCACTTGATTCAGCCACAAGTATTTCCATCTATTCCTAGAATTACAATATGTGTTTCTCTTCCTGCACCTCTGCACGTACCTTTGAAGAAAGCTTCAAAACTCAAAGCTTTCTGCCCTATTTGCCTAGCTAAGACCTCCTCATCCTTCAGAACTCCATGCATTGGCTGCCCTGTTTTACTCACTCATAGCAATTAGTACTCATTTTTATCATTTACCACAGCCATAAATAAACAAAAATATGATTGGTTGTTTAGCATCTATCTCCCACCCCAAAACTTAAGCTCTATGAAAAGAGGGGTGTCCCCTCTGTTCCCAAACGTCTGCTCAGGATCTAGCACAGAAGCGTGTACAGAGGAGAAAGGTGCTCAATACATACTTATTGAATTTATAAACCAAATATGAAGATGGCATCAAGGGGAATGGGGTGCAAACTTAATAATACACACCCATGTGCACCGCTGAACCACACAAGACACCCCCAGCAAATGACAATGCATTCCAAGCCCCTACTGAGGAAGCTGTAACAGACCTCAAGAAAGCCTTTAGATAGTTTGGAAGCACTGCTAGAGCTATGTGATAAAATAAACCTGGGTTGGTGATCAGAACATTGATTATGCCAGTGACAGCAGTAACAGTGACAATTTATTGAGAACTTAGTATGTGCTAGAGAATGTGTCATGCAGTTGGCCTAGATCCTATCACTTCTTCCTCATCACAATCCTTTGAAGTGAGTACTATTATTATCTCCATTTTAAAATCATTGAAACTAGGGCTCAGAAAATTTATTTGGCTTGCCTGAAGTCACAGCAAGATAATTAATATATGGTCAGCCAGCCAGGACACAAACTTAGTTTGTCCACCTTCAGATCCTAAGCCCTTAACCGCTATGCAGTACCATCTCACCAGTAGCATTTGCACGACCTTGGCCAAGATGACCCTCCTACAAGGTTCACCATGGCCTTTTGAGTAAAAGGAGGGTGTTAGACCAAATGACTGCCCAAGTGCTTTTCACCTCTAACAATCAACAGAACGCATATTTATACAGTTCCAGAAGGAACCCTGTGAGACTGACATTCAATGATAAAAATTTTTAAATTACAATTTAGTAACAAGTCCTTCCCATCCCACTTTAGCTTTTCCATAAACAAATTAGGTAACTCTGCATTTGACTGAACTATTATTTTTCAAGCAATTTTACTAATCCAAGCATAAGAAATTGGGGACATAGAGGGGAAAGGAAAGCAAGGAAAATAAAAGGGTCTGAGTGAGCTTTGGAGTTCAATAACAAGGAAAAGGAAATAAGCATTTTTAATTTTCAAATTACATAACCAGCCAAGGCAGGTGGTACAAGGTTAAAGACAAATGTGAGCGATGTTTGTCAAAGGATTAAACTAAACGTTTAAAAAAAAAAAGTCAGGCTGTGTCAAACGGATCTTATTATTGTCCAGATAAAAAAAGACCAGAGTGGGACAAACATAATCCATTTAAACGCTGCTTTAAAAATGAAATAAAGTATTTTTAACGGCTGCTTACAGATCTCATTTCCTGCAAATCACCTACAAAAAAATGGCTCACCTCACACAACAGAATACTTCAACAGTCCTCAGAAAAAGCCAGTGAAGGGGGAAGTCTCAAACACCTGGCAGAAAGATAATCCGTTTAATAAAAAATCCATGGGGTAAAATACCTTTCATGAGGAGGGTCTCAAAACCAACCTTCTGATGTCTTTTGCATCCTTTCCCACTGCTCTGAGGACCTACAATCCTTTCCCAATGCTCAGGTAAAACTGGTTTGTATCACCAGATGAAAAGCTTGATAAAGAACCCGAGATAGGTCGGGACAAGAGAAGACAAAGGATGCCTAATAATTTTGTATTTTGTTTTGATATTTAATTTTTTAAATATTAAGAAAGTTCATAAGGAAGTGTTACGGGCATAGATATGGCAAGGTTTGGGCATATGTTGAAATTAACTGTTTTCTTTTAAAATGAAAAAAAAAATGTTCAGACTCATGAGAGCAGTGTGTTCATACTGAGGAACAAAACTCTTAGGGGAAAGATCTTGGTTCAAAGTATCAATTCTGGAACATTAATCTTACATAACCATCTCCTTGATCGAATCTTGTCTTGTGCTAAGACAGTCAATCAGCGCTCCAGGAACAAGATGTAGTCTTGATGCCAAGAACACTGATTGTGATCTGAGATCATAATCACCCACCTCTCTTGCCTCTCAGGACTCCCACACCATGCATTAGGCCTCAGAGGTTGTGAGCTGAAAGTCCCTGGGCCAAATGTGGCACAAGGTATGTCCTGTCCAGCCCACTCAGTGCTGCCTGCACTGACTTAGGCCATGGAAAGAATGCTGGATTATTTCCCAATATTCTAAAATTTGTAGATTTAACCCCTCCAAACAAATAAACAATCAAACAAAAACCAATGGATACTTTGCTTCTCTTGAAAAAGTGAAGATCTAGAAACAATGGGCTCAAATTCCCAAATGGCAAAACCAGCAGCATATGCTGCCTGTTCTCCAGCCTTCTCTGCAGACTCAACCACTCACATATCCTATAGCTAATCTGATTCTCCTGCTCTTTGTGGTCCCTGCTGGCAAGGACATTTTCACTTCTCTGTATCAGTGATGATTCACTTCATTGAGAGACTAGGCTCTTTTCAAATGTGGAACAGGAAAGAAGATGAGGATAATTGGCCCAGATATTCTCATTTAAGTGGCCAGCATTTATGACGGTTGTCTTTGGTGCAACGGCTCACTTTGTCCTTCATAATTCTTTTAGCAGTTGTTGAGACCACAATCACATGTGTATGGTAAGAAACTGTTAATTAAAAGCTTTGATTTCTCTATTATTTATGAAATGCATTTTAAGAGACACTGAGTATGTATGTACTGAAATATTAATGCACAAATAATAAAGGACAGTAGACTTTTGGAAACATACCTAAACTTCTTACATTAATACTTTTGGAAAACACTCCCCCCACCCACTTTGTCTGTCTTTGTGTTGTAAGCTGCACTTTCTGGAACATTAAATTTGATGTGTAACTTGGCCACTCTGTCCTACTTGCCAGGGTTGTTAAAAAGCCCTTCATTTCCATTTCCCATGTAGGACAGCATGTTCAAGATTAAAGAACATGTGAATTAAATCCTGGCAACTTCTACTGAATTGAATCCAAACACTAGTCCTTGTAATTTAGGGTATGAGGTTGAGGCTCCACTGTACTTTCAGTATAAGTGAAATCATCCTCCCTAATTTGGGGTTCTTTTCATTCATTCTGATAGATTCCTGGGAGTGATTTTATGCAAATGTGTGCTTATTCAGCCATGTTTCTTTATTGAAAACAATGATTTATTCTGCACCTACTCATGAAAGACAATTTCTGAGAAAATCTGAAGGGAAAAGTTTTTAAGTCAGCAACAATAATTCAAGATTAACTGAAAACATTCATTTAAAACTATAGCTAAGTCAGTTACTGCAATGTGGAATGAATATATTTTAATATATAGAGCTAACATTTATTGGACACCTCCTATAAGCTAGCATTATCCTAGGACATCTCACTGGATATTTCACTTTATCACCTCAACAACCAATTTTTATAAATGAGGAAATAGGCTTAAATCTTTTTTTTTTTTGGTTTTATGCTTTATTTTATTTTTTTATTAGTCTCTGCTTTACAACAAAGTGAATCAGTCATACATATACATCTGTTCCCACATCCCCTCCCTCCTGCATCTCCCTCCCTCCCACCCTCCCCATCCCACCCCTCCAGGCGGCCACAAAGCACCGAGCCGATCCCCCCGCGCCACGCGGCCACCCCCCACCATCCATCCACCCCACGCCCGGCAGTGTATACACGTCCATGCCTCTCCCCCGCCCCGTCACAGCCCACCCACCCCCATATCCCCAAGCCCACCCCCAGTAGGTCTGTGTCTCTATTCCTGTTTTACCCCTAAGTTCTTCATGACATTTTTTTTCTTAAATTCCATATATATGTGTTAGCATACGGTATTTGTCTCTCTCTTTCTGACTTACTTCACTCTGTATGACAGACTCTAGGTCTATCCACCTCATTACAAATAGCTCAGTTTCATTTCTTTTTATGGCTGAGTAATATTCCATTGTATATATGTGCCATATCTTCTTTATCCATTCATCCGATGATGGACACTTAGGTTGTTTCCATCTCTGGGCTATTGTGAATAGAGCTGCAATGAACATTTTGGTACATGTCTCTTTTTGAATTATGGTTTTCTCAGGGTATATGCCTAGTAGTGGGATTGCTGGGTCATATGGTAGTTCTATTTTTAGTTTTTTAAGGAACCTCCATACTGTTCTCCATAGCGGCTGTACCAATTCACATTCCCACCAGCAGTGCAAGAGTGTTCCCTTTTCTCCACACCCTCTCCAGCATTTATTGTTTCTAGATTTCTTGATGATGGCCATTCTGACTGGTGTGAGATGATATCTCATTGTAGTTTTGATTTGTATTTCTCTAATGATTAATGATGTTGAGCATTCTTTCATGTGTTTGTTGGCAGTCTGTATATCTTCTTTGGAGAAATGTCTATTTAAGTCTTCTGCCCATTTTTGGATTGGGTTGTTTGTTTTTTTTGCTATTGAGCTGCATGAGCTGCTTATAAATTTTGGAGATTAATCCTTTGTCAGTTGCTTCATTTGCAAATATTTTCTCCCATTCTGAGGGTTGTCTTTTGGTCTTGTTTATGGTTTCCTTTGCTGTGCAAAAGCTTTGAAGTTTCATTAGGTCCCATTTGTTTATCTTTGTTTTTATTTCCATTTCTCTAGGAGGTGGGTCCAAAAGGATCTTGCTGTGATTTATGCCATAGAGTGTTCTGCCTATATTTTCCTCTAAGAGTTTGATAGTTTCTGGCCTTACATTTAGGTCTTTAATCCATTTTGAGCTTATTTTTGTGTATGGTGTTAGGGAATGATCTAATCTCATACTTTTACATGTCCCTGTCCAGTTTTCCCAGCACCACTTATTGAAGAGGCTGTCCTTTCTCCACTGTACATTCCTGCCTCCTTTATCAAAGATAAGGTGACCATATGTGCGTGGGTTTATCTCTGGGCTTTCTATCCTGTTCCATTGATCTATCTTTCTGTTTTTGTGCCAGTACCACACTGTCTTGATTACTGTGTAGGCTTAAATCTTAAAAAGCTTATCCAAAGTCACCCAGGTAGTAAGCAATAAAGTCAGATTTGAAACCAGAAATTATGCCAGAGATTGTTAATTTTTTAATTTTTACTTTGTAGAGGTAATCCCCAATTTATACACACAAAACATACGAAGATTCCTTTCCCATTCATTGTACCCTGTAAGAGTCTGCAGTTTTACAACTTCCTCTACTGATCTTTATATACCAGTCCTTTGGCAACTTAAAACCCCCTGATCCGAGGAACTCCTTCTCCAGTGCATCCTTTCCTCAGCTGGTTCTGAGTGATCCCACCAACGCTAACCACCTCTCTTCTCCCAACCCCAATAAACACACGTGCCTTGTTCTTCCTTCTCCCTGGGATGCACATCTTCTCCAGATATTTTCATATCACCTACCTTAAAACCCTCTTCCTCTAAGAAGCTGTCATCCATCAGTCTCACCCCATTCTCACTCTTATTACCCACCAGGCCTTATGTAATCTACTTTATTATACTCATATGTGTTTATTGCATGTATTTCACTTTTTAAGTATTTTCTTCCATTTTCACAAGTGTAAGAGTAAGTTCATATCAGAAAGCAAAACTTCTCTTTCTTTAAAAATCTCTTTGGGAAAGTAATGAAAGAAAAATGCCTCAAGGAGATAGGCAAGAAGAAAAGCAGGGAGGTTACGAGGAAAACTAGAAAGAAGAGGTTCAGATATACAGATGTGAAGTTTTAACGATCCCAAAATGATTGGCAGACATAAGATAAGCACCCCATAGACATAAGCTTACCTATTCCAAAATAGCCAGGTATTCACACCAGGAGGGCATAAAATTTAACCTCTCAATACACATCATGGAAATTTGGGCAGCCTTCCTCATGGTTTCACTCAACTGCAGAACTACCAAAACAGGGACCAGAAGATTCGCATAGCTTTATCCTAACCCTACCACTATGTAATGCTGCGATCCTGTGATAAGTTACTTGACTTCTCTCAGTTTCCATCTCCTCATCTATAAAACAAGCATTCATTGAGAGTCTACAATGATTCTTACAAGCCAATGGAGACAAAGGCTTCTCCAAATCAGGGTTCATATGCAGTTGCGTGCTCATTCTTCCACATGCATAATGGGCAGGAAGGCCTCCTAGGACAATCACACCAGGAAACAAAGAGCTGACCACTGTCAGTGCGTACTGCTGCCTCATGGTGGCGCTGTTTACGGAGGCTGTGGAGGAAGCTGAGCTATTGCTGCAATGGGATCTCCAGAAGGGCTCCGCATGCCACTTGGAGGACAATTTCACTTCCTGGAGGCTAAGCTCATCAAAGATGCATAGTTCTGGGGCTTCCAATATTCTCATGACTCAGATTTTTTAAATTTCCACAAACAGCCACCGCCCAGGTCCCCAGCCGGTCATGGAAGCACTGGCAGGAATGGCTCTGGCATCTTCCATCTTTCCAAAATGCCAACTCTTTTCCTTCAAAGATCACAAGGGTTTTTGCTTTTCGGTCCGACTGTACCCCTTCTAAGGCAGCCCTGCTACCAGCCTGCCGTTAGGGGGAAACTCGCACATATGCTTCTAAGGGGAGAAATTCTGGAATCTCTATCGATGGAGAAGAGAAAAAGCAAACCCAAGTAAACCCCCCCCCCGTAGGACCTCACTGACAAAATGTAATTATGAAGCATGTTAAATGTTTTGGTGAAAAAGTAAATGTGTGATGAAAAAACAATAGAGGGAAATCGAGTGTAAACTGGAGGGTCAAAGAAGTGCTTTCTGAGGAAATGGCATATAATCTGAGATCTTAAGGATGAATAGAAATTGTCGGGGGGCACCTAAGGAAAAATAAACCACATGTGCAAGGACTCTGGAGCAGACAAGCCGCAGATGTGTTTGAGAAAATAAACAGGCCAATACAGTTCATGGTGGAGAACAAGGTGGGGAGTGAGAAGATGAACCTGGAGAGGAAGGCCAGGTCCAGATCGGGTGGAGCCTTGGACTATGTGGTTCCCAAGACTGACCGTCCCGGACTCAGTGTCCACTGGCAACTTAGCACAAACAAATTCACTTAAAAATAGCTTTCAATCAAGTCAGGGAAAAGAGAAGAGTCAGGTCTTGTAATACAAAGGTTATGGGGGTGTTCTCTGATCTTAATCACCAGTTGTCTGAGCAGCGGATCCTGGGGGGCCCCAAAGTCTCTGTTCTCAGAAAAGTGCCCTCCCAGGTACAAATAATCTGTATTCACATGTCCTGTGGTAACGGGTGCCCCAGTTTTTCATAAAAGATAGAGTCTCCATATTCAGAAGTTGATGGGTCAGGTGTCTGAGGCAAATTTCCACTGCTGTACAGGAATTAATTAATGCAGTCAGGTAAGAGAAAGAGAGAGAGAGAGAGAGAGAGTTGGGGAATTCAGGTTTAAAATTAGCTTTCTGAACATAATGAGAAGATTATGTATAAGGCTCACTGGCTTTTTTTTTTTTTTTTCCTGGAAACAGTCTTTCAGGAGAAAGATAAGTTAAATGAAAATGACTGTCAGGATGCCAAAGTCTAAAACACCAAAACAGTTAACAAATCTTGGAAAGATATCTGAACCAAGAGAGACAGATGATGGAAGAGGTTTTGTTATTGTCAGATTTAGGACATTAGCTGTTTTGCTATCTATCAACTCTATTTACCACAAGCAGGACTTTTTCTCTGGGCAGTCCCATGTAGATAGAAAGATTCTAGTGACTTCATTTCCTCTGTATTTCTGGCTATTTCATGGATCACACAGAGGATGATTAAATGGCTTTTCTGTATTGTTTGCTAAATTTGACTCTTCCCACGAATTGGGGGTGGTTCCCATGGGAACCTCTGGACATGGTGTAAGAGCAAAACAGATCACAGACAATCATTGGAGTCTCTACTGAAAGCACACTTGGCAAAATACTTTATTGGCCATTTCTGTATGAACAATTCTCTACTACATATAAATCCGAGATCTAAGAAAGTAAAAATGCGTTTTGTTGTTGCTTAATCCTCATCCCAAATAAAACTCATGGAAATTTTTCCATTCAAAAAAAAGTTATTTTGCACACAAACTCAGTCAAGGACATTATACCAGAAACTGCCACTAATGTCATTTGAGCAAAATAGGCCAGTGTCGCTGGAATGGCTCAGACTGGAATGGAATTTGAAGGAGAGAATAATTATCATATTTTCCATATTTATCCATAGACAACACAAATTATTACTTTGAAACACAGCAGAATGTAAATTTTATAAACTAACCAACATAACATCATATTGCTTCAAATGGGCATTATTCATGTAGATAAGGTACAACTGGAAATAAACTATAAAAAAAACTCGCATGTGCATTTGTCACTTTCATTTGATCACAAAAACTTTCTAAAAATCTGTAAGCTAGAGATCCCACACTACTGTCCTTCTAATAGCATTACCTCTTTGTAAAATTTATGCATGGCTTTCCACATCTACAACTCTAGCCAAAGCCAACATAATCTCTCACCTGGGAAACAGAAATGGCCTCTTTTTTTTTCTCTTAATAGATCTTTATTGGAGTATAATTGCTTCACAATACTGTGTTAGGTTCTGTTGTACACCAAAGTGAATCAGCTATACATATACATATATCCCCATATCCCTTCCCTCTTGAGCCTCCCTCCCACCCTCCCTATCCCACCCCTCTAGGTCGTCGCAAAGCACTGAGCTGATCTCCCTGTGCTATGCGGCTGCTTCCCACTAGCTATCTATTTTACATTTGGTAGTGTATATATGTCCATGCCTCTCTCTCACTTCATCCCAGCTTCCCTCTCCCATCCTGTGTCCTCAAGTCCAGAAATGGCCTCTTAACTGCTCTCCCCAATTTTCACTTCAGACCTTTCTCTATACAGCAGCCAGAGCAATACTAAACAAACAGATCACTATTTAAACCCTCCGACTACCTCCCACCTCAGTCAGAATAAAATTCAACACCTTTACCATGGTGTACCATTCCCTTTGTGAAAAGGCCACATTTAATCTCATTTTTATCCCCTTTCCACAATTTTTCTCACAAACTTATTTTACTTGCTACATAGAATTCCTCTCCTCCTATATTCACATTTAAACTCACTCGCTTGCACCTCCACTGTGCCTGTGAAACTGCCTTTATCAAGGTCAACAATGAACCGCTCCCCCCAAAATAAATAAGATACAAGGATATAATGTACAACACAGGGAATATAACCAATATTTTATAATAACTTTAAATGGAGTATAATCTATAAAAATATTGAATCACTATGTTGTACATCTGAAACTAATGCAACATTGTTAATGAACTATATTTCAATAAAAAATAAAGGTAATGAGGTTACCAACGCCAATAACCAATACTTAGTAGTCATCTTTGACACAGTTGATCACTTCCTCCTCCTCCATATTGTTTTTGTCCACTTACTTTTTAGGCAATCTGCTTTTCTTCTGCCTCACTGGTTGTTCCTTTTCAGCTTTTGCTACTGGTTCCCCCTCTTCTTCTAGAATTTTGTAATGATGCAGTAACGCAATCTTTGGTGACCTTCTCTACTCCATTCACTCCCATGGTGATCTCATTTCATCTTGAGGCTTTAAATATCATTAACATGCTAATAACTCCTAAATTTCTGTCTCCAGCCCAGAGTTCTTCTGAGCGCCAGACTGTTACCTCCAAATCGCTGTTTTACTTCACTGCTTAGATGCCCTATTGGTGAGTTACTGCCATAAAACTTCTGCATAACATATTGCCTCAAAACTCAGTGACTGGGGGGACTCTACTCAATACTCTGTAGTGACCTATATGGGAAAAGAATCTAAAAAAGAGTGGATATATGTATATGTATAACTGATTCACTTTGCTGTGCACCTGAAACTAACACAACATTGTAAATCAACTATACTCCAATAAAACCTAAAAAAGAAAACTCAGTGACTTATTACAGCAGCCATTGATTCTCAAGGATCTGTAGGTTAGTGAGGGTATGATGACCTAAGGTGGGCTCAGCGGGCAGCTATGGTCTAGCTGCACTTGGCTGGGTAACTGCCTCACCTGCACTCACTGGAGGATCGAGTCAGAAGACAACAACTATTGAGGGAAAGCTCTTCTCATCATGGCGACAGAAAGCTCTTCTCACAAGACGCTGCGCCCAACCCTGTGAGCACATTTCAACCCCGTTTCATCTCACCGCTAATGACCCACTGGCCAAAGGCAATCACACTACCCAGACTAAGTCAGGAGGGGGGATACAGTGTACCCGAGGTCGCAAGGAACAGTAACCACAGTGTGTAACAGACGTCTCCCACTTTACGTCTTCAAGCCCACCCCATCCAAACCTGCTCCAGCTCAAGTCTTTACCATGTTAATCTTTTATTTGTCCAAGACCAAACACTTAAGAGTCATTCTGGACTCCTCTTTCTCACATGCTCCACTTCAGCCTACAAAATATATTCAGAATCTGACAAAGTCTCACCATCTTGGCCACCTCCTTCTATGAGCCATTAGGGTGTGTCTCCTGGTTCACTCCAATGTTCTAGCAGGTCTCCCTGCTTATAGTCCCTCAGCCCCAGTCCATGCCCCTTAACTCACCCCCCCCAAGCTGGCCACTCATTTCATTCAGAGTCAGAATGAACTCCTGACAGTGGTTTACAAGACCCTGCATGGTATCACTGATTACCTCTCCAAATGCGCCTCCCACCTCTTTCTCACTCACTTTGTTCTGGTATCAGACGCTTCCTTGAGGCCTTCTGAACAAGCCAAGCCTAATGCTTGCTATCTACCTCTTCTGCACTAGCTCCTACCTAGGCCTGGAAATTTCTTCTCCTAGATACTCACGTGGCTGACTTCCCCAGCTCCTTCAATATTTTGCTTGAATGTTGTCTGCTCTGTGAGACCTGTCTTGACTGCAGTATTTTAATTTGTAGCCCACCCACTCTAAACCTCCACACTAATTCTTTTCATATCACTGATGAGCTAATACTCCACATAACTTATTTATTATGCCTGTTTATTGTCCACTCTCTCCCAACACCCTCCAAAGCCCTAGCCTGACAAGATGTGCCATGAGGGGAAAAAAAAAGGTTTATTTTGTTCACTGGTATATATATCCCACACACTTGAATAGCACCTGGAACCCAGAAGGCTACAGAAATGCATTCAGTCATGTATTGCCATTCTCACCCAGACTGAACTCCTTCTTGCCTCAGAGCCCTAACACCTGCTGTTCCTTCTGCCTGGAACCATCTTTGCCTCTCATCCTTCACCTCTGCCCACACATCACTTCCTCGGAGAGGCCATCTCTGGTCACCTCATCTAAAGAACACTCCTTCTTGCCTCTTTGTCCCATTTTCCTGCTTCGTTTTCTTTTTTTTTTTTTTTGCGGTACACGGGTCTCTCACTGTTGTGGCCTCTCCCGTTGCAGAGCACAGGCTCTGGACGCGCAGGCTCAGCGGCCACGGCTCACGGGCCCAGCCGCTCCACGGCATGTGGGATCTTCCCGGACCGGGGCACGAGCCCGCATCCCCTGCATCGGCAGGCGGACTCTCAACCACTGTGCCACGAGGGAAGCCCCCCTGCTTCATTTTCTTCATCATACTTTCACACTTTGAAAAATATCTAATTGATTTGTCTGCTTATTACTGTATGTCTTCTCCTACAAGGGTGAAAGCCCCATGAGAACAGGGACATGGTCTATCTTACTCATCACTGTCTCCTCAGTTCACCTGGAACAGTACCTAGTGGGTCAGTAAGAACTGAAATAGTTCCTTAATAAATCAAGGTCCCTTCTCAAAAGGAAGGCAATACAAATCTCATCCACCTAATGTGGAAGAAAAAAGGTAACTGCATTGAAGGGAGGGCAAGCCTTAAGAAATTAAACAGAGGGAACATGAGTTTTGTGGTTAAACAGAATGCTCCCAAGTTCAGTCATTCTTAAAAGCTATAGGAGAGTGCACAATGCTTCCAAGAGAAGCACACTTGAGAACTACTCTAGGAGGAAAACCAAGAAAAAGCAGCTTCTGGTGCTCACTTTAGGTTAACTATTTTCCTCAATAAGAAAACATGCATAAAATGAACAAGCAAGTTATTTGATGTTTCAAATGATTAAGTGCAAGCTGGGATAGCTTTGAAGTAGCTGCCACATAATCCCCAGGGGAGGATCTGTAGACAAATATCCACACTATTCCTTGGAAATAGATTTCTCCAACAAGTGGGAAAAAATAGAAAAAAAATATGTCCCACACAAGGTAGAGACACATGCACTTTCACATTTCCAAAAAAGGCAAGGAAACAAAGAGATGCTACTTTTCCAAGAATGTTAACACGTAGAGCCATGTTAGGAATTAGTTTTAGAATACATTACAAATAACAATAACTAATGTTTAGCTGGCATTTTTTTATTATTTTCTTTCTTATTAAAACCACTGTTATCAACCTTTATTTCCCACAATCACCCCATGAAGTAAATACTTCTATCACAAGTTCAGAGATGAGGAAACAGGAACAGATAGTGTGAACAACTTGCCTGAAGTTACTTAGCTTAAACCCAGAGAGTTTTGCTCCAGAGTGTATGCTGTGAACCCCTGTGGTAAAAGCTTCTCAAAGGGTAATATCAGTATAAGGAGTGCTTACAATGAGCTGAGTATGGTGCTAAGCACTTTGTAGATATTGGCTTATAAATGTATATGAATCAACCTAATCATTATTTTCTGAATTCTAATCCTGCATGTCCACATACCTTACAACATGAAAAAATGAACAAAAGCTATGTCACTCTGTTCCCTATTCAGTTTGCACTGAGACCCAAATGTTTGCCTGATAACCTTGCGGACATCGTTTTTAGCTATTGGACTAGCATGGGCCAGGCCTCTGGTTCTGTAATCAGTACAACAAAGTAAAAACACACAAGTTGACCCGGTAACCTACAAGGCAGCTGGTTCTTGCCATTTTACGAAGCACTAAAATAATTTTATATTACAGGGAAAACTCACTGCATCAACTTATATAAATATAAGCTTTACTATTCTTAAAAACCATGGGCTTAACAGCCTTTGTATAAAAATACACATAACCTAGGTTAGCATCTAAGTAGCAAGCTGTTTCAGAGACATCAAATACAGTTACAGAATTTCAGACAGAGTTTCTTATGATCTAGGGATATGCTACTTTCTTACTATGAAGGTCACCACCTTAAGCACATGGACCTGAAAGGTGCTTTTAGGGTAGAGCAATAACTATATTCCAGTGCAGCCTCTGAAGTAAGCATTAATCTCAAATTGATAATTAACGGTCCCGTGACACACTTCTCACTGTATCCCTCCACAGACTAAATGTTGCCATTTCACCTACCTTCACAGGTGTGCCATGCTCTGCCTAAACACAACCAAGTGGAAGTTGTACACCCCTCACAAAAAAATAAAACCACTGTCTACTGTCCTGAGGTTTTTACTATATCACTACTCTTTGCACTGCTCCATCACTTGACCCAACTTGAGGACTGCCATAAGGTAGATGAACGTTTCTGAAAAGATGTAAGAAACTACTAGGTGACCTGAAGGCTTAACACAATGTGAAACCTGCCTGGTTTGCTCTAAACTACAAAAACAAACCTCTCAGATTAGAGCAGAATCAATAAAATAAACCCAGTTCAGTATAATTAAAGAAAATCTACAATATTTTAGTATTTTGTATCAGTAATGAGAATTAATAGACTCAGTCAACAGATACACACAAAAAGCCACTGGAGGAAGCGGGTATAATGTTTAATTGGCATCCAAAGGTAATCAGCTAAATGTTAAAAAGTATTAAATGTACATCTCACAAAAAATTACATTTGTCCTTGACTTTTGCTTCTCTCTGATCCATGTTATTAATACATCATAATACATTATATATGCCACATATTGAAACTGGCCCAAGGCATCTAGACATATGAAAGGAGAGATATTAACATTCACTGACTCATTTAATTTTGTCATCACCTGACAATTATTAAGTGCATTTATCAAGCCTCGTAAGAATTATACAAACTGGATCATTTTACGCTACCGTCATAGCCCAAGAAACGGTGTATGTTTAAAGCCCAAATTGTAAAATTGGAATTAATCTTACGACTATATTTGTGGCATTTTAATATTTTTTTTATAGTTGTGAATTTGTCTTTTTATTTCTGCACTGCTATATGCATATAATTTTTTGAATTACATTTTTATACAGCAGGATCTTATTAGTTATCTATTTTATAGACATTAGTGTATATATGTAAATCCCAATCTCCCAATTGATCCCACCACCATCACCCGCATCCCGCTTTCCTCCCTTGCTGTCCATACGTTTGTTCTCTACATCTGTGTCTCTATTTCTGCCTTGCAAACTGGTTCATTTGTACCACTTTTCTAGATTCCACATACATGCATTAATATACGATATTTGTTTTTCTCTTTCTGACTTACTTCCCTCTGTATGACAGTCTCTAGTTCCATCCACATCTCTACAAATGACCCAGTTTTGTTCCTTTTTATGGCTGAGTAATATTCCATTGTATATATGTACCATATCTTCTTTATCTATTCACCTGTCGATGGGCATTTAGGTTGCTTCCATGACCTGGCTATTGTAAATAGTGCCGCAATGAACATTGGGGTGCGTGTATCTTTCTGAATTATGGCTTTCTCTGAGTATATGCCCAGTAGTGGAATTGCTGGGTCATATGGTAATTCTATTTTTAGTTTTTTAAGGAACCTCCATACTGTTCTCCATCATGACTGTATCAGTTTACATTCCCACCATCAGTGGAAGAGGGTTAGGGTTCCCTTTGGGTTAGGTTCCCTTTTCTCCACACCCTCTCCAGCATCTGTTGTTTAAGCAGCTTTTCATGTGCCTCTTGGATATCTGTATCTTTTCTTTGGAGAAATGTATATTTAGGTCTTCTGCCCATTTTTGGATTGGGTTGTTTGTTTTTTTAATATTGAGCTGCATGAGCTGTTTATATATTTTGGAGATTAATCCTTTGTCCATTGATTCATTTGCAAATATTTTCTCCCATTCTGAGGATTGTCTTTTCGTCTTGTTTATAGTTTCCTTTGCTGTGCAAAAGCTTTTAAGTTTCATTAGGTCCCATTTGTTTATTTTTGTTTTCATTTCCATTACTCTAGGAGGTGGATCAAAAAAGATCTTGCTGTGATTCATGTCAAAGAGTGTTCTTCCTATGTTTTCCTTTAAGAGTTTTATAGTGTCCGATCTTACATTTAGGTTTTTAATTCATTTTGAGTTAATTTTTGTGTATGGTGCTAGGGAGTGTTATAATTTCATTCTTTTACATGTAGCTGTCCAGTTTTCCCAGCACCACTTATTGAAGAGACTGTCTTTTCTCCATTGTATATCCTTGTCTCCTTTGTCATAGATGAGGTGACAATAGGTGTGTGGGTTTGTCTCTAGGCTTTCTATCTTGTTCCATTGATCTATATTTCTGTTTTTGTGCCAGTACCATACTGTCTTGATTACTCTAGCTTTGTAGTATAGACTGAAGTCAGGGAGTCTGATTCCTCCAGCTCCGTTTTTTTTCCCTCAAGACTGCTTTGGCTCCTCGGGGTCTATTGTGTCTCCACACAAATTTTAAGATTTTTTGTTCTACCTCTATTTTAAAAATGCCATTAGTAATTTGATAGGGATTGCACTGAATCTGTAGATTGCTTTTTGGTAGTATAGTCATTTTCACGATATTGATTCTTCCCATCCAAGAACATGGTATATCTCTCCATCTGTTTGTGTCATCTTTGATTTCTTTCATCAGTGTCTTACAGTTTTCTGAGTACAGGTCTTTAACCTCCTTAGGTAGATTTATTCCTTGGTATTTTATTCTTTTTGTTGCAGTGGTGAATGGGATTGTTTCCTTAATTTCTCTTTCTGATCTTTCGTTGTTAGTGTATAGGAATGCAAGAGAATTCTGTGCGTTAATTTTGTATCCTGCAACTTTACCAAATTCATTGATTAGCTCTAGTAGTTTTCTGGTGGCATCTTTAGGATTCTCTATGTATAGTATCGTGTCATCTGCAAACAGTAACAGTTTTACTTCCTCTTTTCCAATTTAGATTTCTTTTGCTTCTCTGATTGCTGTGGCTAGGACTTCCAAAACTATGTTGAATAACAGTGGTGAGAGTGGACATCCTTGTCTTGTTCCTGATCTTAGAGGAAATGCTTTCAGTTTTTCACCATTGAGTAGGATGTTTGCTCTCGGTTTGTCGTATATGGGCTTTATTACGTTGAGGTAGGTTACCTCAGTGCCCACTTTCTGGAGAGTTTTTATCACAAATGGGTGTTGAATTTGTCAAAAGCTTTTTCTGCATCTATTGAGATGATCATATGCTGTTTATTCTTCAGTTTGTTAATATGGTGTATTGCATTGATTGATTTGCATATATTGAAGAATCCTTGCATCCCTAGGATAAATCCTACTTCATCATGACATATGATCCTTTTAATGTATGGTTGGATTCTGTCTGCTAGTATTTGTTGAGGATTTTTGCATCTATATTCATCTATAGATGCATTTTTGCATCTATATATGCATCTATATTCATCAGTGATATTGGTCTGTAATTTTCTTTTTTTGTAGTATCTTTGTCTGGTTTTGGTATCAGGGTGATGGTGGCCTCACAGAATGAGTTTGGGAGTGTTCCTTCCTCTGCAATATTTTAGAAGAATTTGAGAAGAATGGGTGTTAGCTCTTCTCTAAATGTTTGATAGAATTCACCTGTGAAGCCATCTGGTCCTGGACTTTTGTTTGTTGGAAGATATATATATATATTTTTTTTTTGCGGTATGCGGGCCTCTCACTGTTGTGGCCTCTCCCATTGCGGAGCACAGGCTCCGGACGCGCAGGCTCAGCAGCCATGGCTCACAGGCCCAGCCAGTCCACTGCATGTGGGATCTTCCTGAACCAGGGCACAAACCCATATCCCCTGCATTGGCAGGCGGACTCTCAACCACTGCGCCACCAGGGAAGCCCTGTTGGAAGATTTTTAATCACAGTTTCAATTTCATTACTTGTGATTGGTCTCTTCATATTTTCTATTTCTTCCTGGTTCAGTCTTAGAAGGTTATATCTTTTGAAGAAGAATTCCAGGTTTTCCATTTTATTGGCATAGAGTTGCTTGCAGTAGTCTCTTAGGATGCTTTGTATTTCTGCAGTGTCTGTTGTAACTTCTCTTTTTTCACTTCTAATTTTATTGATTTGAGTCCTCTCCCTCTTTATCTTGATGAGTCTGGCTAAAGGTTTATCAATTTTGTTTATCTTCTCAAAGAGCCAGCTTTTAGTTTTATTGATCTTTGCTACATTTTTTTTGTTTTTATTTCATTTATTTCTGCTCTGATCTTTGATTTCTTTCCTTCTACTAACTTTGGGTTTTGTTTGTTCTTCTTTCTCTAGTTCCTTTAGGCATAAGGTTAGATTGTTTATTTGAGATTTTTCTTGTATCTTGAGGTAGGACTGTACTGCTATATACTTCCTGCTTAGAACTGCTTTTGCTGCATCCCATAGGTTTTGGATCGTCGTGTTTTCATTGCCATTTGTCTCTAGGTATTTTTTCATTTTCTCCTTGATTTCTTCAGTGATCTCTTGGTTATTTAGTAACGTATGGTTTAGCCTCCATGTGTTTGTGTTTTTTACGTTTTTTCCCTGTAACTGATTTCTAATCTCATAGTGTTGTGATTGGAAAAGATGCTTGATATGATTTCAATTTTCTTAAATTTATCAAGGCTTCATTTGTGACCCAAGATGTGATCTATTCTGGAGAATGTTCGTGTGCTCTTGAGAAGAAAGTGTAATCTGCTGTTTTCGGGTGGAATGCCTTATAACTATCAAATAAATCTATCTGGTCTATTGTGTCATTTAAAGCTTTTGTTTCCATATTTATTTTCTGTCTGGATGATCTGTCCACTGGCATAACTGGGGTGTTAAAGTCCCTCACTCTTATTGTGTTACTGTCGATTTCCTCTTTTAGAGCTGTTAGCATTTGCCCTATGTATTGAGGTGCTCCTATGTTGGGTGCATATATATTTATAATTGTTATATCTTCTTCTTGGATTGATCCCTTTATCATTATGTAGTGCGCTTCCTTGTCTCTTGTAACATTCTTTATTTTAAAGTCTATTTTATCTGATATGCCTATTGCTACTCCAGCTTTCTTTTGATTTCCATTTGCATGGAATATCTTTTTCCATCCCCTCTCTCTCAGTCTGTATGTGTCCCTAGGTCTGAAGTGGGTCTCTTGTAGACAGCATATATACAGGTCTTGGTTTTGTATCCATTCAGTGAGCGTGTGTCTTTTGGTTGGAGCATTTAATCCATTCACATTTAAGGTAATTATCGATATGTATGTTCCTATTACCATTTTCTTAATTGTTATGGGTTTGTTTCTGTAGGTCCTTTTCTTCTCTTGTGTTTCCCACTTAGAGAAGTTCCTTTAGCGTTTGTTGTAGAGCTGGTTTGGTGGTGCTGAATTCTCTTAGATTTTGCTTGTCTGTAAAGCTTTTGATTTCTCCGTCGAATCTGAATGAGATCCTTGCTGGGTAAAGTAATCTTGGTTATAGGTTCTTCCCTTTCATCACTTTAAATATACTGTACCACTCCCTTCTGGCTTGTGGAGTTTCTGCTGAGAAATCAGCTGTTAACTTTATGGGAGTTCCTTGTATGTTTTCATTTTTCTCTTGTTGCTTTTAATAATTTTTCTTTGTCTTTAATTTCTGTCAGTTTGATTACTGTGTATCTCAGCGTGTTTTTCCTCGGGTTTAACCTGCCTGAGACTCTCTGTGTTTCCTGGACTTGGGTGGCCATTTTCCTTTCCCATGTTAGGGAAGTTTTTGACTATAAACTCTTCTAATATTTTCTCGGGTCCTTTCTCTCTCTCTTCTCCTTTTGGGACCCCTATAATGCAAATGTTGTTGCATTTAATGTTGTCCCAGAGGTCTTTTAGGCTGTCTTCATTTCTTTTCATCCTTTTTTCTTTATTCTGTTCCATGGCAGTGAATTCCACCATTCTGTCTTCCAGGTCACTTATCCATCCTTCTGCCATTGATTCCTTCTAGTGTATTTTTCATTTCAGTTATTGTATTGTCCATCTCTCTTGGTTTTTTAATTCTTCTAGGTGTTTGTTCTTTAATTCTTCTAGGTCATTGTTAACATTTCTTGCATCATCTTGATCTTTGCCTCCATTTATTTTCCGAGGTCCTGGATCATCTTCACTATCATTATTCTAATTTCTTTTTCTGGAAGGTTGCCTATCTCCACTTCATTTAGCTGTTTTTCCATGGTTTTATCTTGTTCCTTCATCTGGTACATAGTCCTCTGCCTTTTCATTTTGTCTATCTTACTGTGAATGTGTTTTTCGTTCCACAGGCTGCAGGACTGTAGTTCTTCTTGCTTCTGCTGTCTGCCCTCTGGTGGATGAGGCTATCTAAGAGGCTTGTAAAAGCTTCCTGATGGGAGGGACTGGTGGTGGGTAGAGCTGGGCGTTGCTCTGTTGGGCAGAGCTCAGTAAGACTTTAATCTGCTTGTCTGCTGATGGGTGGAGCTTAGTTCCCTCCCTGTTGGTTGTTTGGCCTGAGTGATCCAGCACTGGAACCTACAGGCTCTTTGGTGGGGCTAATGGCAGATTCCGGGAGGGCTCACGCCAACGAGTACTTCCCAGAACTTCTGCTGCCAGCAGTGTCCTTGTCCCCACCGTGAGCCACAGCTGCCCCCTGCCTCTGCAGGAGACCCTCCAGCACTAGCAGGTAGGTCTGGTTCAGTCTCCTCTGGGGTCACTGCTCCTTCCCGTGGGTCCCGATGCACACACTACTTTGTGTGTGCCCTCCAAGAGGGGAGTGTCTGTTTCCCCTAGTCCTGTCAGAGTCCTGTAATCAAATCCCGCTAGCCTTCAAGGTCTGATTCTCTGAGAATTCCTCCTCCCATTGCCAGATCCCCAGGTTGGGAAGCCTGACGTGGGGCTCAGAACCTTCAGTCCAGTGGGTGGACTTCTGTGGTATAACTGTTCTGCAGTTTGTGAGTCACCCACCCAGTGGTTATTAGATTTGATTTTATTGTGATTGCGCCCCTCCTACCATCTCATTGCGGCTTCTCCTTTGTCTTTGGATGTGGGGTATCTGTTTTGGTGAGTTCCAGTGTCTTCCTGTCGATGATTGTTCACCAGTTAGTTGTGATTCCGGTGCTCTCGCAAGAGGGAATGAGCACACATCCTTCAACTCCACCATCTTGAACCAATCTCTGCTCTTACTACTATTTTTTTACTATTATTTTTTCAGGGATAAAATCCCACCACCAATCAACTATATGGGAGCCATGAAATACTTCAACTTGAGTCAGACTGTACGTGCCTTGAGACAAGAAGAAAAAGGACCCTATGCATTTTACTAAGTGAAATAAGTCAGAGGAAGACAAATACTATAGGATATCACTTATATGTGGAATCTGAAAAAGTCAAACTCACAGAAACAGAGACTAGAATGGTGGTTACAGGAGGCAGTGGTAGAGAGCAGAAGGTGGGAAAATGGGGAGATGTTAATCAAGGAGTACAAATTTCCAGTCACAGGATAATTTCCAGGGATCTAATGCACAGCACTGGGATTACAGTTAACAATACTGTATCATATACTTGAAAGTTGTTAAGAGAGTAAATCTTAAATGTTCTCACCACATATGAAGTGGAAATTATGTGACATGATGGAGGTGTTAGCTAACACTACAGTGGTAATCAAATTGCAATATGTGTGTAAATAATCAACACATTGCACATCTAAAACTTACACAATATTATATGTCAACTATCTCATTAAAGCTAGAAAGAAAAATTTTTAATTGGTAGATTATTTTATTCAAGGAATTTGCCCATTTTTTTCCCAAATGCGTTTGCATAGTGTGGAGATGATATTATGAACAACAAAATGGACATATCTACAGATAAAGTTGAGACTAAAAAAGAAAGAAAGCCTTAGAAAGGAGCTTCAGAAAAACCATTGTCAATGGAAGTAATGTGGGAGTTAAGGGGGAGTCGATTACTAGAAGAATCACAATAAAACTGGCAGTTCTGAAAGGAAATCAGAAAATAGGAGCAGTTTTTAATGAGTAGAGATGGACAAGAATAAGGGTCTTCTACGTAGAAAATAAAGGCACAGAGACTGGAAACTGCGAGATCTGTTTGGGGAATGACAGGTCATCTTGTCTGATGAGAGTAGTTAGTATGAAGAACAGATTAGAAACTAAAAGGAAATAAAGCTCCAAGTGTGGGCTGGACCTGTATCATGAAGACTTCAACTCAGGCTGATGAGCCTGTGACTAATTTTTTTTTTTTTTATTTTTTTTTTTACTTTTTGGCCACACCTGCCAAGCGGCAGGCATGCAGGATCTTAGTTCTCCAACCAGGGATGACCCTGCACCCCCTGCAGTGGAAGCACAGAGTCTTAACTACTGGACTTCCAGGGAAGTCCAACCTGTGACTAATTTGAAAGACAACAAGGAGCCAGTGAAATGAGGTGGGAAATAACACGATTAAAGCTTTGATTGAGAAAGACCTTACTGGCACCACTACGTGAAAATGGGCCAGGAAGGTTAAAGAGTGGAGGCTGGAAAAAAAATGTCTTAGAAGGTTTCCAAAAGGTGGTCATAAAAAATAATTAACAAATACAAGTAGTCATTTCCATTTGTGATACATAAAATTAACAAGTCCCTAGATTCTGTTCTGGTTCTTGGAATACTCAATGTGGGTCTGTTAAAATTACAAGATTTTTATTTTTTTTGGCTGTTGTTTGTTTTTATTGGGTGTTTTTTAAGCCCAAGATATGAAGGAGAGACATAGTTAAAATCATATATAGTCTAAGAATCCAATAGAATGCAGGTATGCCCAAACAACTAGATATTTTCTATCATACTATGGAATAATAATTAATGGCTGAAGTGTGAACTTTAAAGGCAACAGAAATGGACATTTGAGTGTCTACTCAGTAACCAACCTCACAACGTCCTGGCCAAGTATTCATCATTTCACTGGTTAGGTGATACACAACTCATATATACTAGGTAAGGACCAAACCAGGGTTATCTGACTAGAAAAAAATCTCATTTAAACAAACTACAAACGGCAGGTTACAACCATATTGTGGGTCAGGACCAGCGTATAGTTTGAAATGGGATAAAATACAAAATATCAGTGAGCACTGATATTTTGGGTAACTACTATTTTAGGAAATGTTAGTTTCATATATATGTATTTGTATGTGTATATTTAAAGGAATAGTATTTATTCAGGGTCATAATAAAGTAGGTTTGATAGCTACTGCACTCACTACAAGATGCTCAAAACACAGATGTTACTCAGCTTCCTTTTGGGAATAAATAAATGTTTACTCTAAAATTCTAACAGCAGTTACTCTAAGTTTGCGTATGAACTAATACTATTAAATTACTCCCCCAAATCACAGTAAACAAAATCAATAATTAATATTAATATAAAGTCTTGGATTCCTAGACAATGCTCAAATATAAACAAATGTTACTACTTATTTTTGAAATAAAATAAACATCATAAATACACAGTGTAGCAAGTTTACCTGTTTTCCAGGTGACTTCTAAGTTTATGTAACATAACTGCTTTCTTAAAATGGTTAATTATCAACTTTCACAAGTGTTAAAAAAAAAAATGCCAAGACTTCCTTCTTAAATAATAAGAATTATTCTAGGGCAGTAATTAGAACATCCTGGGTTTGTATCCCAGACTATCATTCTAGGCGGTAGGACCTTCATCAAATTACTTAAACTTTCTAATCCCCAAATATCCTGTATTAAAAGTAGGAATGATACTACTTACCATATAGGTTTGTAAGGACCACGACGAGAAACCACACGTAAAGGGCAGGGCAAGAAAGCCAAGCTCTTAGAAAATGCTCAACAAATGTGACTGAAATTACATTTCATGTTTAATGGTTGGCATGATTAATTTATGCAAGAAGTCAATTGTTGCTCTCAGTAAATTTCATACCAGTTAAACTGAGCGTGAGGCGAATGAATCACAAAAGCTAAAGTTGTGAGGATAGTTCATCATTATTCCTGATGTTTTCCCAATTTATCTGCCCTTTCCTATCAGTCTTCCCACTCTCTGTTAACCTGGAAAAATTAAAAGCTCTATCTCACCTAGCCACCCTATTGTGTTTCCTGTGATAATTTCCAAACCTGCAAGTGGCAAAGCTTTCAGTCTCTCTTCTGGAGGATTAACAGCAGCATGACAAGGCCAAAGTTGCTACTCCAGCAAACGACCAGCTTCACTTTAAAATCCCCTAAATGGTTTGAACTGCCGTGGTGTGATAAATGTGGGACTGCTTTATAAAGAATCACTTAACAGTGGTTTATTTCTGGAGGGAAACAAAATGCCACCAGAACTAATTTGATGAAGTGACAAGAGAACACAGATTTTAGTTTTGGGTCACAAACTCTCTTCACCCTTCTGCTACTATATTTCCAAATGAGAAAAGGAAATTTCAGGTGAAAAACGACTCTCTGTAGGGAGAAAATTATGAAAAATAAGCCCAGAGCACCAGAGGTTACCTCCACCTGCACATCAACTCTCATGAGAGAACCCTCCTCCCCCACAAAATGGTTCTCATCCACACTGCTTTCCTGGAAGAGGGGTCAGGATGTATAACATGGTGCAAAAGTCTTACAGTGGTTGCTTATCTTCCATGCATATGTATTCCTATTTACATAAATAAAATTAATCTGGTATGAACAGAGTGACTCCAACGTTGAGAAATTTCTCCATGGACATCCTGGGCAGATTCTTCTCTCTTAGCAAGAGGATAGCACACCAGCCAGGCACTGCCTTGTCTTCAGGTCCTCAATTCCAGGTTTAACAATGAGCTTCACATGAGGACCTGGGGTCAGGAGGATGAATACAATACAGCTCAGAACTTCAACAACCTATGTCTCCTGGCGGCCAAGTTGAATCAACTATTATAGGTAGGCAAGTGACACACATATCCCTCAAAACCACCCTTTACCTCCCTGTCCTGAACTCCTTGATCTGTGTGCCCAGCCAAGGCTGACCATTCTGCAATGGGAACCATGCTTAGGCAAATGTGTGTCTGTCCCTTCTAGAACCTTTATGAAACCCCATAAGTAGACACAAACAGAGATGCCATTGGTTTATGTGAACTGTCATGAAACAGTCTACAGAAATTTTTTCAGGTAAAAGGAACTCATGTTTTATATACCTAGTAGCCAGGGAATCATTTTAAGGTTGGAGACTTAGAACCTCCCATGTCAAGAAGAATCCCAGGGCCCTGGACGTGGGCAGTGGTGAAAAGCGAAAAAAGAAAAAGCTTTGCTCACATCTGATTTTAATTTATCTTCTTAGCCCCACCCATGGCTGTAACTCACAAAAAGGGGGGTTCAGAAACCCTATTTCTGCCTTACATCACGTGCCACTAGAGTTCAAGTACATATGCCTCAGAAGGCCTAACTAGTAACCAAAATATTATGGTATAAATCAACTGTATTGCCCATTAAAATTACTCATGGCTGCCTTTAATTGGCCCCTTCACCTTTGATGGCTCATCACAAAGCAAGAGCTCAAACGCTGGAGGACACAGTATGTCCGTTTGGTTCCTGATTCTGCACTGAGCTAACAACAAAACCTCGGGTCATCTCTTAACCACAAACTCACTTTCCCATCACATAAATCAGAGATAATGATAGCTCATAGATCTGTGGATTGGATGAGTGAGTGTTAATAAAAGACTGGGAGCAATGGCTAGCACAGAGCATGCATTTAACAAATGCTAGTTATTAATAAAATTGGCAGAGTGGTATAAGAGAAGGAGTAAAACTTTAGACTTTGATGATCTTGGCTCAAAACTGCATTCTGCTGGTTACTCTCTAAGCTTCAGATTCTTTGTCTCTATAGTGGGAATATTTTCACCTATTCCAAAAAGTTGTTTTAAAGACAAACAAAAAAATGAATATTATTGAACCCAATACAGTTATGGCACATAGTTTATGCAAAACCAGAATTGAAAATCTTTGCTTTAATCTCACTAGCAACCACAACACTTGTGAAGGTAACTGTGAACCAAATCCACAAACGAAAGAAAGAAAAAACATATATCCAAACAGAACAATTTTATTAATTAATTTAGCCACGGTTCATTCCACATCACAAAGAAAATGGGAAACCTTAAAAATAAAAACAAACCAAAAAACCCCTCCAGTCTGTAAAACGAAGAAGTGAAGATGCACCACAAATCATGAAATGGTCAGAAAGTCTGTGGCCGTACTGCAGTGCAGTGAACCATCCCCATGGAGTGAGCACCGCGCTCTGAGTGACCTTGATCGCTTATGCAATGAAGGCACAAAGCAGGACATACATTTGAATCTAGTTAAGAGAGAAAAGAGGTAAAGGCCACAGAGCATTCATTTTGTTCTTTCAGAGGAAAGCCGAAGTACAGTATAGTTTCACCACCTGACAGTTGCAAAAAATAGAGGCAGCTCATTCACAAAACCTGAAAGCCACGTGAAAACTCGCTCCCCAGTTCCCTCCTAACAGCTTACATGATATGCCTGAAGTGCTGCTGCTTCCCTTTCCCTTTACCGCTCCTCCTCCATGTTCCCTCCCCACCCTCCTCCTCTTCCTCAGACTCCTCCATGGCAAAGCCAGCTCTATAGTTTCTGAACTGGTAAGGGAGGGGAAGACTAAGAAAACTGTACTGGGAAATGAAAGACTATCCAAAAGCAGGAATGCAAAGGGCCTAGTTCTAAAATGAGCAGAAAATGCTGGTGTATTTTGGACAGATTACAAAATACTTTTATCAAAAACTATTATTTGGGGCTTCCCAGGTGGCGCAGTGGTTGAGAGTTCGCCTGCCGATGCAGGGGATGTGGGTTCATGCCCCGGTCCGGGAAGATCCCACATGCCGCGGAGCGGCTGGGCCCCTGAGCCATGGCCGCTGAGCCTGCGCGCCCGGAGCCTGTGCTCCGCAACGGGAGAGGCCACAACAGTGAGAGGCCCGCGTAATGCAAAAAAAAAAAAAAAAGAAGAAAAAAAACCTATTATTTGCAATAATCAGATGTAGACACAGATGCCTCCACAAATACTGGGAAAAGATGTATGCACCCACACTGCATATCCTCTGCTTCCATTTTTGGCTGTATGACCAGTGAAGATAGCCCCATGGAAAAGCAAAACAGTGTCCCAGAGGCTTATGTGTGGACCGTTAACATGCTGATGACAGAAACAATTAAAGTGTCATAAAATGAGTGCGAAATGTATCAGGATGAAGAAATACGTACTGACGGTAGTGAGGTCTAATGGCCAGCAGCTTGAGGTTTGCAGACTCACCCTCAGTTCCTGACTAAGCCCCTAATGGTCGGTGATATAGAGCATTTCAGTCTTTATTTTTTACTGAAGCTGGATTCATAAAATGCATGCATCTGCCAAAGGCTTTACGCTTTTTGGAGGTAATCACCAGAACCCCATGTAAAAAGAATTTGATAGTGAGAGTCCAACTGCCTGAGCACAAAGATGGTATAATTCTGCTCGTGGTAAAACTGAGATCAGTGAAGTTGACTGTGTAGTTGTCAGTCTGAGACTCTGAGAGCCGTATTCTTCTAAAGGATGCGTTCAAGGTTAATTTCAGTGAGCTTTCTCTGGTTTTTCAACTTCATGCCTGTATTTGTTTCCCACTGCTGATGTGACCAACCACCACAAACGTAGTGATCTAGAACAACAGGAAGTGATTATCTCACAGTTCTGGAAGTCAGAGATCTGAAATGGGTGTCACTGGGCTAAAATCAAGTGTTGACAGGCTGCGTTCCTTTTCAGGGGTCTAGAGAAGAATCCATTTTCTAGCCTTTTGCAGCTTCTGGAGGTGACTCTCAATCCCTGGCTCATGGTCCTCCTCCATTGTCAGAGCCAGCAATTGCATCCCTCCAAACTCTTCCATCAACACAGCTCCTTGTCTGACTCTAACTCTCCTGTCTCCCTCTTCCCAGGGATGAGGACATGGATATCTTTGGTGGGAGCCATTATTCTGCCTATCACATCACCCCACATGACAACTTTGTAGAAAGCTGTCTGTTATAATGAAGAAAAAGCATTTAAAATGCTAAGGGGCTCTGCCTTTGAGAAATATCCCCCCAACTCTTCCAGCAACTAGTATTCCAGCTGAACACAATGCTAAATAGTATCTAATTTGAGGCTCCATATAACGCTTTACCTTGTGGATTATATACTGAATTTTGGTCTGGCTGGTAGATGATCAAACTTGGGAACTTTAAAGGAATGAAGCTGCAATTCTTAACAAAAGCAGAGGGTACTCCTGTCTCAATCCAACAGTCAACACACATACATATAACAGACCTGGGCATATACAAGTAGAGATCAAATGAACAAGCAACACAGAAAAAAAGAAAAAGAAGACAGTATTATTCCAAATCCAAAACATAAAGTTCAGTGCATACTCCAGCTTGTGCTAACATGCACAGGACCCAAAAAGAGAAACCATGCTTTCACGTACACCTAACTCTGATCTGGGCAACAGAGGTACTCATCTTTTTGCTAATCATATAAGAAGAAAGATGTTTTCTCCCGAGTCAGTAAATAAATATTTTAAAAGATGTGTTTTTTAGGTGTTGTAGAGTTTTGTTGAAAGGAAAAGACTGTACACATCTACGATAAGTGCCCGATTGATTGAGAAAAGGAAACACCAAATGAAAGCAGAGTGGCTACACCAAGGTAAAGGGTACACTTTGGCAAAGCTATTGCCCAGCCCTTGGTTCTGTAACACAACTGCTTTAACACTCCCCAACCAAGCTGTCTTGCAGGCGTGCCCTTAAACTCAAATTTCCATCATCACCCCTTCAGAACTTCACTGACAATTTACATCCACTTGTGTTCCCCATTTGTGTTAAACTTTCAAGGTAGTTCTAGGTAGTTCACAGTTTCAGCATTAGATTGCACTACATTCCTTCTGATGACATCATATCTCTGCAAAGGCGTATTCATACCATTGCTGTGACAAAACGTGCTGCATGAAAATCAACGTGGACTGGAAAGAGAGTGGCAGTGTCCAATCTAATTCCAATGTCTGAGAAGTCATTCCCCTGCCCAACTAAGACATATTCATAAGTAATTATGGTCAAGACTGGAATAAAAATATTTTTCTTTCAATTTGTATTTTTTTCAAACAGAATAATTTTTTTTCAAATTACATTAGGACATAAATATTTGTTAATTTGTTTCAACCTAACTACTTAATAAAGGAAACTATTGGGCGTTTCCATTGGCATGAGGTGCTATGAAAACACTACTGAGGTACTAAGGGCACCGTGAACGAGGAAAGTTGGGGAACCTTGGATCAATGCTGTTTCATTTAAGGTAATGTTTGCAAATAGTGGCTTTCCTGTTTAGTTAAAAAAAAAAGTACCCAGAAGGCCACATCATCATCTGTTAAAGGAAAAAAGATGCAGTACCCAAATCTCTGTCTAACTCCTGCTTTTCAGAATACTCTCCTCCTCTCCTCTTCCCATAAAACCATATGCATGATAATTCTTTGGCTGCCAAGCATCTGAAGCCACTTCCTCTTTGGGGAAGTTCCCACCATAAGAAGGCGTATTGGAGGTATTCAGCCCATTAGCGAACCCAAAAGAGCTGGCTACTCACTTTCCCAGCCTCCCTGCAGCTTGAAAACAAGTGCCTGACACGTGCTCAGCCAAAGAGATGCACTGCTCCCTTGACTGTGAATGGGGTCCAGAGAAGGAAAGAATAAGGAGCCGTGCGAACACTGCAGCAAGAGGCAGCAACGCTCTGTCTCCAGGGACCAGGGGAAGGGGTACCAGCAGAAGGTCCAGTGTCTAGTGCAGCAGTCAGGGCTGAGCAGCAGCCATGGGTGTTGATGGCACTGCTACCCTGGGAGGTTGTAGCTGTGGGGGCACCTGCCCGGCCTCCTTGGATCTTGCCATCCTCTAAGACTGACTCTCCAATCTTCCTGCTGGACATAGTATCTCTAAAAAATTCATTTCTTCCTGCTTCTATCATCTGCAGCTCTTTTCTGTCACTTACGAGTAAAGTCAGGATGAACACAGTTCCCCAAACACAATCTTCTTTCCACAGAAGATTCATAAACCTCCCAATGTGATAGTTACATGAAACAACACACAAATAGAACTTAAGCAAGTGCATCGCTTGCAGGAAACAAAACTCATTTTGAGTCAAGCATCTTTCCAAAGAATTCCCCCATCAATTTATCACATATGGGGAAGGAAAGTGTGCAAAAATACAGAGAAGACATCTTGATTTGGAACACTGTACAGCTGCAGAGTTAAGCCGCTGTCCACACATCTCTTTGTCTATAGTGGCAAGGCAGTCCCATTGCTGATACCTGTGCTTAGTTCATTTAGAAGAAGACCTAAATCACTTTCTTTTTATGGGTAAGGCTGACATAACCTTAAGTAGAGCAATACAAAATGTGCCACTATAACATATGAAATTGACATTTCATGTCCATTTTAGGTACAGCTAGATGACCTTAGTCTAAAAGAGCCATTTTAAGTGAGAGTCAGAGTTTTATTTTTTGACAGATGGATGCGACGGCTAGAGAATTTATCTAGGTTATATCTGAACTCAAGTATGATCTACACGATTATTTTGATTCAATGGCTTTAGACACTGTGAAAATATTTTTCCTCTCCCAGGTTTTAATTTGTTATGTCACAGATGTCCTATTTAAGAACTTTTTTTTTTTTTTTTGCATTTCAGCAATCATATGAAGCAGGATGACATGCAACTAGTCCTTCAAACTGATAATCCATATATTTCTATCTTTACTCATTCCATGTTGTTGGATAAGAACAGACTTCACAATCATCTAATTCTTACAGTACACTAATAAAAAAGCAAACACAGGCAATGCTGTTCAATGGTGTCTGTAATTACATATACCATAAAGTGTACTGTCCCTGTTTATACATCTGGAACACTCTAGGATTTCTTCCTTTCTTTCTTTTTTTAACCAAGGAAGCACTGTTACCCTTTAATTTTCTAAGAATTATACTCTCACAAATTGCTATCACACCACTTCTCAAATATAACTCTCTAAAATATAAGAAACGCCTTAAATAAAGCATTAATAGAGAGAGCCTGTGCATTTTGTTAAAACTCGCCAAAACACAAACATACAGAAATGGAAGAATATTATGAATATGTTCACAAAGTCTAAGTAATGGAATATGAAAGACTAATCCACTGAAAGTTATTACTTGGGTACAACACTTTCTCTCTTATTGAAAGTTTCTTCTAATAACTCACTGTACCTTTTAGTAATTTATTCAGTTGTCAGTGAAAGGAAATATAACACAATCTGGTATCATCAAAATGGAAATTTAACGGTTTACATAACTGAATTCTGGGGCTATAGTGGCTTCAGATACAGCTTCAGCCTGGAGCACAAATGATATGATGTGTCTCAGCTCTGTTTTCCTTTAAATTGAATACCTTTTTAGTCAGTGCCTCCTGTCAGGATGGCAAGATGACGGCCAAGAACTTGGGGTTATTTCCTCACACCTCCAGCTACAGAAAGCAAAGGAAGAAAAGAGTCTTAGAACTAGCATCAGTACACCTGAATGGATCACCTGAGGTCATCGGTCCGTACTAGAAAGAGACTCAAAACCAAATGCCTCTGAAACCATATGGCTACGTCACAAACCCAACCCTAGAGCCAGGGATGAAGTCAACATCTCACAGACTAAGGAGACCAAACATGAGGACAGGGTATCCCTGTGAGAAAATTAGTAAGTATTTACCAGAAGGCGGATGGAGAATGAACTAGCCTTTGTCTCCAATTAGACATAAGTTCCAAGAAGCCAGGAGCCATTTTCACTACTTATGATAACCCCATTCATTCTGAGCAACAAATCTGGACACAGATCAGGCAATTAGAGATATGGACGATGACAATAAACAGTGTAATTTAAATCACATGGTTTCCATACTACTCCTTCATCTGCATTGACCAGCTCCACCCCCGCAAGCATAAGGCTCTGCCTACTCTATTACCCCATCACTAGCCCTGGAGAGGCAAAAATATATGCTGATTACCCCACTCTTTCTCTTGACTCTTCGTCCTAGTGACAACAGTCCCAGAATAGTAACATACCATCAAATTCTCTCTGGATCATTGTCTTGTGTTTCCAGTTTTCAAGGTTCAAGAACTACCATTAGGTCTTACAGAACAGAGGAGATGTACTATCTTAAATCTGATACTTATGCTCTATTTTTTTAAGACTATAAGATACATCATACTTGTATGTTATATACTGCCTTCAGGAAGAATAATACTCCAATGAGCGTGCCTTTTTGCAAACTCCTGATGTTCATTAGAACCACTACTCTTCTTGTCCCAGGCCTTTATCCTATGTTCTTTCCCTCTCCTCCTCCTTATCTCACCTGGCTTCCTCGAGGTCCACACAGGCCATCTCCAATACTCTCTGGACCGGCCTGTCACCACCATTTTTAATGCTGATTCCCAGAACGTTTTTTCAGAATGAAGTATTTCATTGCACTTCACTAGATCAGAGTTTCTCAACCTTGTCGCTACTGACATTTGGGGCCAGAAAACACTTAGTTAAAAGGGGATGTGACAGTTCATTTTATGTGTCTACTTGACTGGGCCACAGGGTCCAGACATTTGGTCAAATATTATTCAGATTATGTCTGTCCCCGTGTTCTGGATGAGATTAACATCCGAATTGGAAGACTGAGTGAAGCAGATTGCCTCCCCTAAAGTGAGCAGCCCTTATCCAATCAACTAAAGGTCTGAATCGAACAAAAGGGCTGAGTAGAAGGGAAAACCCCCTGACTCGGACTTACCCCATCAAGTCTCCAACTTGGCAACTGCAGATCTCGGGACTTCTCAGCCTCCATGATTGTCTCAGTCATTTCCTTTTAACAAATCTTTTTAGACAGAGATAGAGATAGAGACAGAGATGATAGAGATAGAATAGAGATAGGGAGATATATATGTGTATATATAGATATGTATATATGCACATATATATATACATACATAGATATAGATATATAGATATAGATATAGATATGCATGTCTCCATATAGACATCTCCTTTTGGCTCTGTTTCTCTGGATAAACTTAACTAACATAGGAGCTCTCCCCTGAATTTTAGGGTGTTTAGCAGCATCTCTGGTCTCTACCCATTAGATGTCAGGAGCATCCCCCTAATTGTGACAACCAAAATGTCTCCAAACATTGACAAATATCCCCTGGGGATAAAACTGCCCCTGGTTGAGAATCACCGCACCAGAGGTTACAATTGGAGACACCATCAGGACAACTGGGGACAAAAAAATGTCTTAGAAATATCACAAATTTTCAGCAGTGATTACACCATCATTCACAACATGCAAGTGTTTCTTAAATTAGCAATGTCTCCATGCTCTCTTCTTAAAGCTTATCTATGCCTCAGGCTAGATCTTGTCACCCATCCAATGTGCTACCCTGTTTATAAAGTAATGGTTCTCAGACCTGGGCTGGGTATGAATTCAAATCACCTGTGAGGCTTGCTCAGCACACCTGTGCTCTGGAAACTTCGATTTAACAAACCTGGTGTAGGGCCAGGGACTCTCTATTAATCAAAAGCTTCAGAGGTGATCCTGGCACACAGCCCCAGTAGAAGCACAATTGTCCTAAAATGGCAGCAAGGATTGACAGGGACGCAACCTCCAGGAAACCAAACACCTCTAGATATAGCAAGTATCCTGCCTCCGAAAAGAAGTCAGGGTGGGCCTCCCTCACCTCAATCGTTTTTCCAGTAAGTGAAGAAAGATCATGAAATGTCTTGTCACTTCTGTGAGCTAGTTCTTCAAAGGATGTCAAATGTTTTTAACTCCATTAGTTCTAAAAGGATTATATTTCTTAGCAGAGGAATAGGCAAAATCATAGAAAAGAAATACAGGCTTTATAAGGCACATACTCAATTTTCATAGTAAAATCATGAGAAAACAATAGGCTTTAAAACTGATTCTGGAAAGTGACTTTTAATAAATCAAAAGACTGTTAAAGGACTTAGCTGGTGATAAATTTGAAAAGGAAAGTAACTCTAAATTGAATAATTTATGGACTCAGACATACAAGTAATTTCCTAAAATTCTCTAACAACAATTCAAGCCGCAGTACATATATATTTACTTTGCCAAATTAGAATATAAGTTTCTCATTCTCAAGGGCTTTCATGTGTTCATTTTAACACTACAGAAAATCAGTAAATATTATGGATAATGTAACTATATAAAACTTTTCCTCCAAGTAAAATCTATGTACAGCTAGGAAAAATACAGAAATCAGAGGTTTTTAAAAAAGCTATGGAGAAAGCTTGAGTTAATTATCTTTTGAGACTAGATCAACACTGGAATATGTAATTTGTTCTTCATTGCTCTTTGCAAAATACCATTATCTTCTAGTCCCCTTTGCTAGCGACAGTCACAAAATGCATGGAGACTTTAAATTTGATGTGACAGTTACACTTAAGAAATCTGAAGAATGACATTGGAAAACTGACTTCACAGAAAATGTCCTTTGATTCTGAAAAAAACCTATGATATAAAGAAGACAATCCATGTCATCATTTTCCTTCTCTAGGGAGAAAATGAACTAAGTAAAGCTGGAATTAATTACACATAGGACGGAGTGAACCCATTAGGTGACGATGTGTCAACCAACCCTTAGTTGCTTCTTTCTCTCTTCCCCGACCCCTCCCATTCAACCTACTACAGATTGCTCTGGTGATCCAGTGTCAAATTCCTAATTTCTTCCTCTTTGCATCCTTCCTACTTCTTTCTTCTTTTTTTGTTTCCTTATCTGCTTGCTTGTAACACCACCAAAGAACCAATTTCTCTTCAATAGTCACTCTGGCAGCCTTTCCCAATTGTTGGGAAGCTCTTCGTCCAAATGTTCTTTGACTCTTGCTGTCAATTTTTCAAAATCCACCCCATCTTATTTCCCTTATAGTCTCCAGACAAAGAGTCTGTAAAAACAGAGAAATGGGTGCTGTCATCTAGAATGAGGATCCATCAGATGGTCTAAGCATGGTTACTGTCATAACAATAAAGGATGGTTATTATAGAAAACCCCATCCTTTATGAAAAAATAAATATGAGTGAAAAAAATGCAGAATTTTTTAAACTCCTGCAGTAAGGAGAAAGGATGACCACCTTGGCTGCCAGCCAACCACAAATACTCTCTATACTTGCCCAGGGAGTACAGAATGATCACTATCCTCATCACAATGGCATATTATAATGAAAACTCTAAGGATATTAGAGAGAAAGGCCTTGGTTTTGAGGTTGTCAAAACAATTATAATAAAACAGCTGCTCACCTTCATTTGAGGAATCTAACACATTATCTCCCATCTTTACAACAAACCTCTTTGGGATATCTACTGCTCTATAACGCACCACCCAGAAACTTCATGACCATGGATTATTATTTCTCATGTTTCTGTGAAAGAGCTCAGCTGGGCAACTGTCCCTTGGGGTCTTTCAAGCAATTGTAGACCGATGGCACTTAAGACTGAAATTATCTGATGGCTTGGCTAGGTGGGGGTATCCAAGATAGTTCACATATCTGGCACATCGGTTGGGAATAATGGAACAGCAGCTGGCTGGCCAGGAGTGGCTCTTTCTCCATGTGGCCAGCTTGGGCTTCCTCACAGCATATTGGTCAGACTTCTAACACAGTAGTGGCTGCCCCCAGAGTGACTTAGTCACAGAAGTCATGCAGCATCAGCTCCACTGCATCTACTGATTGCACAGGGCCAGCGCAGATTCAGTGTGAGAGATGACCACACAGTGTAGGAAATACCAGAGGCAATTTGGGCCACCTCAGCTATCACAAAGCCTGCTGGGTAAATGGGGAGAAGTATTATTTCTCTCAAATTACAAATAAGAAACAGACTCTTTGATTCCAGTTCTGAGATCCAAGATCTAGAAACTGTCCAAACTGGGACAGGAATCCAAGTTTTCTAATTTTAAGGTGTCAAAGTCAAAATGGATTATAATTAAAAATGTAAATCTGATTTTCATGCAAATGTTAATTTCACCTGCAATTAATTAATCATCCATAGAGTGCACATTTCAGGGCAGTCTGCTATCCCACATTAATCATACCTTCTTTTGCTAACAGCCATCAATTTTCCTTTAGGAATGCTGTTCTATCCACACTGGATACAGCATACCCTGCTCCACCCTAGCTAAAGGCAGCATGGGCTCAAGTATTTTCTAACCCTCTGGGATCTGAATCTTAAACAGAGTGGCAAAAGGCCTACAATGTTTGAAGCACATTTATTCTACTGGCAACGTCCTGGAAAGACTGCCAAATAGTTGTTATAAATAAGACCCATCCTCTCCCCCAGTTATCCGCTAGGCCTGGTACTTTGGCCACCCGATTTCTTTCCCGTGAATTCCCTTTGTGCTAATTAAGCCAGAGTCTATGGCCCGCAGGTCAGATACACCGACAACCAGGCATGTAGTGTCTGGGATACGAAGCATACTATAGCAGTGGTAAGCACCACTTTGGGGTCTAACTCAACTTAGTTTAAATATGAATCTGCCACTTACTGGGTGTGTCCATATTTAGGCAAATTACTTAACTTCTCTGAAGCTGCCCCTCATTTTTAAATCAAAATTTAAAATGTCATCTTCTTCAAACAGTTGCAATGTTTAAAAGAGACAGTACAAGTAAAGCACAGTGTATAGTTCATAGCAAGGTCAGGTATGGTTAGGTATTATGTTTAATATTATAGGTCCATAATCCCTTATCTGCCATTCTAATATTAAAAAATCTCTGAAAACCAAACCCACTGTCAGTAAAACCTGACTTGAGCTGAAATGGAACTCTTTGTGATGTTTAATCCCATTCAAGTGACTATTTTATGCCTCACTGTGGAAATGTATGTTTAGGTGCTGCCTGTGATCCTATGGGAATGCCACATGGCATATTGCACAGGTAGCATATTATCTTTCTAAAATGTAAAATTCTAAACCACCTTTAGCCCCAAGGGTTTCAGATAAAAGACTGTAAACCTGTAAGTTATTATTCAAGAAATTTAAAATAAAAACCATACACATTGAGAACAGTGTCTAAGGAGAACCATGGGTGATCCTATAAAACTGGAACTATTTATAAAAAACCAGAAATTATACTGGAGCCAATTCAATAACAAACATTTTATACTGAACTAACGCTGCTTATATAGGCAAATTGTACCAAAGGAACAAATTTACATATAATTGGATAAGCTACTCTACAAATATTGCACTTCTAGTTAAGGCATGTAATTAGAACTGCATCTTCTGGCTTTTTAATTTAGTGTGTGTTTAAGAATTATATTTTATTACCTGAATTAAATACCATTGGTTCCACACTTGTAGGTTTCTCACAGGCTTGCTGTTCACTCACACTGTATCCTCTTACTCATAGTGAATTGGATAAATCAGAGGTTTAAATTATAATCCCATCCTGGGACTGCAGCATTTGTTTATACTTTCAGATCTGGCTCTCAATGGTCCAGAGCTCCAGAAAAACACACTAAACCACTGCAGCATCATTTCTCTAGGGTTAAATTTTTAACTTTAGAAGAAACACTGTGAGGCTCGATTTTTAAAATTAAAACGGAAGGTTGAGGATATATGTGTGCAAATCCCTACATGACAAAAATAAAAATTGTAATTCAAACCAGAATGATATATAGAGAGCTTTATTCTTTCAGATAATGAGCAAAAGCTATGAAGCACACTATCATCTTTTCCACTATAGTTCCTTTTTTTTTTTTCCTTTGCCTGCATCACGCAGCTTGCAGGATCTTGGTTCCCCAACCAGGGACTGAATCCGCGCCCCCTACAGTGGAAGTGCGGAGTTTTAACCACTGAACTGTCAGAGAAGTCCCCACCACTGTAGTTCTTTACATCCTTTTTAAAAAATTCTTCCTTTAAATGGATTCTAATTCACAGTGCAAATTTTGGGGCATGCAAATGATATACACCTATACCAGGTTCAAAAAACCTTTACTTTAGAAAACATGTTTAGCTGCCCAAACTGAAAGACTCATTCATGAAATCACCAATATAAATTTGTTTGAAAGGATCTATCTGTTCACATAAACACTGATATGAGGGACGTCATTTTCTGTACAATTTATTTAAGTAGGTAAATGAAGAAACTGAGTTACGTAAAACCAGGAAGTGTGCTCAAGGTCATGAAGCTAACTGCCAAGCAAATGATGCAAAAGGCCATTTCTTAAAAAAAAAAAAAAAAAAATCTGACTTTAATAAACAGGGCGAAGGGCTTCCCTCCAAAGTCTCCAGCATATTTTCAGTTTTCATGAATTTTTCAGAGAGCATCTGTTTTTAAGTAAGTAGAAACATACCCAGGGAACATAAGGTCCATTATAAGAAATTAAAATCAAAGTCCGGAAACATGCTCTACTTCTTTATCTGTGTGCGAAAGCAAGTTTAATACCATCAACATTTGATTACTTCTGAGAATAGAAGAGAATGCAAAATAGCATATCTAAAACAACTTTCTTTATCCATCCCACAAAACTACTGCTTTCTCACAGAATCACCAAGGAAGCTAAGAGTTCTTTTGTTTCTCATTACAAAGAGCTGCATACAAGGACCATGGAAGGTCTCCGCATACAATGCTATTTTCTGTAGGTTTATATCAGCATTTGCAAACAATGTTCTATGGGCTCTTGATTGGTGCCATAGGAAAAGAAGAATTTTGTGGTATTTTAAAATAATAATAAAATAAAATAAATTTAAAAATCTTGGGAAATCCAGGGTAAAATAAACAGTTCGAAGAGTTTTGTTTTATTTTGTTTTCCTGAATAATTTTTGGGCCCTTAATATGTTCTAATATATATTATAAATTGACAAAAGATGCTTCCCCCAAATATGTATCCACAGAAAATTAGGGTTTGTTCTTGACATTGCACAAAGTATTTTTGGGTAATGATTCTCTGTAACACATCATAATCAACCCACTGATCTAAGATTCCTATAAAACCAAAATAGCCCATTTTTGAACATTTCTGGTGATGGGGGATTCACTACATGCTGAGATGGCCTATTTAATTTGGGGCCGTTCCATTCAGTTGCCTCTCTACGGTTTCCTTTAGTATGTCTTGGTTCTTACCTCTGTGCAAATGCAAAACAGATCATCTTCCACTTGAAAACCTTTCCTGTGTATGAAGACATCTACTGAAACCCCTTGCACAGAATTTCTACCACTAAAAGCTAAACATCCTAAATTCTTCATGGTTTGGGAGGCCCTCATTAACCAAACTGATCTCATGATACCTCCTTGTTTGGGAGATACATGCAGTCGTGCAGATCACAGTCCTCAGAGTGGGATCAAGTCAGCACAGGATTAATAATGAGCCTGTTTTCCCAGGGCCTGAGCCTTGGCTCTGCCATTCACTATCTTTGAGACCTTGACAAGTTAGCCAATATTTTCTAAGCCTTACTCTACTCACTAGTTAAACAGCAGTAACAATAGTTCTTGCCATCATGAAGCTTCTGTGAACATTACATTTAAAATACTAAATCTGCCCCCAAAAAAGTTTTCAGTGAATATTAGCTAGTATCAGTGTGTCCATTTTGGAAACATGTGTCTTCTTTTAGTCAATTTATAAAAAGTAAAATTCACCAAGTACTCAACAGTGACTGGCCCAGGGCTGTAAATAGCAGGTAAATGGAAGAGTGAGGAAAGAAACTGCCAGAGGATTAAAAATAAGCCACAAATTATCTGCAAACAGATAAAGCCCTGACCGCATAATAGTTACTGAACAGACTCTATCTTTGTCTTCCCATGTAGTAACATGTCAATTTCTTTTAAGGGTTTCAGTGAAACACACTTTACAAAAGCCTTCAGTGTGAATGAGAAATGGGGGTGTGGAAACAAACATCTTTTAACAACACGGACTTCAACTTTTTCCTGCTCTGCTTGAAAGAGTGTTATTCAAAGGAAGAAAAACTCAGTGTCAAGTTATTTTCTACTCCTGGCCTGATGCCACACAGCTTTGAGCTTGCTTTTGGCTATACCAGTGGAGCTCACAATCTTTTAATTTAGCACATGACTTATAGCTCCCTGTAGCACATTTTAAACACTGGCAGAGTTCTACAATAATGATGAATGGGGCTCCATTTAGCCCAAACCTCTAGCATCTTAGAGCAGTTGAACTAAACTTGGCATATATTTCCAATATGGATTCTGATCCTTCTATGATTGGTGAGATTGAGGAGAACTCTTGGCAGTAGTATAAGAAGTAGAGACTCAAATTCTCTCTTAAGCAATTTCTTTGATATTTTAGGAAGGTCCTTGATTTCTAGCAATCAATTTAAAAAGTAAATAGAAGAAACAGACTAGTTTCGGTCATGGAAGGGATTATGGAGCATCACATAGTTAAATCCCACTATATTAGGATCATGTTACTACTCTCTCCCTCACTCCACCTAATGTGATCAAATATTGAGTTCTTTCCTAAATTTAAAAAAAAAAGAAAAGAAAGAAAGAAAGGAAAAGAAAAGGCATCCACTAGGTTCTGAAAGATGATTCACAGAAAGGTACTTCTCAGAGTTCTCTGATGTACTTGTTATCTCAGATCATGAAGCTACCCCATCATCAACACATATTGGGGCTGTGCTGGACACCTGGTAAAGGACAGCTGATCACCACAGAGCAGCCAGCAGTCTACCAAGTGGCCCTTAACAAGGGCACTGCCCCCAAACTGGGGAGATGGTGACTTAACCAATTCAGTTTCTTCTCGTGAAAAAAGAGTAAGCAATTCATAGGAATGAGGAAAAAAAACCCACAGACCACACAGATGAGAAAGAAAGAGTAGGTAAATCATATTAACTGTGCCACAGTGAAATAGGGACCCATAAACTGCTAATGCCCCTTATCAGGTAAACATCAAAAAAAGATCTCACATAACCTTCTAGTCCTAGACTTCCCTGTCTTGGTGAGGTCTAAGTGTACCACGGTTGTGTAGCTTTCCCAGTATTCCACTCAGAACCTTCCATGAGAAAGATATTCCTCTCTTCTTCATTTCTGCTTTTAACCTTCTGATAAACCCCCGTTACTTAACAAAACCTAGATAAATTTTCACTGCTTGTAACCAGCGGAGGACAACACACATGTAAAAGGAAGAAAGCGGCTCCTTGATGAGTTTCCAACCATGTTTAAAGTTACCATCTCCCCTCCTCTTCTCAACTTCCAGACACATGTTAAAAAAAAAAGACAACAGAACCCATATGGAGTCACTTGTGCTAAGCCCCATGTCACCAACCAGAGACTTAATACCTAACTTAATTACAGTTTCAGCCTCTCCAAGGAATGGAATCTTAAACAAGTCAATCTGGAATCACCTGGTCAGCACTAGTGGTTAATCCACTTGATAAGACCCCTGCCATCCCCTAAAGGAAAGTGACCTTGCCACAGCTAATCCACTTTTTGCTGGTATAACTTCCTTGTTCCCTCTCACTGCTGACTATAAAAGTCTTTTTTTTTTAATACAGCTTGGATCTCCTTTCTATTTGCTAGATGGGATTCATGAATCATTGAATAAAGCCAATACGATCTTTAAAATTTACTCGGCTGAATTTTTTTTTTAACACACAGCACTTAGTTTTGTATATCAAATTCACCTAAATTATTATTCCATTCAAAACAATTATGTGCTTAGGAGCTAACACCATCAAGTATACTGGCTATAGAACTGCAAGGTGCTCAATAAATCTTATTAGTTAATGATTAAATAAAGTCCACAGGACAAAAAAGTATTAAATCAATATTTCTTAATTATAAGACATAAATCTACTAGAAACACAGATCTCTACTTCTTATTACCCAGAAAGTACAAGAAAAGGTGTCAGATAAAGGAACCAAAAGTAAAGTTTACTCAGACCTTTATTTACTGAGCACTTTAATACTAGGAACTGTATCAAACTGAGGCACACAGAAATGCCACATGCATTGGGAACACAGACAAGGAAGAAACGGTCAATTATCTCACGCTCTAATGAGAGATATGAACAAGAAAACATCATAACACACAATGGAGATGCTATGATTCATTTTCCACCCTACCAAATTAGAGTCTGTGGGCTCTAACTAGACAGAGATCAGTGAGCGCCTAAAAAGTGTTCATTGGTGGACACTCCATAAAGGCATCAGATGTTTAATATTCAGACACTCAAAAGGCTATATCCACAATTCCACAGTCAGGGGATGCTTGTAATAAGATACACTATGGGAAGGGCTTCTGATAACAACATAGAGTCACAATCGATGTCAAACATACCCATCAGAAGGGAAATCCTAACTATAATAGAACTTTTAAAATTAACACACACAGGGACTTCCCTGGTGGCGCAGTGGTTAAGAATCCGCCTGCCAACGCAGGGGACACGGGTTTGAGCCCTGGTCCAGGAAGATCCCACATGCTGCAGAGCAACTAAGCCCGTGCGCTCCAACTACTGAGCCTGTGCTCTAGAGCCTGCAAGCCACAACTCCCGAGCCCACGTGCCACAACTACTAAAGCCCGCACACCTAGAGCCTGTGCTCCGCAACAAGAGAAGTCACTGAAATGAGAAGCCCGCACACCACAACCAAGAGTAGCCCCCACTCACTGCAACTAGAGAAAGCCCTCACGCAGCAACAGACCTAACACAGCCAAAAATAAATAAATTTATTAAAATAAAATAAAATAAAATAATAAAAATAACACACACAAAACCAAAAAACTGAGGGACCCAGAAGTCTTAATGCAGACAATAGCTTTAAGAAATGTGTGACTTAAAAAAGAGAAAATAATCTATTACCAAGAAAGCCACCATGACCTAAAACTGACCCAGTTAAACAACATAATTAGTTGACCTCGGTGGCACGGTTAATGGAGGTGACAAAACAAGTGAGAATGTGCTGACCTCTTCTTTCTGTTACCCTGCTCATACTTTTTGGATAACTCCTTCCCCTCTCCCCTACTGCTTCACTTCTCCAAAATCTGTCAGTGGGTTGGGAATTTTACCTGGCTTCTTCTGACAGACTCTCAGACAGGATATGCTGCCAACCTCTTTTAAGTGGTTTTTCCCTGACCTGCATTCTCTGTGTCAGCCTTGCCACAGGCAGATTCCTCTTACTTGCTCTTCATGCTTTGAGGGCCTAGGGTTTCGTTTTCTGGTTTCTTTGTCTTTGTAGGATCATTAGATGTTTACCTGGATTCTTGGCTTTGAGTAGCCCACATCTTAAATTCTTTTCATCTGTTTATATCTTTAAAGATTCAACCAGGGCCTAATCAAGAAGAATTGATTTGGTCATGTAGCTTCTTCACTGCTCTTAATTGCTACACATTTCAGTTTTACTTAGAGTTGGGATGACCTTCCCTATGATGTCAAGCTGCCTGGTGATCCCAAATGCAGTTTTGATATGTTAAGTGCTGCAAGACAGAGCTGTAAATCTGAAACTCTAACACTCATCTGCTAGCCCCAAAACACAAAGTAAATTTCTAAGGAAATTTCCAACAATAAATCATCCTATGTCAGCAACTAATTACAGTCAGTGTAGTGCAAGAAAAAACTACAGCATCTCAATAAATCTTGTGAGATGTCAGTTCAGAAACGTTAGGTTGTGGGTGTTGCCAGGGGACACAGCACTGCTGGATTCAGGACTAGCAGACTATCTATAGCAGGCATATTAGAGAGATGCTAAGCGGCAGGGGTACAAAAGCTGGACCAACAAAAGATAGGGATTCTTTAGACAAGGCACTGCCTAAAATTTCCAGAATATTGATAACAAGGACCTTTTCAATGCACAAAGATTAGCAGAGTGATTCTAATGACCAATTGAAATTATGCAAAATAAAAGGGAAAAAATCCTATGGAAGTAGGTATCTCTACGTCAAAAATACTGGTGCCATGTGGAGGACAGAACAGAGACTTTAGAACTGAAATGGCTGCCCTGCCAATTATTAGTTATTAGGCTTTTTCCTGAAATTCCTGCTCTACCAATTATTACACGTTGAGAGGCACTCAGCCTCTCTGAACTTATTTTTCCACAACTGTAAAGTGCAGATAATAATGCCCACCTTGGAGGGTTGTTGTAAAGAGTATAAATAACATAGGCAAAGGTTCTGGGCATATTGTTAATGTTCAACATATGAGAGCTACTATTCACTGTTAACTTAATATACCTGATTGCAAGTTCTCCGAAGATCAGTTAGGTTATCACTTTGGTAACCAAATCCTGAGGCTGCCCTAAGCTAAGAACATATATTCTTGGCATCTTCTATCCGCTGCACAAAATCGAAGACCAATTTTGACTGCCCAGTCACGACACTGTCTTACCTGTAGCACCTAATACCTCATAATATAACCTGCAACATTGTAGTGAGAGGCCTTAATGAGCTCTTATAGCTGGAAATGATAGAAACAACAACAACTATGACCTTGCACAAGAATGCCCTAATATAAGCTGTTCTGCCTGGGTACATGATCGTTTGTAAGGCTTTGTGAAAATCGCTAACATTGATTATAGAATGAACTTCTGCTAATCACTAAGGGGCTACTACATCATTTCAAAAGGGATAAAGACATTATTTGGAGAATGTAAATTGTGATCGTTTCTTTGGAGGGCAATCTGGAAATAACAAATATTAAAAATGCAAAATGCACTACTTTTTAACTAAGAAATTCCAATGCTTCTTCCAGGAATTTGCTCTACAGATACACTCACGTATGTTTACAAAAATAATGTTTAGAGTAGCAAAGGCCTGTAAAGAGCATAAATGATGGTGACCAGGGGTCTAGTATTATGGTCTTGGTATAAGGGAATAAATATTCTGAGTCATCATTGGCAAGCAAGGGATAGCTATGCATAGGCTGATGTCAAAGATTTATCTTTAAGTAAAAAAAGGATATTCTATGCCATTGGTTTTTTTTTTAATTTTATTTATTTATTTACTTATTTTTGGCTGTGTGGGGTCTTCGTTTCTGTGCGAGGGCTTTCTCTAGTTGCGGCAAGCGGGGGCCACTCTTCATCATGGTGCGCGGGCCTCTCACTATCGTGGCCTCTCTTGTTACGGAGCACAGGCTCCAGACGCGCAGGCTCAGTAGTTGTGGCTCATGGGTCTAGTTGCTCCGCGGCATGTGGGATCTTCCCAGACCAGGGCTCAAACCCGTGTCCCCTGCATTAGCAGGCAGATTCTCAACCACTGCGCAACCAGGGAAGTCCATGCCATTGTTTTTATAGTAGACAGTCACATATCTGTTTTTATTCAATAAGTATCTCAATATATATGTGCTCATATACATTAAATATCTCTGGAAAGACAAATAATAGTGGCATTGCCTCTAGGAGAGAGAGCTAATAGAAGGTGACAGAAATGAAGCTTAGTTTTGACCAGATACCCTTTTATACTATTAAAATACACACTCACAGACATATAACCTTTTGGAAAAATAATTTAAAAATACAAAGTGTTGGGCTTCCCTGGTGGCACAGTGGTTGAGAGTCTGCCTGCCAATGCAGGGGACACGGGGTTCGTGCCCGGTCCGGGAAGATCCCACATGCCGCGGAGTGGCTGGGCCCGTGAGCCATGGCCGCTGAGCCTGCGCATCCGGAGCCTGTGCTCCGCAACGGAAGAGGCCACAACAGTGAGAGGCCCGCGAACCGCAAAAAAAAAAAAAAGTGTTATAAAGGCAAAGTGAAATTGAAAGTTCAGACATTATCCAGGGAAATTCAACAACATTAATAGCCAGTCCAAATCAATCAAGGTCCCAGACCCTACTTCTTCATCAGTACCAGAATTTTTTTTCTTTTAAATAACATGGATAATTACCTTAACTGTTCATTTGAGTTTGGATGAATTTTTCAAGATATGAAATGAAAACTCTGCCAAGTTGAAAGTTTGAGACTTGCTTAAATTATGCAGTGAGGGGCTTCATATACAGCACAAGTTCTAGAGTTCTATTTTACAATTCTACAGAACTGGAGGACGCACATATCCAGGCACCTAATTATTTACAACTGAAATGATATATTCACCATATTCAGTGCTGTACTGACTTCTAAGCTTTTGGTAAGGATTTGATTTAAAAAAGAAGAAAGGGAGAGGAAGTGGGGGGAGAAGCAGGGAAAGGAGATGAGAAGAAAATAAACAGTCATACAATTAAAATTCCAAAAGTCAGTAAGCCTAGAGTTTCAAGTGACTTGAGATACCGAGATAGCCGCTTAAAGTATGGAGAGCTTTCCAGACCAACAATGTGACACTCTAAGATCTATGATCTCTAGACAAGTATCCATGAGCTAGACTTAGACAGCAATCCATGCTCATGACGGCCATATTCATACCAAAAACAGAAAATATTTCTCTATTACCTAAATGCCTCATGTATGGTTTAAATAATACGGAAGTTAAACATATTGAAAAACTGGTTAAATGTAATATCTAAAAAAATAACTAAATAAAATAAAATAAAAATAACTTATTTTTATTATACGTATTAGTTATTTAACACTTTTTTCCGTCTCCCCTACCAGACCCTAAGCTCCATGAAGCAGAATGCATGCCTGTTTTTCTTTTTTTTCCTACCCACATGACCTAACTTGCCCCTAGCACAGAGCAGCGGTCAATATGTATAAGTAAAATGGATGAATGAAGTGAATTGCAGGATATTTCATTCACTTTTTTCTAAATTACCCTACTTTGACTAGAAGACCAAAGCCATACCTGAAAACCTGTAATACCACAAATTTGCAAGGAGTGAGAAATGCCATTTTGAACTTTCCGTGCCCTCACTTACTCTCTATGACATTTATGAAATGGCCCAATTCATGGGGACACATCATCAGTGTTAGAGAGGGTAGAATTTGGTGCCATCCACTGCTCATCATTCTGCAAAAGTATGATGGCAACTGTGGACAAGAACATCCAAGTCAATTATTTGAAAAACAATGGGAGAACCTTCTTTAAACAGGGAGAATAAGGAATCTTGGTGTAGTAGTCAAGGTTTTCCAGAGAAACAGACCAAGAGAATGTGTGTGTGTGTATGTGTGTGTGCTTACACACAAAATATATATGTATTAGAAAGAGAGAGAGAGAGAGATTTATTTTAAGCAATTGGCGCATGTGATTATGGAAGCTGGCAAGTTCAAAATCTGCAGAACAGGCTACAGACACAGGGAAGAGCTGAGATTGTACCCTGAGTCTAAAAGCAGTCTTCTGGTAGATTGCCCTCTTCCTTGGGGGACGTGAGTCTTTCTTAAGGCCTTCAACTGACTGGATGTGGCCCATATTATTGATCTGCTTTATTCATAGTGTCCCTATTTAAACGTTAATCACATCTTTAAAAGTACCTTTATAGCATCATCCGGATGTGTTTGACCAAATATCTGGACTGTGGCCTAGCCAAGTTGACACATAAGATGAAATCACTACACTTCATTAAAAAGACTCTGTACTGTTGTTTACACATTACTCAATTTATCTTCTCTGGGAAAATGAAAGACATGCAACTGGAAACTTTATCTACTTGTCATAACAAGATGCCCAGGCATGTACTTTTAAAAGGAAACATCATGTTCTGGGAAACTAATAAGCATGCATTTGGACCCATACATAAATCCCCTTAACTGAGTTTTATTGCCAGTAGTCAAAAGCACTCTTTCCCTTTGTTTAGATTTGTGGCCAGAGTAACAAAAATCTACCAAACTCAATATTTTTTAGAATCTTAGCAATACTTGGAAGGCTAGCTGTAAGAAAAATATATTTATACATTGAATTTTGAATATTCAAATAAATTCAGAATAATGAATATAACATATAATTTACATACACAAATTACCAATCTATTATAACTGCAAAAATTCTACTTACATTCATATACCAATGTTTGTCTGAAAATCTTCCTATTTTAAAATGGTTCTTAACATTTGGTATGTATTCCCAAACCCCTATAGTTTATGAAGATGCACCATCCTCGCAATAAAATGTAGTTCTGAAAGCAGTGTGCATATGCTTAGGTCTTTTAACCATATACTGATCACTAAATATAAAAATCTCTACTTCAGTGATGAATCCATACTGGTTAAAAGCTTTAGCTCACAGGCAGGCAGACTGGGGATATGACATCAGTGTGGCCATTTCCTACCTGTGTGAACTGAGTTATTTAATAACTGATAACTGATTCTCCGTTATCTCATCTAGGACCTAGAGGTCATCACAGCACCTAACTCATAGGATCATTATAGGTTTAAATGAGATAATATAATAAAGGCATTTAGCAACTTGCCTGATACATTGTGCGTATATGATTAACATTACTCATTCTGATTAAAATTTACTTAGAAAGCCCATGTATATATATTTTTTTCTCGTAGAATGTCTCCAAGGACTCCAACACCTAAAAAGAAGTTTCTATCATAATCAGAAAAAAAGACATTTGAAAACCTACTCTAAAAAATATGACATGAGACATATAAATTGAGTAAAACTACCTGACAGGTGTGAAACAAAATAACCTGGATGATAAGGAACACATACTAGGACTAAATGTCCCAACACGTATTCCAAAGAATATACCACAATATCTATGGTCTTCAACCCTGCTGCATTTAATAAAACCATCTGGGAAGCTTTATAAAAATTATATTACCCAGAACCCACCTTCACCCCAAACCAACTAAATCAAATAATTCTAACGCACTGCCATAGCTGAGAGCCACCCCACTAGATGTTTCGTAGACCATCTTTGCACTGGGGAGGGAGGTTGTTTTTCAGTTCCTATAGACTGAATGTGTATGTCCCTTCAAAATCCATATATGGAAACCTAATTCCCAATGTGATGGTATTTGGAGGTTGAGACTCTGGCAGGTAATTAGGTTATGGAGGCAGAACCATTACAAATGGGATTAGTGTGTTTATGAAAAACACCCCAGAGAGCTCTCTTGCTCCTTCTTTCATGTTACGTTACAGTGAGAAGATGGCTATTTAAGAACCAGAAAGTGGGCCTCACCAGACACTGAATATGCTGGCACTTTGATCTTGGACTTCCCAGCCTTCATAACTGTAAGAAATAAACTTCTGTTGTCTTATAAGCCACCCAGTCTATGGTACTCTGTTACAGCAGCCTTAAAGACCTTAGTCAAGTAAATTTCAGAAATGTATTTTCACAAGGCACATAAAGACGCTGAGAAATTCTAATGTAAGAAAACCTATTTAAAATCCAGAATTTCCTAAGCTCAGTCCTGCTGAGATTTTTTTAAAAGGGAATCTTATTTATATCTTGAACAATTAGTGTTCTGCAGAACATGCTCTACTTCCCAAACCTGGCTGAACATCAGAATCACATGGGGAGCATATTCAAAATACAGTATCCTAAACCTCATCTCCAGGGACTCTTATTCAGTACCTCTAGAGTGGGGCTGTGAATCTTTACTTTCTTCTAAAGTGCCAGGTTTTTCTGAGGATCATATTTTGTAGCAATTACCCCAGAGACTTTATATTCACTCCCATAATCATGGCCTCCTCTTCCACTTCCAAGTTGAAAGTAGGGAATGGGTCTTTATATCTCACACTAGGCCTCCTGCAATGCCTTGCTTCTAACAGAAGATCAACAAGAGTTTAGTGGTGCATGACTATATATGAAAGAGTATTAGAAGATCATCAGGCTTGGGGTGCAACTCAATTATGAACACCAGGCCCAAGTTACACTCAGAGACTTTTATGCTCAGACTCCTATAAGGCACACTGGACAAAGACTAAGCCCATAAATACCAAGAGTCCTGGTTCCCAGAGTTAATGACAAGTTTGCAAGGTGCGCCCACAAATCTATGCTTTAGCTCCTTACTGTGATAACAGAGCCTCCAGAAACACATTTGCACAAAAGACATTAAGCACTGACTAGACCAAGAAGGGAACTTTCAGCTGCTGATTTTATCAAACATCAGAAAGTACTGGCTGATATGAACTATTCAGAGAAGAACAAGCTTATTAAGAAACACCATGGCATCTGCAGTTGTATGAGATGTTAGAACTCCTTCTGAAAAAAAACACTCATCCAAAACTGCAAGCCAGAGATAGGCAGGGGGATTTACACACCAAATTCCCAGCCAACTTCCCCATCCTGCAGAACATCGGCATGAGAGTAGTTACCGTAAACTGAAGAAAATGCCATAGGCTCTCCAAGGGGATGACTTTTCCAAATTCCTGGAGAGGCCTCAAACTAATGAGTAGTGTACCCTGAAAAAATAACCTTTGTGTCTGTGCTTCAGAAGTTCTTGACAGAAAGATGAGGGCATAACACTATAAGGCATGTCGCAAATAAGAAGCACCTCCAAACATTTCCAAATACTAGGAGAAACTGTTTACAGTCCTTGGGTTGCAAGCAAGAATAGTGAACTCTGAGAACCTAGGGAAGAAGATACTCTATAAAAAGGATATAAGGAGATCATAAGATAGAAGAGAGAACGTGGGAATCAAACAGCTCCCAAATTCCCCAGAAGCAGATACCACTGGGCAGTCTGGCCAGGACACTGACACAGTACAAAGAATAACCGCTCCAACTCTTTCTTCATCCTTGTGTTACTTAGCTCATGATTCTACCTATGAGGAGAGAGGATCTGATAATCCATGCATTCAGAGGTGCTGGTCATATGCCTGCACCTTTCATATACTGGGATGGAGGAAGGGCCAGCTGAAGAAAGACATCCTGGACCACTTCTTAGTGGGAGGGTGGGCTCTGGATTTATCAACCTACAAGACCACATACAGTGGAAGTGATTTTACTCTTAGGAAAGTAAGCTTGTTCAGGTGAATTAAATTTTTAAAATACCCAGTATCAATGGCTACTACTTGAAATGTTGTCAAACAGCATTAGTTCCCCTTTAACAATGTCTAAGGACAGCAAATGTTATTAGCAAAGGAATGTACCATAGCCATGGGAGAGAAATATGGAGTGAAGCCAGAAAATATGGGGGGATAGCAGATGGGCACTGGTTACCTTGCCATGTAAACCTCCGACATCTCAAATAAAACATTTTTAAACGGAAAAAAAAAAGTGTCTTGTACTCAATTGAAATTGTACATTTGGAAACCTATTGCCAGAAGACAAATCTCATGCTACAAAATAAATGCATTTAATTACCTTGTGTAATGCTTTTTTTTTCCATTATATGTTTAAGAACAGTTGCTATTTGCTCACTTTCTTAGTTTTCTAATTTAAACCCCAAATTATTTACTAATCCCTATGTATACTGGACTTAAATATGAAATACATTAAACAAGTATAAATATTTTATATAAATAAAATGTGAATGGACTTTTGTACCCAGTTTACTGTAATCTTACATAATTAACATGATCAGAAAATAGGAAATAAGAAATATTCATAGGTCAGGCACACATCTAAAACCTTAGACAGGTTACAGATGCCACTCAACACACCACCCCCAACCCATTATTCAGATTTCCACATTAAATTTGGATGAATTTTTCAAATTTAGCAATCTGACGTCATTCCAGCCCTTTAAAATTGTGTAATGGCTTTCTATGGCCTAAAGGATACAGCTCAATTTTCTCTTATTCCCCAAAGATGCTACTTTATACAATTCTATGATGCACTAATCACACTATCTTTGTTTGTTCTTTGCCCAACTCTTGGGGCATCATTCACATTCTGGTCTATGGTGAAGATCCTGCCTCCACCCTCCTACATCCCTAAGGTCCACTTACACTCCGCTCTTTGCCATTCCCTGAACACGCCATTTCTCTCATGACCTCATGCCACTGTACACACTATATCCTTTTTCTTAAGTGTTCTTTCCAAACCCAACCTGCAAATTCTGTCCATCTTTTCACTTTAACTCAATTATCAATTCTTCCCCATAATCTCTTTACAACTGCCACCATAATATCCCACGTCACATTGCAACCTGAGTTTTCTTTTCACACCAAGCAATAGCTCCTTAAAAGCACATTATATGTGTCTCTTCATACACAAATATATATATGTATATATACATATATATGTGTGTGTGTGTATACATATGTGTGTGTGTGTATATATATATGTATATATATATAGGCTATGTAAGAACTCACTAAAGCCTGATCAATTACAATGATGGGTAAGATGGTAGATATTGTACTCAAGATCCTGACCTCAACATAAGCAAAAATGGCTTGAGATACTCTACTGCTAAGAGCTTCAAGAAGAACATGATGAGGACATGTTTCCAAGAAATAAAACCACTTCCCTACAATGATTTCTAAAGCATTGTCTATTCCATTCACGTTGACCATATTCTACCTGAATTTCTGATGTTAGCTACAATGGATGTGAGTTACATATCTATATATTTTATCTACCCATCTAGATTCTGATCATCCTTTGGCCAAGCACTATTAGCCTATTGTACCTATCTTTAATCCTGCAGTATTGGGTCCTTAATATATAATTAAGCATGTTGAGTATATGTTTGACACTTACAACTAGCAGCAGGGAACCAGTTGGTTCAGTTAGTTAAGAATATGATGTAAATCTTAATTCCCTGGTGGTCCAGTGGTTAGGACTTGGTGCTTTCACTGCTGAGGGTGTGGGTTCAATCCCTGGTCAGGGAACTAAGATCCTGCAAGCTGCATGGTGTAGCCATAAATAAATAAATAAGTTTTTTTTTTAAAGTAAAATAAATAAGAAAATTATATTTTTAAAAAAGAATATGAGGTAAATCAATGCCTATCAATCTTTAATGTGAACACAAATCACATAAGAAAATGAAGATTATGATACAGTAGGTGTGATGTGGGGGCCAAAGTTCTGCATTTCGCACAAACTCCCATGAAATACTCATCTATGGACTACAATGACAGTAAGGTCTTGTGCAAATTACCCATAGGAATGATATTCTGTTCTGAACTACACACCATATACCTACCCTGTATACCTAGGCCTCACTAAAATGGATGTTCTTAGTCAATGAGAAGTAGGGTACACAACATCAATGATCAATAGCAAACTCAAATAATCCTTATTGATGGACAATTCATTATATTATTTTCAGATATAAGAGAAAGAGCCCCTCCACCCCTTCAGTTACTCACTCCACGTAATTCAAATAATTGCAAGTGGTGAAATCCAGCAGTGTAATTATGTTTCTGTAGCTTTTTCTAACATCTGAAAGCCCAAGAAGCCAGAAATGGCAGGAATTCTACCACCGTTTCCACTGAAAATGTGTACTTTAGGACATTCATGAACACTTGGTCTGGTGCTCCAAAGAATCAACTAAAAACTGTGATACATAGTTCATTTGGGAAATAATCTAACAGCAGAGAACACCAGGGCATGAATGATTAGAAGCCTGCAGTCAAGCCAATTTCCATACAAAGCCCAAAACTTAGATTCTATAGGTTATAAATTAATAGATGGAAGTCTGTCAATGAATTAAGATCCGGATGTGAGTTAGCTTAGTAGTAGTGGGTAGGGAGGGATGTAAACACAAAGAAAAACAGTAAGTTCTCACTGTATGTGTTAGAAATTACAGAAACAAATATAAAGGTAATTAAAATATCTAAGTAATGAGGTTAAATGATGAACTATAAATAAAACAATATATAAGTAGCTTTGAATTCCAAAAACACAGTTTGTAGGTTTACACAGTAAACCTACAAACAAGGAGGAAGTAGAGAAGCATTCAAAATAAAATTACTAAAAATATTTCATTATATACAAACACATGGAAAATAAAATAACATTAGCTTGTTTCTCTTCAAATACGTAAAACTCCTTCATTGCAAGCATATTAGTAATATACCAGTCATTACTGTTATGCTTGCTAAGTTTTGAAATTCAAAGCACCCATAAAGAGACTATGTGGACTGATATTCTCCCAAGTAAACAGAAATTCATTCCCCAATACTGTCAGTATCACATATTTTTAAAAATTATATAAACCTTTTAAAAACTTTCAATCACATTTGACTGAGAGCAACTGTAAACATTTTTATATTTCTACTCTGTCACATGTCAGCATTTCTTTTTGCAGCATGGTAAGATGGGCTATAGCTGAAGTAGAAAGAATACAGATGAGAGCCTATTCAGTAATTCATTCTTTATAATAAATAAGACTCTTGACCATAGCCGAAACCATTTCTCCAAAATGAAATCTCAAACAGTGCTAATCGCATCTCAGTCCTGATACAGTGGCTCTCTGTAATGGTCAACCATAAAACAACGTGCTATGGAAAGGATGCCTTCTCCTGTTTCTATGCAGCCAAGGGAGATCACATTGTCTATCCATGGATAAAGACACAGGAACAAACATACATCACTTTACTGAGTATTTTAAAAGAATAACATTTCAAATTTGTAAATCATAACTTTCACATATTTCATCAACAACATAGATATCATATTGAATAACTGTATGAGAAGAATAAGATCATAATGATAAACTCAACATTTTTAGGGATAATCTAATTATGTGCCTGGCACCAGGCTATGTGTATACAGCATTAGCTCATTTTAGTCTTCACAACCCTACAAGAATACCCACATTACACAGATAAGAAAAATGAAGCTGAGGGGTGTTAAATAATTTGGTCTAATCTTACAAATATACAAGTGGTAGAGCCAGAATTTGAATCATCAAATCATTTTCAATCACCGAGTCTACCTACTACCTTTCTTTTACATCACATAACACAGTGTTTCCATCTGTGGAGACTGAATCCCAACCTATAACATGGAATTCATTATTATGGGGACTGTATTACATTATGTCCCTTTTCTTAAGCGTTAATCTTAATATATTGATTTAAGGAGCTACATTATAAGAAAATTACTAAAATTTGTAAAAGCTCATTAATTCAGAAGAAGACTGCTGCTTTGAATAACAGTAATGTCTAAAAGAAAAGTACTAATTTCAGTTACAACACAAAATATAAACTACAATATAGTAGTAAATTGTTACTAATAAAAGAATTGAGTAGAGTTCATGGAAATACGAATTCACAATAAACCCATGTTACATAGAGCACATACATACTTTACCACCACCTTAACAGTATCTAGAATTGTTGCAATGTCTCCAATTCTGACAATTAGGTTCAAGAAAGAAAATAAAGGGAACAGACTAGGAATTTTTAGATAGGTTCTAGTAAATGGTAAATGAGAACTTGAAATGTGCTAAAGAAAATAAAAGGAACTTTTTTATACAGTAAAGATCATGTACTCAGAGTATAGACTTTTGAATGAAGTTTATAGTACCACAGGCAAGCTAGCCAACCTTCCACAACTGTAACTCAGAAATCTTCACAAACAGGCTGCTGCTGCAAAGCATATCACAAATACATGTGACAATATTATCAAAGAAAGTTATTGTCTATTTCTACTGTACCTCTCAGTACCCCAGTCAGGAAGTAGGGGAGGGGGAAGCTGAGAAGAGTGAAAATGGATATGACACATACACACTACTATATATAAAACAGAAAACTAATAAGAACCTACTGTAGAGCACAAGGAATTTTACTCAATACTCTGTAACGACCTATATGGGAAAAAGAGCGGATATATCTATATGTATAACAGATTCACTTTGCTGTACACCTGAAACTAGCACAACATTGTAAATCAACCATTCCTCAATAAAAATTTTAAAAAAGAAAAAAAATGGATATGAAATATCCGTATTGTTCTCTCACAAGAAGGGGGGGAGGGAAGAGCCCTTCAGAGCCTCATTCAGAACTATTCAAACCATTAAATATAGTTTGAATGGCTTGTATATTTGATTTTTTTCTCCTGCACAAACGATAAGAAAAAGTAAATAGAAATGGCTAGTTCACCAAAGCAAGGGATCATATATGACCACCTGAAAGGCAGAGGAAAGCAGACAGAGGTCACTCGGCATAGGGACTTATGTTTCACCAGCACCTGATGGGATCCTGTTGCACAGTCTGGTATAACATTCATTGCCTCAACAAATATAGAAAGCAGCTGTATGTACTGTGTTCTATATAAACTGCCAAGAGTATATAGTAGAGGGCTAATTTGCTTAGTGCTTAGAATGTATTGTGTGCACTGTACAAAAGTATTAAACTCACATCATTTAATGTTCACAGCCTCTCTGCAAGGTAGGCATGATCAACTTCAATTTACAGATTTTTAAAAGTGCCTTGTAAGGGTTAAGAACATGTTCAAGATCACACAGCTGGTGACAGAACAAATCCAAGTGGATCTGATTCAAAGGCCAATCAATGTTCTAGTCTAAACTACTAGACTATGTTCATCACAGTGATCTGTGTCAAGAAGTAAATCATATTTAGCTGCCTGTTTAAAGGGGAAAGTAATATAGTTTTACATGGATTTCCACTTTTTAAAAACCACTATTGTTAGACTAAAGACAAACCTCTATTTACTTAATTCCAAGAATTCTAGATAACCATGTTCTTGCTATAATTTTTACTAGGAATTAGAAACATGACTTAAGTAAATATTCTCTCTTTAAGGATGTCATTCACCTAATTAAATACCGTAAAAGTACTGCTTGGACTCCCAATTAATTCACTGATCTGCATGGAGTCTAGAATCAATAGCTAGCTAATAGCTAATCAAATGAGTCACTGAAGACAAAAATATCCACATTTATATTTGCTAGTTGAAGAGCAATCATAATACAGATGACAATATAAATTTGTACCACTCAAAATGATGGCAGTGTGCCTAGAATCAAGCCCTATAGGGGATTTGAGTCACGCCATTTTTTGTTTTATTTTTTTCTCCTCCAAATGGGACCCATTTCAGCATAAGCACACTGGTTAACACCTGTCCTCATTAGAAATTTCCATGACAAACCTAAAAGTGATAGGCAACATGAATTATCAAAGTTATATTAGTACAATTGTGCAGGGTACAAAGTACTTTATATACAAAAGTTTAGCCCAAAGGTGGAAAAGCTATTTTATTGTAGTAAAAACAAAGGAGACTTCTGGATACATTTTTTAGAACCTCAAATTCATTGTGGAATCAGGAGTGCTGCCATCCTAACCCTCATTTTCTCATGAACCAAATTCCCTTGCCAGAAATGCACCACTTTTATTTAATTAACAGTAAAAAAAAAAAAAAAAAAAGGCATTTTAAGGATTATGAGCTGAAACTGACCCTGCCTAAATATGGAAAATATTTTCACTTTCCAAACCATGAAACTTATTGATTCTGGCTTTAAATAAGAAAGAAAAATAAAACTCTGTCAAAACAAAAAACTAATCTTGCAGCCAACTCTTACTTTTTCAAGTTTCAAACATCAGAAGATCTTTCCCAAATATTTCCTAACCACTCTCACTGACTTGTTTGCTCCCCTTATCCCAAACTCCTGTAATATCATGAATGCTCCATGAACACGTATATTGAGTTTAATTGTCCTTTTGGTGCCTATCATGTTTTATGCAAGAGATACTCCAATATAAGTAAGATTAGTCAATTAAAAACTGTTTACTAGAAGCTTACTAGGCTTTTCTAAGTACTAGGTACTAGTACTAAGTACTAGGATGTACTAAGTACTTTGCATGCAGTACTCCACATAGTCTTCACAAACTCCTGCACCTTTAGGTACTACCCAAATTTATGGATATGTCCATTAATACACTCAGTGAGTTAATTTACCATGTCTTTTAAATATCTGAACAAGCCTACAAAATGCATATTATCCCATCATACAGCTGATGAAACAGAAACCTAGAAAGGTAGGTAATTTGCTATCACACACAGTAATACATCTAGTACATAATGGATTCAGGACTGGTAAGAAATCTGTCTCCAAATTTCAAGCTCTTATCCACTGTCTTCAAGAAACTCACATGGTACTGAGTGACACGTGAAGTAACTTTACAACGTAGTAGGTATGGCAATGAACTTGTCCCAATTTGCCCAGGACTTTCCAGATTTTAACAATGAATGTCCATAGAAAAGAGACTTCTGGTTGCCAAGGGGGAGGGGGGAGGGGGGAGGGGAGGGGGAGGGATGGCCTGGGGATTTGGGGTTGGTAGATGCAAATATTACATTTAGAATGGATAAACAACAAGATCCTAAGGTACAGCACAGGGAACTATATTCAATATCCTGTGATAAACCATAATGGAAAGAATATTTTTTTAAAAAGGGTGTATATATGCATATAACTGAGTCACTCTGCTGTACAACAAAGATTGGCATGACATTGCAAATCAACTATACTTCAGTTTAAAAAAAAAGAAAAAAAGAAAAGACAAATACATTCTAAAAATAAAATAGATGAACTAGAAAAAACAAACAATGAATGTCCAGCACACTGGGGACCTCTCAGTCTTGGGATAACTGGGAGAGCTGGTCACTTTCATGATAGGTATTATACAAGTGGCATGAAAAACAACACAATAGGAATATGTACAGAGAAGGGAGCCATTCCTTACTCCTCAGTAGTATCAATAGAGGCTTAACAGAGTGACATTTGAGTTGAGACTCGTGCAAAATATAGTAGACATGGTGGAAAAAGACAGCAAGGGTAGACCAGACAGAGAGGCAATGTAAACAATGGCCAAGTGACTGAGTTCTGCCCAGTGGAATGTGGGCAGGATAACCGTTCCCAGGCTGAGCCTAAAACAAGTTCCTCTGAAACCTGTCAGGACGCTTCTCTCCTCAAATGCCATACACCTTGTCTGAAAAAAGAGGACTGTGGGGACTCAAGAGAGGACAAAGCCACAAAAGGAGGAGGGGCCTGATTCCTTGAATGACTCCATGGAAAGCCACTCCTGTGCTGTGAGCACTGCACATGGGCAAGAAGTATAAAGATTTTTCAAGTCACTGAAAATTTAGTTTATCTGTTACAACAGCTAGAATTAGCTTTTCACAAGGCCTTATGGGACTCAGCTCTTTGGGAGTCTAAAAACATGAGAGTAAACCTCTCCATCTCTCTAACGCCATTAAATCACAAGAAGGGGCTTGAAAACACACACACATACAAATGGCATGGATGTGAGGGATACTGGAAGGGAGACAAATTTAGGGGGAAAAAAGCAAAATAAAACAAATTTCTGAGGACAAGAGGTTCAGGGAAAGTTAGAAGGAAATGAACATGGGCTTTTGAGAGTTGATTGATAAGTTTACAGGACACCTGCCTCCCTACATGGTGGGAAGATTGTGTCTTCTCATTATAAATTGTGAAGATGCCACAAATACATACTGAACAAGAAGAAAAAAATGAGTTAATAATGTGGAAGTATGAAGTGTCCTGGCAAAAAGTCCACTCTCACTGTGACCACCTCACATTTCCACTGTGGCCACTGGAAACCAAAACTGTACTAGGTGTTTTTGTAAAAGACAAATGCATAGGAAAGATGAGATGAGGCAGATTCTCTAATGTAAGTGGGACAACAGGATGAGAACAACAAGAGGGGTCACTTTGTTCAGAGGATACTAGGATAATAGCTAGCGGTCCCTTCACTCATGCAGGAAATACTGAAACCGTTTTGCAAAGCTGAGCGAACAGCAGGAGCCTTCTTGGGAGCTGGGGATGTTGATGAACAGCAATGCCTTTGATAAAAGGGAAGGTGAGGAGAGAATGCTTTAGTTGTGAACTTACCAGAAAGGATATTTGCTTGGGCTAAGAGATGAACAGGAGTTTATCTTCACATACTGCAGCATAAAAGTGGTAGCCCAGGTTCCCTGGTGGCGCAGTGGTCGGGGGTCTGCCTGCCGATGCAGGGGACATGGGTTCATGCCCCGGTGCAGGAAGATCCCACATGCCGCGGAGCGGCTGGGCCCGTGCGCCATGGCTGCTGAGCCTGCGCGTCCGGAGCCTGTGCTCCGCAACGGGAGAGGCCACAGCAGTGAGAGGCCCGCGTACCACAAAAAATAAAAATAAAAAAATAACAAGTGGTAGCCCAGGATTTCCAAAATGAAAGCTTAAAAAGAAGGTTAAAATTCAGGGAAGAAACCCTGGCAATATGTTTGTCAGAAATGAGAAAGCATTTAGTTGGCGTGGAGAGTGGTCTTCCTTTAACTATCTGCTCCCGATCCTGGTAGGTATTCAAGATAAACCAATATCACATGTAATTCTGCTCCAGTATATTTCAGATTAGATGCAATCTTTTATTTTCTTTAGGATTTTTTAATTCTCCTCCAACTTTTTTTTTATATAAATGAAAAGAAAAGGTGGTCCAATGGCTACAATAAGAAAAACGTTGCAGCAAGAACAAAAAACTAGTATAGTGAAACTGCTAGGAAAAGCAATTCTAGAGCCATACAACTTGGTTCAAATCCCAGCTCTGCCACTTGCTGGCTATGTTGGGCAAATGATTTAGTTTCTCTAAGCCTAATTTACCTCATCTATACAACAGACACAATCTAGGGGGGCAAAGTGCTTAGAAAAGTACCTCAAAAATAATAAGCACTATGCATGTATTAGCTGTTTCTACCATTTGTTCTTATATCTGTTCCAGTTCTTCTGCCGAGAAAGCCGGGGATGGGGTGGGGGGGAGGGGAGAAAAGAGAAGTAACATTTATTGAACATGGAGGAAATATCACATACAATAATAGAATGTCAGACAATGATGGCTATTCCCCCAAGCCTTTTTTCTCCTTCCTGAAAACACAGCTAAACTACATTTCCCAGACTCCCTTATAGTAAGATACACACATACATAACTGAGTTCTGGCCAATGGAATGAATGCAAAAGTGATATGTATGACTTCCACGTCTGGGCAGTTAACACCCTGCAAGTCTTTCTCCTTCCAATGGCTTGATGCAGATGAACACAGTGAACCTGCTAAAGGTGGCAGGGACACAGAATGCATGAAGGCTGGATCTTCAAATCACACCTTGGAGGAGTGCTGCTAGGATCATGCATTATGGAACTTTACATGAATGAGAAATACATTTGTTGCATCTGAGGCAGTACACTTTGTTTCGATTCATTTGTTATAGCTTTTAACCTACCCAATCTAATACAGCCAAGCTCTACACCTATAATCCTATGTATAATACCTACCACGCTGCTTTGAAATAGATGTCATTCCAATTTTATAGCTAAGGAAACAGAGGCTCACAGAAGTTATGGAACTATCTTGTCCAATATCATTAATGTAATAAGTGGTAGGGCCACATTTAGGTCCAGGTTAATCTGCTCCAAGGTAAATGGGCTTTCTACCCTCCACACAGTAAATACTGTAACACAAAAAGTATCCTTCCTTCACTCACTCATTTACTCCTTAGTTTCCTCACTTTCTGACCACTGGAATTTTAGTCTTTCAATGAAAACTTCATTTTTTTTTTCATCTGTATATCTAATTTGGGAGATCTAGGAAGACCCCTAGATCACATTCATCTCTTATGCCTCATTTCATCCACCTATGAGTCCATGACAGGGAAACAAGTATTCCTAACTCATCTGTTACAGGAGACACAGATTCCTAGCAGTTTTGCAACTGGCTACAGTATAAGAGATGATAAATGAGAGAGCCACAGATGAGGAGAGAAAGGTAAAAAACGCCAGTCCATCAGTGATCTCCAAAGCTGGGCAAGTACACCCTAGGGGCTGTGCAAAACAATCCACTGGGATACAGAAGAGGAATATCAGAACTTCTGTTTCATGATTTTTGCTTAACTTATCCTTTAGTTTCTTTCTGGGTATGTTTTATAAGTAGTAATATCAACATAACAGTACATGTGTGTAATTTATAAATAACTTTTAGTGCTGAACGGTCAAATTTTCTTCTGATAGTACATAATTTAAAAAATATGAAGACCAATAAGTCTAAGTTAATAAATCTGGTTTCCTTCACCAGACTTAAAACGCTGTGTTATGGGAAATGAAAACAACAAAACTCGCCACATCTGTGTATACAGACATCTCCTAGCTTACCCTGTGAAGTAGATTCATTCAATTAAAATCATATAAAAGCATGTTTTCATAAAAGATTAAGTTCTTTATATAAAAAGAAACACTGAAACTAATGTATATTATGTCTATGTCTTCAAATAAAACAAAGAAGAATCAAACAGGTTAAAACCATGATCAGGGCTTCCCTGGTGGCGCAGTGGTTGCGAGTCCGCCTGCCGATGCAGGGAACGCGGGTTCGTGCCGCGGTCTGGGAAGATCCCACATGCCGCGGAGCGGCTGGGCCCGTGAGCCATGGCCGCTGAGCCTGCGCGTCCGGAGCCTGTGCTCCGCAACGGGAGAGGCCACAGCAGTGAGAAGCCCGCGTACCGCAAAAAACAAAAACAAAACAAAACAAACAACAACAAAAAAAAAACCATGATCATACAAACTTGGGAAAAGAGTCAGAATTATAAAGGGGAGTTTTCTGTTGAGAAATTTAATTGTCCAGGTTATCTTTATTTTTTTAAGACCTAACTTGAAGTAACATGTCCTATGTATCTTTCAGAAAAAAAAAATCTAGTTAAAAGATTTAGTGCTTAAAGGGAAAAAAATTTTGAAGACCTACTTCTGAATAAAAACGAGAGAGCACTAGGTAAAATAAGTGGATGATTTAAAAACAAAAAAAGCCAACTTTATTTGAAAGGCTTGTTCTCAACCCACCCTTAATGACCTACCAATATGAAATGACTAGGGAAAGAGGCAGCAAACTGACTGGAGGAGACAAAGTCCCCCAGGTCAAAGGAAATGAAAAGTGTTTGTATAAAGGCTGCGAATAAGGAAACTTGCCTCCATTGTAATTTCCAAGTGGCTCTGACCAGCACCCTTAAACAGCAGGTCGCGTCTCCTATAGTCTTAGCCCCTAATTTTAAAAGGTCAGTTTTTCATGCTAGCCAGCAAACTTGGCAGGGTCCAGACTGAAAAATAATCATGGGGCTTACCATCATTATCCCTCCCCATCAATCCAGAGCAGTGGAAGTCAGTTTAAACAAACAAACAAAATCAATGGCAATTTATAAAGTGGCAAAAAACAGCATTCCCATGGAACTTGTTTTTGATCCTTATCAATCTTATACTCTCACCACCCCTTGTGTTGATTCACACAAGTCTTGAGTGAAATCAACATGAAGATAGCAAGAATAAAGTCATGGGTGAAATGTGAGTTTTCTCATCAACGCTGGGAAAACTACCTCAACGTGCCTGCCTCCGTGACACAACGTTCTTTTTCACCCACTTGGGCAGACACAGAGAAAACAAACTTGCTAATCAGTCCGACTGGCAGTGCTACTGCGTGGACCTGCCCGGATGGAAATCTACAGTCTTCATGCTCTTGCCCCTCTCCCTAAAGGACATAAACTTCAAAATACAAAAATAAAAGCACATTCCAAATTACTATTGTAAGTGTCCAAACAAATCAGCTATGTGCAATTATTCCTTGAAATACCCAGTTCCCTTCACAGTAAACTGCAGGAGCTTCCCCAGCAATTAAAAGACTGACAAACATGTCCCCGCCCCTATGTTGATGCCGGTAGGAAAACTAGTAAAAGTTCCACGAGCCGAGCATTCCTCCCAGGAGCTCCTCCCTGCAAAGAACCCTCCAACACACCGCAAGATCCAACCACACCTCCACGCAGACCACCCACCCAAGGTGATCTGTCACACTGACTGGCCCTGCGACCACCTCCGCAGGCCTCTTCGCTCCAAATCTGTAGACCCCAGCCAACGACCCAACCTCCCAATCTTCGCGTTGCACGAAGCCGCCTCCTTGCAGGAGCTCCGCTGTGCTGCAGAATGTTCCCATGCATCAGACGCCCTGAGTGGTTCTGAGAGATTCAGGAGCCCACGTCCTCCTACCCTCACCTCCACACCTTTCATAAACAAAAAATATATAAATACGCGAAGCACACTGAGAAGAAATGCACGCAGGTTCTGAGCCCTCCTTTCCAGAAGGAGAGAGAACCCGTTCGTGTATGCGGGCTGCCCGGCGCACATCTCGCTGATGTCTGGGTCCGGAGGGGAGACGAGGCTGTTGCCTTGGCCTTTCAAAAGAAACTGCAAATCCCCCAGAAGTTGCTGAAAAATTAACGCTACTCCCCACAAGCTCCGTCGGCAGCGCGTGGCTACACCAGGTACGTGCCACAAGAACGGGGACCTGGTGGATGTGGTTCGCCGCTGCACCCCCAGCGCTTAGCACTGGGCCTGGCACACAGTGCGCGTCCCCGAAAATCAGTGTCTGTTCTCACACGGCTTCTTCCACCACGGCTACGGGATCCTGATCTTTTAGTCCCTTCAAACCTCAGCCCAAGTTCGCTTTCCTCTACCGTGGGCTGCAGCTGGGCCCTCGGAGCCCGGGGTAACAACATCAGAGGGAAACTCTCTCGCCAAGAACCGTGCTCCGGGGCCGAAGGCGCACGGAGAGGGGGCTACAGCCTGAACCCGCCGGAGGAGCTGATTTTAAGGGTTCCCGAAGCATTACTGGCTCTGGGCTCCTTGTTTTGCGGCTGCCTCGCAGCGCAACAAACTTATTTTCTGACTAAAAAGAAGAAGGGTTGCCGTGAGGTGACGGCGGCGTCCTCGGTGCCCTGCCTCCTCCGGGTTCAGGGCGCACGGCGTCGGCTGCCCCGACCCCGCAGGGTAACCGGCTCAAGGCGGTTTGGCCCGCAGCCCCTCTCCAGCCCGGCAGGAGGGGGAGCCCCGAAGAGACCTTCTCCACCTGGCAGCCTCCGAGAACCATGCTCTTTCTCCGAATCCGAGAGCCGGGGTGCCCGGGGCAGCGCGCACCCGGGCTGGAGCGGACCCCGGCAGCTCGCGCCTCACTTACCTCAGCACCTGAGCGCGGAGCCCGCTATCGCTTCGGGTGCGGCGCCGGCACAGTCCGACGGTCCCAGTGTAGCGGCGAAAGCGTCCTACTTGCGACCAATCCTGGTGTTGAAGCCGGTGCTATGTCTGGTGCCGCGCTCCCCTCCCTCCTCACGCTCGCGGCTGCTCAAAAAACCCGGCGCGACGGAGTTCAGGCTGCCGGCGCCTCAGCGTCGAGGAGGGTGAGACGCGTGAGGGAGACGAGAGGCACGGGGAGGGCGGGAGCCGGCGCGCAGCCGAACTGAGCATGCTCAGTGCGCGGCCGGCGGAGGCGCGCGCCCAGGTGGCTGCGCGCGCCCAGGGGGCTGCTCCTGCGCAACCCTGTCGGCGGGAGAAGAGCCCTGGTCCCCGCGAGCAGAGCTGTGAAAGGGCACCTCGCCTGAATCCCAGGCACCCGAAGACCATCAAGCCGATTACTGAGCAGGCGTGTAGAGGATGCGCAGCTTAGCGATGGGGAACAAACCGAAGCGATGCAGCCTTCCTTTGCAACCCGAGTATGGGGGGCGGGGCGCAAGGAGGCGCGACCAGGTTCGGTACCCAAACCTCTGGCCTCGGGGAGACGCGGGGCCTCATTAAGGCGCCCTGGCCAGGGAAGCACTTCTGCTTTGGAGCGGCGGGGGGGTGGGGTGGGGGTGGACCCTAAACTTGAGAAGTCGGAAGAGGGGGCTTTTGAAAGGTTTTACCTACCTGTCCTTAGGGGGAGGACATTGGCCAGACAGGCGGCGTTACCGGCCTGGAGTCTCACCCATACGAGGGGGCTTTCACGCTGGGGGGGGGGGGGGGGGGAGAGAGACAGAGACAGAGAGAGAGACAGAGACAGAGAGACAGAGAGTAAGAGGAAACGGTTGCCATGAAATAGGTCCGAGGATCCATTTGCAGTGTGTGCGGGCACATTGAAAGCTTTGTTATGCAGAAACATGTGCTTTGGACAGTGACGTTACCATGGTCATTCTATAGTATGCATCTACAGTTTTCTCGCAGAAATGGCTCTTTTCGCCCCAACTCTAAACCTCAGGGTAACCGTAGAGATGGGCAGCGATGCCCAGCCCCTCAACAACGCTGTGAAAAGTGAGTCTGACAGGCAGAGGAAAGCCAGCCGACTCGAACTCATCTGGAATGCATGTCCAGAAATCCCAATAGAGCCCGGGTTCCTCTCCCAGGGAAAAAGCCCCAGCGTTTGCTGAACCCTGGTCTTCCTGAGTGTCGCTCAGCAATTCAGAGCTACATAAACAACTTCTGACCATTTACACGATCATGTAAACCTACCCTGACATCTCCATTATAGGGAAAAGACGTTAACTGGAAAACTATTTTTAAACTACTGTAGTAAGCAAACACCCAACTCCTACGAATATATGCAGCTGCCTTGTTAGTTCACACAGTGGTTTTTTTTGGTTTTGGGGTTTTTTTTAATTCCTGTTCAGGAAGTGGGCAAATTCAAACATGGTAGTGGGCATTGCTGTGGTCAAAATTTTCACCACTTGAAATTCCATGGCATTCCTTGTTGCTCTAGTTAATGCTAAGGAAAGGAGTGTTTGTTGTTGTTGTTTTTCCCAGATTTCTGGATTGCTTAACCTTCGAAAGAAATTTTAAGCTTTTTCCCTCCTCCTTGTGTGGTGTGTTTCTCTAGTAGAGGCACTTTCGCAAAATGGAAATGTTGATAATGCAAATATATTACATGGCAAATAACTAGTTAAAATGAATTGTTTCTCCTCTCTGAAGGCTTTTGTGTTCCTGATAGAAACATTACTTCTAATTTTTTTAGATTGATTATTTTTGTGCACCTAGTCAATTAAAATATATATATATATATGTTTTTCAGTAAAAATATATGACAAAAAATGCCTGGCCAGAAATTCTCCAGGAAATATTCATACATATACATGCATACTCTTAACATGTTTAGGGAAAAGTGGTATTTTAGGCTCAAAACAAAATTTCAGAGAAAAAAGAATAAAGCAAGCCATCATGTTCTCCCAAGGAGACTACAAACTGAGGCAATTTTAAAAGTTCTGTGAAGATTTTGGGCAAAATCCCTTAACAGTGTTTCTGAATTTCACATTTAGATATTTTGTTTTCATTCTTTTCTTTAACCCTTCTTCCCTGCCTGCTACATGCTAGGCATTGTATTCTAGCAGGGGCTGGGAAACAAAATGACCAAAACTTAGAATCTGCCCATAGTTCATCATGTAGTTGGGAAAACAGACATTATGTATCAGGAGAGATAGATTTGGGTCATGTTGAGGGAATGTCAGTAAGTGTTATGATGAGAGAGACATCTGTTTTTTCTTTTCACCAACAGGGCCACACGGATCAAATGCTAAGCTTGATCAGCACCTCCCCAACTTTTTTTCCCAGAAGAACAGCCACAAGTTTAAAATGCAACAAATAATCCAGTCCCTCTTTTCCATCCCACAGAAAAGACATGAAGCTTACTGCCTGCCATCTCTGCCAAGAAAGGAAGCTTCTCACTAAAGCTCCCAGGATTGGGGAGTGTTCCTGGGAGAACCAGCCCCTGCCAGGAGACAAGAATGGTTTATTTTGACGACAACATCCTCACACATGTGTCCCCACATATCCGGGACTGGCCGGGTGTCAGTTTCTTGCTCAGGGAAGTTGTCATTGGGATTCTCTGAGGGGAAATGTTCCAAACGAATCAATTAACACTGCCAGCAGCAAGTTTAATACCACTGCACTGAGTCCCTACTCTGTATCAGTGCATGAATGAATTACTGGTGCTCACGTATTTTGCAAATAATCATCATTATAAGGCAGTGAAAAATTTCTCCTGCCCATTGGCCTAGGTAGCATCTAAGCAGAGACCCTCAATAACCCCCTATTCACCCCCCAAGGTAATTATTTACACACGTATGTGAAGTTTTGCTTCTAGGTCTTCTAATACAGTAGTATCTATGTGGACACAAGGTCACCTCTTACACTCATTAAACCAATCTGAACAGAGTCTGATAACTCTTAAGGGAAATCAATGCTGAAAATGCTTTTGACTTTTTGGAGACGTGTGGAATACAACATCAGGTTAGACTCAGCATGCAACAGTTCTGAAAACTCCGGAAAGGGCATTTATCTGCTCCTGGTGCTTCTTCCAGGCACATCATGAGGATTTGGTGGAAGCGGCTTTAATATAAGAGGCAGAAAGAGGAAGAGCATCACAGGAAAAGAAATATGTCTCTTCCAGACACATCTGATTTGATTTGACTTTCTTATACCTTGCATCCAGTGCCATTTAAACAAACTCACAAACACCACCCTCTTGGTCCCAAATGACTTGAATAAGGTCATCCAACGGCAAGAATGCTTCAATCAGATAACACATACCTTAGTTTTATAATTAGTTGTTGCTTATTTTTAGTGTATTAGGTATCTGGATAAATCTTCAGGTGTGAAGCAACACTTGTATCCTATTCCCGTTTTTAAAACTAGTTCAAATTCACTTTAATCAAGTGGATAAAGCAGTACTTTTTAAAGAACTGTGTCATGAAGAGTTTTGTGTTCAGTGCTGAAATAGAGTAAAATAAAACAGAGCTCAGGTAAGGACTTTCAGACTAGCCTCCCTAAGGCTCCTCCTGTGCAATTGTTTACAGTGACTGATGGATGCTTGAGCTTCAACCTAAGGACATCAGAACAATAATGGCCACATAGTGAGATAATGATAATTAGCAGACAAAAGCACAGTTAATTGCCATGAAGGTTGTGATACAGACTGACAGAGTCAGAGTAAACTAGAAGCCCGACACCCCAGCCAAGACTCTTTTATAAACATAGCAGTTAGACTCTCACTGAATTTAAGCATGATGAACTGGAATTAGGAATCAGTCAGCTGTGCTCCCCTCCACACTTTTCCAGATTTTATTAGATCCTTTATGCAAAATGCAAAAATAAAAGTTTCAGAGGACTTTGCTTTGAAAAAGTATTTACAGGTGGTTTTCATTGTTTGCAGTAGTTACGCCCTATAAAGTCTCTGGGAACCCTGAATTAGTGAATACTAAAACCATTGCTCCTAGGAGAAATAAAGAGTTAGGTTCCTGTGAGCCTCTGGTGACAAAATTTTCATTAACCAATCAATAGAAAAAAACCTTGTTTTATGTGCATTTCTGCTTAAAGGCATCGCATTATTGTTGATTCATTAACATTGTACTCACAGTCGGCATCACTATAACTCATTCCTGAACAAAGCTTGTCTGACACATGTATTTTCTCTGTAAGGCACAGCACAGACTTCTTGCCCTTTGGAACACAAGATAGCACTTTGGCACTACGCTTCAGGCCATTTTGAATGGCAAGATCTCCAATAAAAAAGCACAAAAATGTGCCAAATAGACTGCAAAAAGGAGACTTCTTTACAATTAATAAATAAAACAGGAAAGCAGAGCATCACCTTCTTAGACTTCAACTAGGAGAGTGGGCAACTTAAATTTCTCACCATTCTGTGTGTGTCCACAAATGACCACAAAGGTGCCACAGGTGCTGACTTTGGGGTTACAAACAAATTTCAGTAAGTAGATAAATTTGCAAATACGGAATCTGTGAATAATGAAGATGACTATACCAAATATCCCCTTTAAATGGCTAGCCACATTAGTCCATATGGTATGTGATTCAAGTTACAGATATTCAGTTTACATGCAGTCATTTTGGAAATACATTATTGAGAGGAAAAAAATTATATTTTGTACTATCAAAGGCTGTCTTCTGCCAGTTTCCTCAAACAAATTATATGTTACAATCACATAGGAATTTTCTGTTTATTACAGACCACGGTCATTTTGTGTTTATTTCCAAAGTGGATTTTGGAGTTTTTGTTGCTATTGTTCAACATGATAATTCATGCAGTTGTTCACAAAGAAAGATGACTTCAAGAGCTAGGTAAAGTTAAGAGTAAAGAGAGAGGAAGGTTAGTGAAGTGAAAGGTGTATCTCTTTAGGAGCTAAGAAAACTGGAGTTCTGGTCTCGGCCCAAGAACGTCATAATCTTAGATGAGACGTAAGACAGACAATTATCTCTGCAGAAGGCTAGATTCAGAGGAAACAAATCCATGGGCTGAAATGAATGTCAGATTCTAATAATGGATTTTTTGTTCTATGAAAGGGATTTGGGAAATAAATAGTTTGTATATGAATCCTTTAATAATATTGTTAAAAGTTTAGATTTGAGGTCTCAGCCCATGCTAGGAAATTTTATAAGATGGTCCCCAATAATCCATGCTCTCTAGTATTCATGCCCTTCCTTAATTCCTTTCCTTTTAACTGTTGGCTACACTTACTGATTCACTATTACTGATTCACTGAAATGATGGATGTCACTTTCAAGATTAGGTTACACAAAGACTGTGGCTTCTATCTTGGGTACTCTCCCTCCCTCTCTCTCAGATTGCCAGATATGATGGGACTCAGTTAGTCTACGGAAAGGCCCCCATGGCAGATAACTAAGGCATGACAGCGTTCATTAGAAATAGATCCACTGAAGCTTACCAACAGCTATGTGAATGAGCTTGGAAGCAGATTCTTCAGTCCCAGGAAAATCGTGAAATGACTAAATCACTGGCCAACAGCTTGACTTTGATTTCATGGGAGACCTTCAGTCAGAAGCACCCTCACTAAGAGGTACCTAGATTCAAGATCAGTAACATTGATTAATTAATGTTTGTGCATTTAAGCCCCTATGTTTTGATATAATTTGTTGATAATTAGCTAATACACCCCCCAAGATATTCTGATTTAATAAGTTTGGGATGGAGCTTGGATGTGTGCATTTTACGAACAAACCAAGGGATTCTGATACATGTGGTTCATGGACTACACTTTTGTAAACCCTGGTATTTGGTGATGAAAGAGTTACAAAAAATTTAGAGTTCATCAAATCATACATCTTTCATATTTCTAAACAATCAATATTATACTCACAGAAGAATAATTATAGATTTTCTTAAATATTTTCATGTTGTAAATATTGTTTTAATATCATTTTCTTCACTTACAATGTGCCCTGAAATTTTTTCCTATCGTTGAATACTTTTCAATGCCATAATTTTTAAAAGCTGCTTAATACTCCACTTTAGAATAAACTACAAATTAATCAATTCTCCATCAATCATTGAACATTTAAATTGCATATGGTCTCCCATGGTAAACTTTTTGATAAAGATATTGAAGTTAACTTTTACACACACCCTTAATTATTTGTTTAGAATAAAGTATTGTGATTTTGCTCATTCTTAATTATTAGATTCTTTTGGATAGATAACCATTACCTCCAAAAATCAAAGGTAGGTGAGAGCTCTAGGTCTTGTTCTCAACAAACACCTTCAAAACAAAGTAACAAATTATAATAAAAGAAGATTCAAGGCTAAATTCTGTGTAAGAACATAGCAAGGAGACATAAAAAAGCATCATTCAAAGTGTAAGCTCAACAAAGCACCAGCTCTCTATCCTACAGGCTCTGTAATAGCCCTTTGAAGAAAGATTCACTAGCGTCAGTGCAGCAATATTGCAAGGGCAGGATTCATTTAACATTTTAATTGGAGTTAGGCAACAAAATCCTCTGGAAAGTGATCAACACAGAAACGATTACAATCATAAGCACGGGACACAATTCCTAAGAATACAGGCTATTGCTCTCACAAGAACATAGATTCTTATGTTCTGCAAGAGCAAAACTCACTGCAGTATTTCTAGTAAAACTCGTATCTTGAGCACCACTCATTTCACCAGCGAATAATCATTGTTATCTTCAATTATGTCAATTAGCAAAGCTTTTATCATTGATCTTAAATAAAGTTAATTGGATCTCATGTGGTTTTCTGATAAGAGGCTTTCAGATGCTATCTATCTACATCTGGAATATGCTCTCCTGATTAGAGAAATACAAATGTTAACAAACCACAGCAAGAGGGTAGGGAAAACTAAGACACACACACACACACACACACACACACACACACCCCCATCAACCATACATCACACCACTATGCTAACATTTTTAAATAAAGTGAATGCAACATAGAAAAGTGGTGCACATTTTTAATATGATGTTGATCCCTTTTGCCAAAGTTTATGTCAACTTACTCTCTCATCAGTAGTATATTTTCCCAGTTTATTCCATACTTGCTGAGTAATATCATTTTACCTATACCTTTTCTAATTTGTGGACATAAAGTATTTCTCTTTTTTCTTTTCCTTGTTACTAATGAGGTTCCATATTTACATATGTTTGTTATATGCATCTTATGAAACGCCAGTTTGTGTTCTTTGTTCATTTACTTATTTGCCAAAGTTTTCATAATATTGAAGATAATAAAACTTTATCTTTGCAAATATTTTTGTTTGCTTTTTAAATTTAGACACATACACCATTTTACCTTTTTCTATAATTAGATTTACTGCTTTTTCCTTACATTCTTTTTTCTAGCTTTATTGACAAAAAGTTGCAGTGAGCGGGGGCTACTCTTTTTTGTGGTGCGCGGGCTTCTCATTGCAGTGGCTTCTCTTGTTGCGGGGCACGGGCTCTAGGCACGCAGGCTTCAGTAGTTGTGGCTCAGGGGCTCTAGAGCGTAGGCTCAGTAGTTGTGGTTCACAGGCTTAGATGCTCCGTGGCATGTGGGATCTTCCTGGACAGGGCTCAAACCCATGTCCCCAGCACTGGCAGGCAGATTCTTAACCACTGCACCACGAGGGAAGCCCAAGAACTTTATTCTTATAATTCAGTTCAATTAATATTTATTAAACACTTATTATGTGCTAAGCACCCAATAAAGCAATGGGAAGATATGATATACACAAACAGCACAAATAGAACCCTCTCTCAGTTCTTAGTCTGTGGTTGGAAAAAGTTACTATAGTTCATAAACAGTTAATAATTACTTAGATTCAGTATATAACATGTTAGAGTAATTATTTTGGATTAAGTGATATTTCTATAAATATATATTTATATATCCAAGCATATCTATTTTTCTACCTGTATAATGTAAAATACCTGCTTCTTGAGCCTCTAATTCGGTGTCTTTCCAAATGTGGTTAAGGATCTTTGTATCAGAATCACTAGGGGGTGCTTTTTAAAATCACACTCCTGGATCCATCCCAGAATAACAAAATATTAATCTCTTTTTGTAAGGACCTTGGAAGCTGCAAAAGCACCCAAATGATTTTCATGCACATTAAACAAGGATATCTGCTACCTTAAGTGTATAGGTGTTATTTAAGTCTTTCACAAAGAACACTTATAACTTATTTTTTCTTGAATACTTTACCGTTTTTCAGGACTTCAATTACCACTTTTAGTAAGACAAATATCAGATCTCCGTATTCAATCTAAATGTTTCTCCTGAGAACTGGACCTGTATGTCCATTTGTCTTCGGAAGAAATTCATGTGGATGTTCCATAGGAAAGAATGTCCAAATCTTACCGGTTGTCTTGACTATTCTCCTAACTCATTCCCCATTTATTCATACTCCTTTGTTGCCCTCAGAGTGAAAGGTCTTACTGTACATTGAGCTGCTCATGACAAAAACATGACCTTTATCCTTCACTCCTCTCTCCTCTCCATTATTTCATTCAATATTTTAATGAAATTAAAAGCCTGATTCAGTAGACTTCACCAATATGTCCCAAATTAACCCAATTCTTTCCATGTTTACTGACATAATACTAGCTCTAGGTTTCTGTTGGCTAGGGAGTAAACTTACTAAAAGCAAACAAACACTCTCAGCTTTAAGGCTCTCGTATCTGTGACCACTGAATCAGAATGACCAGACATGATGGCTAAAAATTCATATACTTGGGACCTACCTCATATTTATTCAATGGTAGTTATGGGAGTAGAGCCAGGAATCATTTAAAAATAAATATTTCCAGGCAATTATCATGCAAATATAAGTGTGAAAACTTCTGCTTTTAGAGCTGGACACTTTCCCTAGAAGGGTTAATTGTAGGGTGGTTGAATAGCCAGAAATAAAAGAACTCTGGCACTCAAAGAATTTCAGATGTGAAAGAAACCAGAGAGATAATGTACTCTAACCCACAGAGGGAAAGCTGAGACAAATATGATCACCCGGTTGATTAGTGACAGACTCAAGAAAGGAAGCTAGAATAGGTGACTTCCAATCAAGAAATCTCCATTTTACTATGCTGCTGCCCTCTTTTCAATATATTCAAAGTTAGAGATTATTTTAGGAAAATTATTTAGTCAAACTAGAATTTGGTAATGATATAAATCACCCAATGTTATCTCTCATGTAAAATATATATCTTATTCACATTTTTTTGTAAAAAAAATGCTTTACTTAAGCATTTCATGGTCAAGATATCTAAATGCTTCTAAAGAAGACTGGTGCATATTTCTTATTAAAGGAAAATTTGTACTTTGTAGGTTTTTCAATATAACCCTCAAGTGCATTTACAATCATTTTAATTGTGAGGCAAGACTTTGAATTGGAAGCCCCTACAGCTTTTCTACTCAAAGAATGCAAAGAAACTTTGAGATCTAGGTTTTAAGAAGTCATCTACCTAGAAATCTTCAAGGAAGAATATACTTGTTTAACTTCATTATCTAGCTCCAAACTTGAAATTGCAGTTTAAAAAAAGTAGTAGATTCTTTCCAATTATTAAAGAGACATATATTTCAGAAAAGAAATGTTTAAATGCCTTATTAAAACTTGTTCAAAATGTCTTGCATAAACAGAAAAAAAGTTTCAAGTTCGAACAAAAAACAGCAGTCTCAGGAAGATTTGTGAAACTCAGACTATATTAGCACTTTAAATTTTCTTGAAAATCTCTAACAAACTTTTGTCCATGGATTAAAGAATGTGAAATCCCATCAGCATTAAATTTATTAGGTAGATTGCATGAGACCGGGGCTAAGTTTGGGGCTTTCTCAGTGTTCCTTCTCAACATCTCTGTGGGAGTCAAATTCAGCCTTATATCTGTGGTTTTCTTAGGGAGAGAAGAGTTTCCTACCATCCTCCAGTGGTTTCAAACCTTTACTTTCTCTCAGTATAAGATTCTGTGTGTCTAAGGGTTTCCTACATCCCCCATGTGTAGTTGGCTTTTGCTTCTATCCCTTCCTGGGAACCAGAGAATTTCGTAAAATGGCCACAGCAGATTAAGGATTTTAATGTAGTGGAGGAAAGGATCTGGAGATGTGGGTCAGGTTTCCTTCCTGTGTGGCATTAAAAGTTCCCTGTCTAGTGTTCTGTTTGCCCATAGTCTTTTGTACAACACTCAGGAGAGGTCTAATGAAAAGAGTTTGCAGAGAGCAGACTCCCATTAAGATTGGGGATCAAAGTTAACCTTAACTCTCAGGCTAACCACGCCTGTCATTTAAGAATTCACCAGAATATTAGCAGTTTTCTTGCAAACCACTTTAATGGCAGCCACTTCTTCCTCCCTTGCTCTGCCAAAGGTGGAACAGTTCATTATGTCCAATCTCTTCTTGGAGGAATGTGGCACTTCAGGAATTCAGTTCACCTAGTTGCATGCATCTTTGGTCGCTCATGGGCTCAGAAAAAAAGTTATGATTTTGTAGTTTATTCACTGTCTTCTCATTCTCTTAACACTGTCTTTTGCAGAAAAGATGTTTTTAATTTTAATGAATTCCAACTTACCACGTTTTTCTTTCATGGGTTGTACTTTGGGTCTTGTATCTAAAGAGTCAACAAATTTAAGGTCACCTAATTTTTCTCTTATGTTATCTTCTAGGGTTTTTATAGGTTTGCATTTATTTATAGTTCTGTGATTCATTTTGTGTTAATTTTTGTGAAAGGTTTAGGGTCGATGTTTAGAGTTTTGGGGGTTTTTTGGGGCATTTTGTCCACTTTTTCCAGTACCCTTTGTGGAAAAGCTGTTCTACATTTTTAAATTCTTTTTTTTTACACTGTAATTAAATTTGAAAAAAAATTTTATTGGCCTGCCATTGAGTTAACTGAGCCTTTCTTTCTCTTCATCCAATATTTTGTTGTGTGTCCAATGAGTTTGCATTTTTGAAATTACGTTTTTCAAATCTAGAATTTCCAGATATGCTTTAAGCTTTGCACTTTGTCTTGAAATTTTCCATGTCTTCTGTCGTTTGGTCCATCCATCTCTGTGTATGCTTTAACCCACTTATAAATTTGTCTGAAGGGCTTGTCTACTAATTCTTACATCTGGCTCATCTGTGTTTATGTCTCTGTTGTCTCCTTTTTCTCTTGCTTATGAATCATAGTTCTCTACTTCTTTGCAAGTCTACAAATTTTTATTCTGTGCTGTACATTGTGGATTTTGGACATTTTTTTATTTTGTTATTTTCCTTCAGTGAATGTTGAGTTTTATTCTGGTAATTTATTGACCATTCATTTTAATCATATTGAGGCTCAGTTTTAGACTTGATAAGATGGATTTATTTCAGTTTGCCATTAGCTCTACAGTGTTGTTGCTTTTCTTGGATATGTTCCTTACTCTTAAGTAATGAACCTTTCGGGGTTTCAATGGACAGCCCAATGTGTTTATCAAGCACCTTTAAGTTGACAAGATTTTAGCTCGAAACTCTGTGTCCCTGACATCAGGCAAATACTGAAATCTATGTTTAGATATTTAGCTGCCCAGATACTGCTTTATGATTGTTTTACCCAGCAGTTTAGGACTTAGCCAAAGATAGGAGATGAATCTGTAATCATATTTGGTATTTTGGACTTATCCTTCTGTATTTGAGTCCTTTTGGGGATTTTCCCCTCAGTTTCAAGCTACTGCGGCAGTTCTGAACTCCAGTCTCTGTCTCTTTAGCCCTGCCTCTTTATGCTTGATTTCTTCCCTGTTTGTCATAGTGAGCTGGGATGTGCCTTCAGGGAAAGTTCAGGTAAATATGGAGTTCACCTATTGTGTTTCTCTTCTTTTATACACTTACAGTTGCCATCTGAAGGGAAATTAAACTCTGTCCTTAATGAATACAGAATTCCTCCCTTCCCAATTATAGTTATCATAAAGTCCCTGTCTGACAATCGCAATGTCTCAACAATCCTGGATCTGTTCTTATGGTCTGTTTTCTTTTCCCTTTTGGTGTTTGGTCATTTGGTTTTCTTTCCTAGTATGCCTGGTAATTTGGGGTGCTGGACATTGAACATGGAAAATTGTAGAGTCTCCGGATGATCTTATCTTACTCTAGGAAGGATTAATTTTCTTCCAAGAACATTTAAAGTACAAGTATGTTACTTTAACAATCAGTGAGTGAGATATTCCAAAGCCATATTTCAGATTGTCAGGCTGAGTTTAAAGCTGTATTAAACAATCGTGTTAACTCAAGGTGAGGAAGAAGGAAGTGTTCACTGGGAAAACATTTGGATCTTATATGATTCTGAATAGGTTCATTTTAAACTGCTACTACATCTGGCACTGGCTATGTTTTATGTCTTCTTACAATTATTAAAAATATATTTCACAGCACTTATTATCTATAAAAGATAGCATTTGAATTCAAGTTCTAATAGAGAAAAAATGTGCCTCATGCTCATCTTAGAGCACTTATACCTTCTCAGACTGTAGGTGTCAGGAGACTTGGGGAGCTGAAACTTCCTCTGAGAAAGAAAATAGTGCAGCAAAATAAGTTTGAATTGGATTTTTTAAAATAGCCTAAGTAATTTAGCTAGCCAGCACTGAACTCCCAAAGACAATTTATGTATTCTGAAGCAAAAGTAATTTACTGAATTGAACATGAATAAATGAAATGTCCAGGTGATAGGTTTATAATTTTCCCTAAAAATAAGAACATTCCTTCCTTTAAAAATCTCATTTTTTATTGGTTTCCTGAATACTCATTTCAAAATGGGGCTTATGTTATTATGTTTCCAAATTTGGTAGGCTAAAAAGTTCCGTATCAGTTGTTTGCCAACTTCAAATATTGCTTTTTACTGAATGTGCAATGTGTAAGATCAAATTTGATCTGCTCTAGTTAAAGCAGGGATGAAAAAAGAGCCAGTTTATCTGTTAAGCAGTACAGGCCTAGGGCCTACAAGCTTTTAGCACCTTCAGAAGATTTGAGAATTGAAAAACATGTCTAGTCTCCAAAAAAAAAAAAAAAAAGGCTCAAAATAGAAATTAATAAACATTTCATTGAATATCTGCAAAATATATTTTGTTAACTACCCATAAAAATATCATCAATTTCATCACTTAAGAGAACACTGTATGGATTAGACTTTTCTCATTTTGCAAGAACTCCTGAATATGTATTATGATTCCTAAGAAATCATAGACAATAAATTAAGTTCCTCACAACCATGCAATTTCAAAAACAAATTTATAAAATTATTTACAAATTTTTATTTACTGTGTAACATAGGTGCATTTTATTGCTTGATAATATCTTTGAAGAGGAGGTCTTAAAATCGCAGCTGTGCGTTTCTTCAACCTCCTTCTTTCTGCAGAGGTTAAAGAGACTGCAACTTGAAAATCACAGTAGTTAGTTTTCTCTCAAGCCTCTCTAAACTTGTAACATTCATTATAAGCTTAGTCTGTCTCAGGAATTACAGATTTGATTTTGCACAATGAGTAAGAAGGAACTCTCAGTAGCTTCCATGTAGTTTATTTCATGGTTAGGATTGTGAATGGCAATATATAATAGCAGGTATATAAGTTAGGAAATATTTTAGTAAAGAAGTGAAAACAATTCCTGAATGATTTTCAAATTTTTCTTCAATAGCATTACTTTAGACATTTGAAAAACAAACAAAAAAAACTAGGCTGTACTGAGAGAAGATATTTGAAACTCTGGACTCGACACTTCTGCATCAGCTCACTCCTTATCACCTTACAAAAACTTATGGGAAACTTATCTTACAGAAACTTATGGGAAGTGAACCAAAGTGCACACAAATACAACTGAACTTTTTAGATAAAATACGCTATTTTATCTTATCATCTTATCTTTATCTTTATCATTAAGGAAGGGATTTCCCTGGTAGTCCAGTGGTTAAAAATCCGCCTGCAAATGCAGGGGACACGGGTTCAAGCCCTGGTCCGGGAAGGTCCCACATGCCACGGAGTAACTAAGCCCGTGCACCACAACTACTGAGCCTATGCTCTAGAGCCCATGAGCCACCACTACTGAGCCCACGTGCCACAAATACTGAAGCCCTTGCTCCTAGAGCCTGTGCTTCACAACAAGAGAAGCCACCGCAATGAGAAGCCCACGCACCACAATGAAGAGTAGCCCCCGCTCGCTGCAACTAGAGAAAGCCTGCACACAGCAACGAAGATCCAATACAACCATAAATAAATAATAAAAATAAGTTAATTATAAAACAAAACAAAACAAAACATTAGGGAAGTAACAACACATAGCATCTGGTTATATGTTAAGACACTGAGTTCTGAAAAAGTATAATCTCTTGAGTTTTTAATTGAATGTCCTAGAAGCCTTTTTTTTTTTTCTAAAAGCCTCTTATATGAAGGTTATTCTAGTTCAACAAGTCAAGAGCAGCACATTTTCTTAGCTAGTTTTAAAGTTATTATTGAAGAATAGTGTTGTCCCTTTTTTTAGTTCAGTGAGAAAGGGTACACTCTCTACTGCAAAACAAAAACAAAAATGTTAGAAACCTTTTTTTTTGAGAAATTTACAACCCAAGATACCATGAAACAGACTTAGCTAGAAGCATTTGCTGTTTAGTCTTGGTAATTTAAGCTCTGAATATAATTTAAGCATAATGTGTTTGCTGAGAAATTGTACCACCTCAGGAGAATTTCACATTTTTAACAAATGTTATTGCTGTGCAGGGCCCTTTTGTATACGTTAGCATTTGACTTATTGTTAAAAACCTGACCCTGATTAGGACCATAAAACCTAAGTTGCTTACTAAGTGCGCCCTTTTATTCCTTTGGAGGAATGATAAAAATACACATGTGGATTTATTTTTCAAAGAGCTGAGCATGAATGTATTTGTCCTTCTTCTTAATATTGACAGAATACTGTAGTCCAGCGACTTTGCTGCAACCTATTATTACCTGAATAAGCCTTATTTGTTATTCATAAGCTTTCCAGTGCTTACTACTTTATCATTCTTTTAAACTTTTCATTGTGTATAATTGCCTCTTAAATGTTTTCAAATAAAACTTCTTTACTTATCATTTCTATTCTTTCCAAAATCATTCCCTATAGTCAAGGTGAATCATCGCTACCCTGCTTTTTACTGTTGCGTGCTAAACAAGCATATTTTACTGTGGCCTATGGGACTGATGTCATTTACTGCTGTTCTAAGAGAAATATCCAAGACCACTGAAATTAGTCTTAGAAGGATTGCTGGAAGACTACTTTTTGGTATGTACAGAATTTTGCAGTATCTGCTTCTACTTGTGCTTGCTATAGATCACAAAGTGATTAAATGATGGTATATAGATTCATTTCTGTATTGAGAACCTTACTGTGACAGAGACCATTGTTTGACTACATTTCTCTCAAAATACAGGGGCTTTTCATGCAGCAAGTATGATAGAACAGGCTTTAAGTTTTCTGCTTATTTTATTACTATGAATATATTGAAACATGAAAGCTCAAAAAATTAGGTGTCTAGTTGCCTTGGTTCTAAGGTACAAAGAACTGAAATTATTAGTATCTACTTTGTATAGAGGAAAGAAAATAAAAGGTCTAATCCAATCAAACAATGAGCTATTGTTTGATATTAGCTATTCAAATCTGTCAGAAGATTAGATGTGTGGATGCTGGATGCCAGGGCTGCTGCTCGAACACATTCTTCCCATGGACCATTGTGGCGTAGGAGCACCAGAGGAAAACCGACTTCCATCTTGACCAAATTTCCTGGGTTTTTGTGCATCTGCTGCTAGTTATCTTAAACATGTAAAGAATCAGGGAAATGAATCTCCAGGGACCATCAGACCCACCGTGAATACTAGCTGGGTCATCATGAAGGCAATGAAGGACTCTTAGGATGTGGTCTTGGATCACTGTGTCTTGAAAGTTGAATAGTATTCACAAGGCATTGGATTCAAGTAGGAGGTTTGAGGTAGGAGATAGCTGTGCCCCTGGGCCAGACAGCTGGTGTTTGTCAAGTGGAGTAAAACTGAAGTTTGTTTTCACACAGACACTCCAAGGACAAAGCTAGTGGCAGAAGCTGAGCTCTGCTGAAGTAAAGAGATGAGGCGCCCGCTACTGAGGTCAAGGAAAACTTCCCTGTCTGCACATGCGCAGGAAGACTCCTTGGGGGGCAAAAAGGGAGGGGGCACCACCCCATAATAAGTGTGGACATACCTCCTACAGGCCTTTGCGGTGAGATCCATCTTAGCAAAAAATTGCACACGCATGTTGGGGAGGGTCCTGGGACGAGTCAGGTATGAAAAAAGAAAAAGATCAAAAAGGTCAAATGTAAACAAAGAGCCAGAAGGACTGTCCTGCCTAAGTGACTTAAATCATCTCCTCACTGCACTCCTCATTCAGGATGTCCACACTCCTCTCTGGGTATGTATTCTGCCTTGCTTCTGTCTTAAATAAACAAACTGTTTGTCTGTGTACTCTCCCACATGTTATGCTGTGTCTCTAATAATAAACTTTGTACCTGTTTTTACAGTTTTTGCCTCCTTGAAACATTCTTGCTTTCAAATGGTGTAAGAATCAGGGAACTTGGCTTCTAGCCTCCAGCCCCTGGTGGACTGGCGGCTAGGTTCGATCCCTGGAGAGGGAAATAAGATCCTTCTTCAAGACTACTGTGCCTCCGAGAACAGGTTCATGCAATACACATCCTTAGCAAGAGTTCATGCAGTTGAGGCAAGGTTGATTACATATCTCATGAAAGCCACACTCTCAGACTACTGTTGAAATCTCCTCTTACTTCAGGCCAACAATCAAGAACTGCTTCCTCGGCAGAAACAAAGTCTACTGAGATAAGGCACTAAAAACTCAACCTGGACTGGAGAGTCTCCAACTTAATCAGGAAAAGGGAAAGGTGGGGTGGGCTATAAAATACAGAAACAAAAGTCAGCTTGTCACCTAACATTGCAATCAGGCTAGCATTCATTTGCTCATTCATTCATTTATAGAAAAATATTTGTTTGAGCATCTTGTTACATACCAGGCACTGCTGGGACAGTGGTATGGAGTGATGTGTGCTTTGTCATTGCAACTCCAGTACTAACTGGTTTTATGTGCTTAACACAGTCCTTGCCTTTTAGTTGCACGGTATGTATTCCAGTGACTGCAATATAAGACAGTCTGTTAGAGAATCATTAAAAATTAGAAGTCACTTTCAAATATTATGCTTCCAATACTTTAAATATTTATTCCTCTTCTCCACCTTTGGCTTTTTCTGACTTTCAAACAGAATTTTCTATTTGTCTATTATTCTTCCCATTATACTCGTATTTGAAAATCAAATCTCATATCACAGTGAAACCCTGGCAATCACAATCAGGCAGTAGCTCAAATTTAGATTTTTGATGTCGTCTTCAAATAAGATAATATATAATATAATATCCCAGAAAGAGTGACAGAATTGAAAAAAGAAACTTTCATCAGGCATTGTTAAATGTAAACATCTGAAACATAATTTTGGTCACTCTGCTTGGCATTTCTTAATTTTTAATGTCAAGGATGTTAGAAAATGGTAATGTTCTGGGTTTCTCTTGACATCTGAGGTGTCTGAATGGATCCCTATGAGTATCTATGGATAATATTTATATCTTATGTTTTCATGTAATTGTGACTGTGTTGGTTTCTATGATCAAATCAATGGCTTATTTATTTCTTAGTGATGGTTATTTTGACTAGAGTCTGTTACCAATACAAAAGTAGGCATAAAAATCTACCAGTCTTGAGAATCCTGAAAATAATAAGCATTACTTGTTGGGCTCAACAGTAACGCTATTAATGAATTGGGAGGCCTAATGTGTTCTGTGGAGTTATTAGAAAATTAATTAACCATATTTTTGACCTATTTAATATCAATTCCAATTATTGGTTCCTCTGTCCATTGGTCAGCAAGCTTCAATATTACTATCTTTCAGTATAGATGGTGGGCTTACACTTATGATTACAGATGAATTTTGTACATATTACAGTTCTTACCTGATGCCCCAGATTGAACAATCTTTTGTCTTAATGGCAACCATGACCAAACCATGAGATCTCCATTGAACAGTCATATAATTTTTCCTAAGAGAATTAGCCTAGTGGCTCAGATTCCTGTACTTGCTAGAATTCTTGAGAGGTTCACTGGCTCCAATCACTTATGTATATCTTAGTCCATTTATTAGGGTATGTGTGTATATGATACCCTTTTTTAGCAACAGACGTTCTTTGTGGGATGGAGGAAACATGTATGTTTATGGAGCTGCCTCTACAGCACTTTAACTTTTTAAATATCAGTAACAGTAATGTGAGAGCATAATAGTTGGAAATCTCCTGCCCTTGGCAACATTCACAGTCCTTCCATCTGCGTTCATTTTCAAGTATTTAACTCAGATTATCTGGTTACTAATCTAGTGCTTTGAGACATTCTGGCTCCTTTTGGTAGAAATACTTTATTTTGACCTTTTGGTTTTCTCTCCACCTCTTGTATTTTTTTCTGTGGAGCACGCTGGGGTAATTTTTGGAGAGCCCAGCTGATAATTCCTTGGCAAAGAACACCAGTCTGAATATGCTAAAGATGCTAAAATACAGATTGCATATTCAAATGACTGTGACTTATATATGTGACATATTCTAGTTATTTTACTCCCCAAACTCTTAATAATAATGTTCAGGGACAAAATCTGTTTCTCTTTTGAACTTTGGAAATAAAAACCAACATTTACATGCAATTTTTTAAAGGCAACATGTTGGGTGAGCAAATAAAGCAGATTTAGTTGCTCTTAAATCTGTATTGGATTGTTTTAACAACTTTAATAATACTAAGATTGCTAAATTGCTGATGACTCTCCATTTATCTTTTGTTCTAAAGAACTTAGGGTGGCACATGTTTATCTTAAAATACTTTCAAAATAGGAGATGAAATTCACATTGTTGCATAGGCAAGTAAATAATATAAACATCACTAACACAGTAATGTATGATTACTGATGATAAATTGCATTTTTTTATAGTTTAGAAAATGATTATCAAACATTAACTTATATTTTGATAATCATCATGGGCAAAGTCCCAGCACTGCATAAAGAATTGATAGACACAAAATCCACTTTCTGATCTTAAAGATAATTTACTCCTTTTTTCCTAGTAAATGTATAGATGACTTGAAAATCTATTATCTCAATTTTTCCATATGATTGCAGTGAAATCGGTAGGGTGCCATCTCTATTCCACAAAAGGTAAAACTAGGCCTAAGATAAGTAAAAGTAGTCTCATTCTGCTAATAGTCTAGAAAATTCCCTAGCAGATTATTCTCCTTTGGAGGGAAGGATTGGATATTTTAGTAATTGAGAGAGAATTTTCTGAAAACCACTCTAAATAAAGTTCTTTTGTGGACCAATGAGAATACACATATTATCCTAAAAAGATTTCAATCTTTCTTTCAAATTTTAAAACAAAAGAGGTGAACAAAACCACCAAAGAATAACCTTGCTTTTCTCTATTATATAGAAAAATGGCACTAAAAAAAGATGCCTGAAATCTTAGTGTTCTCTGCTGATTCCAAAATCAGCTCTAGATTCTGTTTTAGTTTGGGTCATTAGACTATATCTCTGGAGAATAATTTCACTAGAGGTCTCTTTGGATTAAAAATGCATCTTGATGACACTTTTTCATTGCAATGAACAATCAAATTAGTGTGTATGTGATCCTTTCCAGAATGCATGTAATAGAATAAATTGATATTTACAACAGCTTCTGATTAGAGGCAGACACACCCAAAATCTGCTGCTCTTATAGCAAAGATGAATATCGACATTTCACTTCTATGTCTACCAGGGATTCAGAAACATGTGATCGTATCTCAGCCATCTTGTTTTTCTGGCTATATATTACTGCATTGAGTTGTCAGATTTCATTCCGAGGTTCACAGTTGGGGCCCTTGATCATCACTGCCCGCACTCACACCCTTCCCTTCTCTGTGCTGTCAGAACCAGATTCTTTCTCAGTGTTCTCTTGGTTGGGAGATGATGTTACACTTCACTAAATAACTGACAAATCTGTGTGCATATCTAGGGACCTGATGCCAAACTACTTTGCAAGCATTTGAGGAACATCAAGATTTGCCCCAACTCTGTCTTCTACCTTAGGTAGAGTGCAGGAGCATGGTGTTCAGTAATCTAAAGGCACTCTTCCTCACCCAGAACTGCAGCAAGCCTAGGTGTTTTCTGGATAGCCTAATACTTTGACAACCCTTCAAACCAATATGCAATAGATATTTCTTCAATATTGATTTAAAAGATAGTTTGAGATATGTGTAGGAAACAGATGGAGTTGGAAGACCATGGCTGTTTGAGGTTTTCAGTCTCTATTTCATTTTCCCGAATAGTTCTCCTTTGGTGACAAAAAACAGCCCCCAATCAGAAATACAAGACTTCCTAGTTAACCACACTGATTTTCCTTAGAAGACACCTTGGAGGTTCCTCTTTTGTGAGCACATACCTTGGAGCTTTCACCCCCATCCCTTTGTGACTCACCAAAGTAGTCTCTTCAAATGAGCTTTTACTCACAAGGAATCTGTTAAAAATTTTTTTCTCCATCTCATTTATATTTCCAGATAATTTTTTATTGCCTGGTGAAGTTTCAAGGCCCTTTATAAGTGGTACTCCTGAAGGCTAACCCATAATCCCATTCTGCCCTCACCGCCAATTAATTTCCTTATCAGCCTCAAGCTTCCACAATTTGCAGGAGACACAGATTATTGGTAAAAATATTTCAGTACAATCCAATCCTTTTCATATAACAATAAGTGGAGGTGCCAAGAGAGGAAATTGTTTACCCAGGGTCTGCCAGCATTTGTAGTGTCAAAAGTCGATCTTCTGATCCTAGGTTAGTACTTGTTCAATGACTCTAATTAGATTAAAAAATTATGACTGAAGGAAATAAAACAAAAGCTATCACATACCCTTAGAGGTTTAAAACAATCTTATTAAAGCGTATGCAGGATCCCTCTTGATATCTTAACCTGTAATTTAGATTCTCTAGGACATATTTCGGGGCTTTAAATATACTTTAAAATTTTCCCTTTTCCCCTCTGCCTGGGAACCCCTTCCATCTTTCATCTAGTTAATTTCTATGATTTCCTGTATGTCATCTCAGATACCACTTTCTTGAAGAATCTTTGTTTTGACTATATCAAATTTTTTTTTATACCCTAATAGTTCTTCTGAATAGCACTCATCTCAACTGTAATTAATAGTAATTTATATTTGTTTAACGTTTTGTCTTGTATATGTACTGCAAACTCTGACGAGATCAGACACCATATCTGTTTTGATTATTTCTTCTATATTTCTTTTGAAGATCATACCAGCTTTGGCCACAGGTTTTGACTTATGACCCAGGCTCCGTCAATGAGTCCTCATACCTGTGTAATTGATCTGGGGAGTGGCATACAATCCGTGGTGGAATTGTCAAACTGTAGGCGGTGAGGAAGATAACATTTGTCCTCCTGGTTGGTAGGATGTAATCCCAGAATTATCTAATGCCCTGGATCCATCCTCCTAGGAGCAGCTGGCCTGAGTGAGTGAGATCAATGTGCATAAACAGGGAAGAGTGTAAAGAAAAGGGAGGAGGCGATGGTGAAGACGGGAAGGAAGGGAAGAGAAGAAAGGAGAAGAGAAAAGCTGTTGTAGTCTCCGGACCAAGATATCCCCAAGAGGGCTCCATTTCTGCCCCTGCCATAGTACAGTTAAATGAGTCAAAGAAGCAAATTTTTGTTTGTTTGTTTATTTTGCTTAACCTAGTATGAGTTGAGTTTCTTTCTCCTGCAACCACACCTCTAACTAATTATTCACTGTATTTATAGCATCTCACAGACACAGTGTCTCACACACACTCAATTCTTAAATAAAGAATGAATACATGTATATTTTTGGATTTGATTATGAAAACTAACCATCAAAAGAATGGTCACAGGAGTAAATGGTCACAGGAGTAAATGGTCACAGGAGTAAAATGTTCTTTTCCAGGAGGATCTGAGGTTTAATTCTGACAAAAAAAAATCAAAGATTGATACCAATTTTATTTTCTATGACAAGGTCTTATTTTCAATTTTCTAATGTTTGTAGTGAGAAATAAAAGGAATAGCAAATTTCCAATGATATTTTCTGTGTACTCTGTAGAAACTATTATCACATTCCTGAAAATCATATTTTCACCTCCAAAGGTGTATTTCCATGGTTTGTTTGGTAGCATAATGGTTCCAGCGTGTGATTCACACTTTCAAAATAAGCCATGCCACACTTTGCTCACGTGCCTTTCCCTCCTAAAAGTTTTCACCTGCAATTGCATCTTTTAAAGGCATGTTTGCTACCTTTTATGGTGTGAAATATAAATGCCAAGGAAAAAACAGCTAGGAAGGGAAAATCAGGCCTGAAAGCTTATAAGTAAGACCACAGAAATCCCCGATAAAAGGTTTGGTCCTATATTCTCTTTTGCTTTATAATTCAACTCAAAGAGCAGTCAACAAGCCACCATACCAGAAGACCAAAATGAGAAATTTTGAGGGCCACTGCCCAGAGACAATTTCCTAAATAGATTGAGGAAAAGAAGTGTATTACAACAGGTTTATGTGACTGAGATACACAGTAGGAGCTTCCTGAGATCACAAAGCTTGAAATCTCAAATTCCCAAACTTTTCTGTCTAGTGGCCTGCATGGAGAAAGGATTGTATCTGCCTGTGGTTTCTGATTTACGTACACAGTTAGAACATCAAGTATGTCATCTTACAGGGTTTGAGGTTTGTTCATACTCATTTTCAGTGCCCAGAATTATGTTTTTCTTTGGTGAGTAGAATAAAATTAAAAAAAAAAAGAAAATTATCAAAGAGAGGTTTTGGAAGATTATTTTATTTATGAAAAACAACTATAGTTGAAGCTATTATTTTTTTAACTTATTTAAAAAATTTTAACTTATTTAGTTCAAAATTCACCGGATGGTACCCACCCCCTGATTTGAAAAAACAAAAGAAAAGAAAATCTCTAATCAAATAGAGTGCTTAAAATTAAAAGAAAAGAAAATAATTAGAATATACTTGGAGGACAAGGAAAGAGAATGGTGACTGGAAGCCAACTCTGGGCTTGTCCTGTTTTTCTTCACAAAACTCAACTCTAAGCCTCTGGACAGGGAAAATGATAGGATACCCACTTCATATGCTTGATTAAAAAAAAATCATCTTGTGATCTTATCCCCATCCAGTGTCAATAAATAATGTTGACTTAACAAGCAAATGCTGTGGAAACGATGCACATTTAGCACATTAGACAACATCAGCAAGGGGATTAAATATCTGAGGGATATTTGTTACAGGTTGGCTCTAAGAGGCATTTTGCAGAGCAGTGGAGACTGTCGTACACTGGAAAGCCAATACTCATCTGAAGTGGACAGCCGGTATAGAAAGCCAGCCAACTGTGGCCATATGAAAATGGGAAGGAAGGCTTTCTAGATCTTCTTGGGTTTTTTTTTTTTTTTTTTTTTGGTTCTTTGCTTTTCAAGAGAAGCCAGAAATCTGGAATTTTATGTGAAAAACTTCACACTATGATTACTTGACATAACTGATTATACAATATTGGGAGTTAATTGAATTTTTTTAAATGTGGGATGCATAGTATATAATTAAGGATTGAATATGATCTATGGGTCACTACTTTATTGACATCTGATTTCTTTGTATTTTAATCACTCAACTGTGTAATTTATTCTTCCAGCTCCCATCAATTTCTCTTTAACTGATTCTCAATTCTACTTTGACATGTATCCAAAGTTGTTGTATGGGAATGACTTATGATTTAAATTAAGTTTATAGAATTTAGTGAACTTTTCCTCATCTGTATAATGGGAATGTTAATAGGATAAAGGTTATTTGGGGCCTTAAATGAGTTAATGTACACCAACCCCTGTACCTTTGTAAGTGATAAGTGCCTTTACTATAAGTCTATATTGAAATACCCAATGCATATATACAATGATTTTTCCATAGAGGATGCTTTTAAAATATGAATTGATTGATTGATTGATTGGTAGATTGGTACGTTTATGGCAAAAAAATACCCACTAAAGAACTTTTCTCAGCCTATTCCACTTGTATATGAACTAACAGTAGAAGGATGTGATTGAAAACAGTAAGATTTTAGTTTTAGTTTCTGATAGCATGTGAAAGCTTAATTCTTGAAATAATTATAGTATAAACATTTTCACATTAAATAAAATATGTCTAAATAGCTTCATAAATATTTAAACAGTTAATCTACAAAATCCCACCTGTGATCTCCAGGCAGCATAATTTGAAAGCAGGAGCATTTTCTTAGTATCATGTACACCATTAGGACACATTATTTATACAAATGCAATGCCCTTCTCAAGCCACCTAAGCCACTCTCCATTCACTGAGACTATAACTGGTTCTTCTCTGGATCTGTAGCGCAAACGACTAAAGAAATGACAAAGCCGGAAAGGTAGCTTTTTGCAGGGGTAATAAAAATGATAAGTAGAAGTTTTTCTTTTCTCAATGACACAGTGAATTTAGATATTAAGAAAATCAACTCTCCTTTGAAGATTATTTTTGTCAACTTTAAAGTAAACGGATTGACTCAATGATCTCTCTCTTCTAGTCTGAAAAACCTGTGATTATAGTAGTAATAGCAGATCCATATAATTGTAATTATAAAAACAACACATTTTTCCCCCCTTTTCAGGTCCATTGGGGGGAAAAATGTGTAGTTACCATGCAGAAATACATGCTCCTTTCCTTCAAGGAGCTTAACATTTATTTATTTAATTTTTTTTTTTTTTGCGATATGTGGGCCTCTCACCATTGTGGCCTCCCCCACTGCGGAGCACAGGTTCTGGACGCACAGGCCCAGCGGCCATGGCTCACGGGCCCAGCCGCTCCGCAGCACGTGGGATCCTCCCGGACTGGGGCACGAACCCGTGTCCCCCACATCGGCAGGCGGACTCTCAACCACTGCGCCACCAGGGAAGCCCGGAGCTTAACATTTAAGAGGGAATGTCTACATATGGGAAAAGTCATACAAGAAGGAAACACAGTCTGGGGAAAATAACAGAATGTAAAACATTTTTCTATTTTTCCTGAAAAGACTTCGTATCAAAGCTAAAATCTGAAGGCGAAAAGAAAAACTTTATGGAATAGGTTCATTTAGGAAAAAAAAGAAAAAAAACTTGAAAAAGGGAAGTAGCAGATTGAGTGGCCAGAGGCTCTGAAGAAGGAGCAAATAATTTAAAGATTAGTGTATGATTTTAGGAAAGAGTAGCAAGCAGAGAAGAATAAGAAGTGAGAAAACTCTGCTTACACAATTTTTTAAATTCAGAGATGGACAAGGCAAAATATAGTGAGGATACACTGAATTCTTCAGAACAGTTTGAGTCTACAGTCCAGTGACTACTTCATTTTTCACCGTCAGGAAAGAGTTGATTTCTCTGTGTTCTTCTCTACAGAAATCAGGTGAGGAGTGTTAGCCTATTTTCACAGCCTAAGAAAACATTAAAATATGGCAGGGTTTAGTGTTAAATTACTCATGTGAAAGCCAATTGTCCTAAAAAGTAATGCTATAAAAAAGTTCAGGTCCTATGGAAATCGCTCCAAGCTCAACAGAAATATTTTAAAGTCCTGGTAGTATTTTTCTAATATATCAGGGCAGTGGGAATGACATTCTTTGATCATCAAAGAATCAAAGGGCACTGGGAAGGACATGGCTTTGCTCTACTGAGTTTCTCTACCTCATCATATGCACATTATATTTGGAAGACACTGAAATTTAATTTATAAACGTTATACACTATCATAAATGTTGCATGTAATATAAACATGTGGATGCATCTATGCATGTACCTTATGAATGTAAATTGGCTACAGGTTCATGAGCTCAAAGTTGTCCTGCATAGTTACTAGAAATACAAAGAAAAATAGAAACACACTAGTAGGAGATGACTAACTTACTCAGCTCATGAGACATCAAGTAGACAAACTTGACCTAAGAAACACAACTAACAAGGTTGATCTAACAATATTTGGATGAGCTTCAGTTTGCTACAAAGGGAAACAAATATCTTTTTTTTTTTTTTTTGCGGTACACGGGCCTCTCACTGTTGTGGCCTCTCCCGTTGCGGAGCACAGGCTCCGGACGTGCAGGCTCAGCAGCCATGGCTCACGGGCCCAGCCGCTCCGCGGCATGTGGGATCTTCCCGGACTGGGGCACGAACCCGTATCCCCTGCATCGGCAGGCGGACTCGCAACCACTGCGCCACCAGGGAAGCCCTAAATATCTTTTTTTTTTAACAGCACATGAAGCATTCATAAAAATTAGCCAAGGACTGGACTATAAAGTAAATTTTGATAAATTTATAAAAGTAGAATTAATACAGACATTATTTCCTGACCATGGTGCAAGAAAAGTATGAATAAATAATAAAATTTGTACGAAAAATTCTTTCACTTGGGAATATAAACACTCTATTTTGACTAACTCTCAGTTCAAAGAGGAAAAAACAGAACTGAAGAATATTTACAAAAAAATGAAAATAGACCTGATATCTATCAGAACCTAAGGGACACAAAAGGGAAACTTATAATTGTGAAACTTATATTGATATTTTTTAAAAAGAAAAAAAATGAGGAAAAATAAATTAAGCATCAGATACAAAAAATAATAAACTGAAGGAATGAATAAGTGTGAAATTTATAATAATGGTAAATTCAAGAATAAATTTTTGTGAAAACTTCCAGACAATAGAAGTAATGTGCTCATTAAAAGATTATGGTAGGAAGACAAGTAAATGAATAAACTACTAAATAATCTAATCAAGAAAAAGGAAAAGGAGGACTAACATCAGCAAGATGGTAGCCTAGGAGGTACCAATGTTTGTCACCTTACAAAAACAATGATTAAACAACTAACCACCAACAAAAATAGCTTGAGGAGAGCTCTGGAGTACACTGGAGAAACCGGAGTAACCAAATGGAATGCAAAAATGGAGGATGGCATATAGAAAAGTGTAGGAAGAATTTAAATTACATCACTACATCTCCCAGTCCAGTACAGCTTAGTGCCAAGAGGAATCCCTTCAGCTGCAACCTCCCCGCTGTGGGGTAAAACAAGAGCAGCTTTTGCCAGTGATGTAGACACACCAGCTTTTGACAATAATGGCCCATGCAGTCTGCATCAACACTAAGTCCAGTTGACAGAGCTGCCCAGAGTTCACACTGCTGCATCCCACTGGAGAAGGAGCCACCACTGCCCCCCTATTCCAGGCTGCAGATGCCACTCCTCTGTGACCCCAGGCCTAGTGCCACTGTGCACACACCACGCACCTCAGTGCTGCTATAGCTCTGTGCATGCCCATGACACAGACACTGGTGCTGCCACTGTCCTGAGCATTCTCACACCCAGTTCCAGCGCTGCCCCTGCTCCATCTGAGCCTGTGTTCCAGTTCCTAATGCTGTTGTTGCTGCATGCATACTCACATCCTGGATCCTGGAGCTGCCACAGGCATGCCCCTGTCCTGGTCCTCAACGCCACTGCTCCATGCATGCCTCTGCCCTGGACACTAGCACCTCTGCCATTTGTACACTCAAGCCCTGGCCTCCAGCACCAAAAGACTTCCCCTCAGCCATGATTTTCCCCTGTGTGTGCAAAGAAGAGCAGGAACAGCCTTTGCCACTGAGGACCCCAGTAGCCTTTGCTGCTGCCATGCACATCTGTAGCCTTGGACACCAAGGATCCCTATATCCTTCCACAAAGGCTGACCTCAGCTAATGGAGCTACCCAGAGTCTACACTGCTGTACCCTTCCATCACCCAGAGCTGAAAACACTGCACCCCAACCAGCAGGCTGTCATACCCACCTGTAAGTGAAAACTGTTCCCTACCAAAGCCCATCCATAAAGTCTGAAAGAGGTGACTGAGGAAGAGGAAGGTAACTGAAAGAGGAAGACTGAGGTCTTCATACGCAGACATCAATACAAGGATACGAGAAACATGAAAAATCAAGGACAATGATATATTCAAAGGAAAACAATAATTTTCTAATAACTGACCCCAAAGAAATGGAGATTTATCAATTGCCTGACAAAAAGTTTATAACTGGTATGACAGAAAAGACACTGAAAGAAATCTATTTAAAAGGCAGATCAATACTTAATTGGTTTTTTTAGGGATAAAAACTAAAGTGTCATTGAAATTTTATATTGAAAAATAAAACTAAAATTTATGAAAAAATGAATTTATCTAATTTAATAAAGTGTAGGTTCTAATTTCAATTATATATTAATTTTTTAGCAAGGACAAAAAAATGCATCAAATGTTGATTTCTTTTTTTCTCATATAAAATTTCCAACAACAATAGTGATAACACAGTATACCATTCTTTACTTCTTAGTTAACTATTCCGGGAAAATCATAATGAGAGTCTTTTTTTTTTTTTTTTTTTTTTTTTTGCGGTATGTGGGCCTCTCACTGTTGTGGCCTCTCCCGCCGCGGAGCACAGGCTCCGGACGCGCAGGCCCAACGGCCATGGCTCACGGGCCCAGCCGCTCCGCGGCACGCGGGATCCCCCCAGACCAGGGCACGAACCCGCGCCCCCTGCATCGGCAGGCGGACTCTCAACCACTGCGCCACCAGGGAAGCCCCATAATGAGAGTCATTTTTGAAGAATAATTTGGAGGTGTCTCAAGTTTTCAGAAATTTCTTCAAGGATTCCTCTTAGTCCTTTGGGTCACAAAGCATTCTTACTTGAATTGTCTATTGTCTCTCTGTCCGCATTGATTTTTCTCTTCAATTTTAACTGGTCTATCTCTGTCATATCATCAATGGCTTTGCCTGGAGTTGCCGAGTTCTCCATAATTATCTTCAATGACTTCTTGATATCTTGCATCTTATACAAGATTTGCAATTGTTTACTGCATGTTAACAGTCTGACCTACAAATACACTGATGATAGTCACAGATACACAGAATAAGTTGAGAAGAATGTTTGAGTGGAGGTTAATTTTCCAAATGGTCAATTCATTACTGAATACTGTGCAGTGATCACTTCTTTCTTACATGGTAGCTACAGGCTTGGGCTCAAATAAATGTTCTGATAATGAAGACTCAGAAACAATTTAGTAATCTGGGAATAACCTTTTTACTGGAAATTTCTAGAGAATGAGTGATTCTTTTACACATTGACAATGCATTTTATATAAAATTGCTCAGACCCAGAGAAATTTACAACTCTTCATTTCCCCTTAATTTGATTACATCAGTGTAAAAGCCTAGTAGTGATAGGAAAAAACTACCTACTAAATCCAAGAGTAAAAATGTCATGTAGGCTCTCACAATGATTTTCTCCACTGATGATCCCTTTTCATAAATAGACTCTGAAATTATTTATCTATGATACCTCAAATTTCAATAATAAAACTGCTCTTAAATAAAAGTGAAATAGAGACATATTTTATCATTGCAATACTCACCTTCCAAAGTAACAAGCTAACCATTATCTAAATGGTTTTATTTTCTAAATCACCATTTATTTTTATTTTCTGAAAATGATGTGAACTAATGTTATTTTAAAATAGACTCCTAGAAACACAAATACCATATGATATCACTTATATGTGGGATATAAAATACGACACAAATGAACTTATCTAAGAAACAGAAACAGACCCACAGACATGGAGAACAGACTTGTGGCTGCTAAGTGGGAGGGGAGAGTGGGGGAAGGATGGATTGGGAGTTTGGGATTAGCAGATGTAAACTGTTAGATATACAGAATGTATAAACAACAAGCTCCTACTGTATAGCACAGGGAACTATATTCAATATCCTATAATAAATCATAATGTAAAAGAATATGAAAAAGGTTGTGTATATATATATATATATATATATAAATAACTGAATCACTTTGCTGTACAGCAAAAATTAACACAAGATTTGTAAATCAACTATACTTCAATAAAATAAGTTTTTAAAAAAGATTCACAATAGCTACTCCATGATGCTTAGACACTAAAAAAGAAAAAACAAAACTCCTAACCCGTTAACATTTAATTGGAATCATGCTTGGAGATTTTAAAGGCCCCTGGATTTGCAAGCATTGGGCTTTGAAAAAAAGAGTAAAAAGATACTTTTCAGAATTCCAAAGTATAAGCTTTAAAAATAACATGGGGGACTTCCCTGGTGGTGCAGTGGTTGAGAGTCCGCCTGCCGATGCAGGGAACACGGGCTCGTGCCCCGGTCCGGGAAGATCCCACATGCCGCGGAGCGGCTGGGCCCGTGAGCCATGGCCGCTGAGCCTGCGCGTCCGGAGCCCGTGCTCCGCAGCGGGAGAGGCCACAACAGTGAGAGGCCCGCGTACCGCAAAACAAACAAACAAACAAACAAAATAAATAAAAATAACATGGGAAGATTGTAAGAGTCAGCAAAGAATTTAAACTATAAGCTACAGAACAAGGAAAATGTATGGTGTGATCACGTACTTCCTGCCCAATGTAAGTAAGATTTTTGACTATCTAGAAGCAATGGGATTTACAGTGGGATGAGATAAGAGTGTAGATGCTAATGGATGCCTAAGAAGGGGATTCTTATTCTAACTTTTCCACAAGTTTGTGGGGGGGACATTCCAGAGCAGAAAAGCTTATATCATGGAAGACAGACAACCTCTTACCGATGCTTGCATCCAGAAGACACTGAAGTACCAGGACATTCGAGTAGTAGTAGAATAGCAATGACTGTAGGAGATTTCTAGACCCGAGGGCAGTTTAAATGTCTCAGTCAGGTGTGGAGAAGGCAGCTAGCAGTCCCTGAACTAAACAAGGATCAGTACAGAAATGGACAAAAAGAAGCCTCAAGTTCAGACCAGAGGTATAGAGGCATGGGCTTTGCTGATAGGAAGCAGGAAAGACAGGGGCTGGCCCTCTAAGACTATGTATTGACTCACACCTCGACAGAGGCAACGAGGAACAAAGGCAGCACATAGAGCAAAAGCCAGGATGGTGTAATATGCCCCTGCTCTACATGTAGGACTCACACTATCATGGAAGAGTGGGCAAGAGGAGGGGAAGGGGGAGAATCTTATATTTAATTGAGTATTTACCCAAAAGTGACTGAGTTTTAAATAAACAATGATTGAAACACTTTGAATTAAATTAACAAGTGTAATTATTTTCAGTAATTCACTGAAATGGGAAATCATGAGCTACGTTGAGTTCAGTTACTGAAAAAATAAAATTACATATTTTCTGACCAATGTTGTCCATATAAATTTCAACATCACCACATGTTGACTTGACCCAGCAAATCTCCATCTAGGAATTTGTCCAAGAGAAACATATGCTCACACAAATAGGCAAGGATTTGTGTGTAAGAATGTTAATTATAGCTTTTAATTTTATGGTAAAAAGCTGGAAGAAATCCAAATAGCCAGGTTACAGGGATTTGTGAAAATGAATTGTGGTATATCCATTGTACATAGAATAGTATTCAGCTGTCAAAAATAGATGCTCAGGAATTAGCATTTTGAGGGACTTTATTGAAATTTAATTGAGGTGATTTGGAAAGTTACAATGAGAATGTAAACCTTTGGAATTTATTATGAGTGAATTGTATTTATTATAAGGTGAACTGTTGACTATCATATAATGGAATAGATAGCCACAAGTAGACTTTTTTTCCCCACATCTTTATTGGAGTATAATTACTTTATAATGTTGTGTTAGTTTCTGCTGTACAACTAAGTGAATCAGCTATATGTATACATATATCCCCATATCCCCTCCCTCTTGAGCCTCCCTCCCACCCTCCCTATCCCACGCCTTAGAATCCTCTGTTTAAAGAAAGCTGCTTTCACATATGTACTGCATTAGAGAGTCTTTATTTTAAATGTACCAACCTATCTGAAATAGTTACTTCTGCTTGAAAACTTTGTGATCAGAGGACATAACCTTAGCTATTCATTGCATCATTATTTTGAATATGAGAGAACAGTATTAAGATGTTCTTACTTCATAGGATTGCTGTGAGATATCAGTAGGTTTTATTTAACTGAATTACAAGTAAATCCCCTAATGCTTGGGGAATAAGGGGTTCTGTTTAATTAAATATTTCATTTTACTCAGAGTTATCAAATAAGCCATACATGGTTTCAACTTTAAGGTATTTGAAAAATGTTTTTTAAAAAATGTAGTAAGAACAAAAACTGGAATAGAACATACCTTACTTTTTATTTACTTTTAGAACCTTAGAGTGTTTCAGAGTCAGGGGAAAAAACTATTAGATACCAACCAGAGAGGTATGGCACATAGACTGAAAACCATTTAGCCTTCTTGAATTTACCTACTGTATTACTCTGCTAGGGCTGCTATAATAGAATACCATAGGCTTAAACAATAGGGATTTATTTCTCACAGTTCTGCAGACTAGGAAGTCCAAGATCAAGACACAGGCCAATTTGGTTCCCTGGTGAGAACTTTTTTCCTGGCGTGCATATAACTGTCTTCTCACTGTGTCTTCACAGGGCCATCGGGGGAGGGAAGGGAGCATGCTCTGGTCTCTGTTCTCCTTATAAGGACGATAATCTCATTATGGTGGTCCCATCCTCATAACCTCATCTAAACTTAATTACTTTCCAAAGGCCCTACTTCCAAATATCATCACATTGGGGGTTAGGCCTTCAAACTATGAAATTTGGGAGGGACACAATTCAGTCCATTGGACCACTTTACAAAGGGGAGAACACCAGCCCAGAGAGGGAAGAAATTTACTAGCCTGGAATTGGTGAAGCTCAGCTGAGCCCCAAGGCTCCTGATTCCTGGTCAGTAAATTCTCTAGTACTTTATCAGACTCTCTTGTAGGACACATTTCCCTTTCTTGTTTACTATAGTTATTTGCCCGTAAGTCACATTGATACTACCAAATTGTAAATTCCCTGAATAGTGAATCCATGTCTACAGCATCTATTGATTTGATGTCCATATATTATTTTATTTTTCATAAAAATTAAGTGTAGATTCTGGAGGGCTGTTGTATTTCTGAATTTTCTAGTTGTTGTGAATTCAAATATATCAAGATTTACTGAAGTATTTTCATGATATATTTTATCCGTATTACTTTTGTCATATTGAAATTTTATATAGTCTTACATTAATTAAATTTTCAGCAATAGCATTTATTATACATTATATATGTCTATTCTCCATGTTGCTAATCACTAGTGTTATAACTATGAAATGGAACTTTTCCTTATGTGGTTTTGGTCATATTATTTTTCATTAAAATTTAGCCCATATAGAAGGTGTATGGAACATGACAGTGCTATACACTGTGTCTCTTTGGTTTACTCCTTGGACATACGCTTTACATACAAAAGTTATTTCAGTTCACCATATGTGATCCATATTTAAATGCAGAAATGGAGCCTCACAGGAGATGTATCAAAATAGCACATGCAAACATTTACTATTTGTGCTAGTAAATGGATCTTTAGCAGAAAACTCAACAACTACCATATGCAGCAGCTGTTATTCAGTGGACCAAAAATAACGTCCTGGAACAATGCAAGCTGCAGTTTCAGCATATTTGAACCCCATCCACCTACTTTCCAAAATCCATTCAGATGCCTAAAAGGCTCTTCATTTGCAATTAACCATTGTAATTGTTCTGACCCAGACATGCTAGGTAGGGAGAAGCACTCCAGGAAAAGATTTCCTGAGCTATCAGGTAATTGCCAGTGGGGGAAAAAACAGTAAACAAATTGTCTATTCTCCAGGATAAGTTTTGGAACTCAACACAAAATATTTTTTTAATAATCCTTGGATGGTCAATAGGGATGAAACAATACCTTGTACAATTTAAGAATATCAACCAGTTTATTAATCAGATGTCTCTCTGAAATACCACAAAACGGCTGTTTCCTTTTCTTTTTTTTTAAGGCACATCTGTTTTTGTTTGTGAGTATACCAGCATTTTATTTATCTATCCATTTATTTATTTATTTATATCTCTAACATCTTTACTGGAGTAAAATTGCTTTAAAATATTGTGTTAGTTTCTGCTGTATAACAAAATGAATCAGCTGTATGTATACCTATATCCCCATATCCCCTCCCTCTTGCATCTCCCTCCCACATCCCCTATCCTACTCCTCTATGTGGTCATAAAGCACCAAGCTGATCTCCCTGTGCTATCAGGCTGCTTCCCAATAGCTATCTGTTTTACATTTTGTTGTGTATATATGTCAATGCTACTCTGTCACTTTGTCCCAGCTTACCATTCTCACTCCTCGTGTCCTCAAGTCCATTCTCTATGTCTGCGTCTTTATTCCTGCCCTTCCCCTAGGTTCGTCAGAATCTTTTTTTTTTAGATTCCATATATATGTGTTAGCATACAGTATTTGTTTTTCTCTTTCTGACTTACTTCACTCTGTATGACAAACTCTAAGTCCATCCACCTCACTACAAATAACTCAATTTCATTTCTTTTTATGGCTGAGTAATATTCCATTGTATATATGTGCCAAATCTTCTTTATCCATTCATCTGTCGATGGACACTTAGGTTGTTTCTATGTCTTGACTATTGTAAATAGAGCTAAAATGAACACTGTGGACTCTTTCTGAATTATGGTTTTCTCAGGGTATACACCCAGTAGTGGGATTGCTGGGTCATATGGTAGTTCTATTTTAGTTTTTAAAGGAATCTCCAAACTGTTCTCCATAGTGGTTGTATCAATTTACATTCCTACCAACCGTGCAAGAGGGTTCTCTTTTCTCCACACACTCTCCAGCATTTATTGTTCGCAGATTTTTTGACGATGGCCATTCTGACCATTGTGCAGTGATCTCATTGTAGTTTTGATTTGCATTTCTCTAATGATTACTGATGTTGGGCATCCCTTCATGTGTTTGTTGGTAATCTGTATATCTTCTTTGGAGAAATGTCTATTTAGGTCTTCTGCCCATTTTTTGATACGGTTGTGTGTTTTTTTGATATTGAGCTGCATGAGCTCCTTGTATATTTTGGAGATTAATCTTTTGTCAGTTGCTTTGTTTGAAAGTATTTTCTCCCATTCTGAGGGTTGTCTTTTCATCTTGTTTATGGTTTCCTTTGCTGTGCAAAAGCTTTGAAGTTTCATTAGGTCCCATTTGTTTATTTTTGTTTTTATTCCATTTCTCTAGGAGGTGGGTCCAAAAGAATCTTGCTGTGATTTATCTCATGGAGTGTTCTGCCTACATTTTTCTCTAAGAGTTTTATAGTGTCTGGCCTTACACTGGGGTCTTTAATCCATTTTGAGTTTATTTTTGTGTATGGTGTTAGGAAGTGTTCTAATTTCATTCTTTTACATGTAGCTGTCCAGTTTTCCCAGCACCCCTTATTGAAGAGACTGGTTTTTCTCCATCATATATATGCCTGCCTCCTTTATCAAAGATAAGGTGACCATATGTGTGTGGGTTTATCTCTGGGCTTTCTATCCTATTCCATTGATCTATATTTCTGTTTTTGTGCCAGTACCATACTGTCTTGATTACAGTAGCTTTGTAATATAGTCTGAAATCAGGGAACCTGATTCCTCCAGCTCCGTTTTTCTTTCTCAATATTGCTTAGGCTATTTGGGGTCTTTTGTGTTTCCATACAAATTGTGGAATTTTTTGTTCTAGTTCTATGAAAAATGCCATTGATAGTTTGATAGGGATTGCATTGAATCTGTAGACTGCTTTGGGTAGTATAGTCATTTTCACAATGTTGATTCTTCCAATCCAAGAACATGGTACATCTCTCCATCTGTTTGTATCATCTTTTTTTTTTTTTTTTTTTGCGGTACGTGGGCCTCTCCCTGTTGTGGCCTCTCCCGTTGCGGAGCACAGGCTCCAGACGCGCAGGCTCAGCGGCCACGGCTCACGGGCCCAGCCGCTCCGTGGCATGTGGGATCTTCCCGTACCGGGGCATGAACCCGTGTCCCCTGCATCAGCAGGCGGACTCTCAACCACTGCGCCACCAGGGAAGTCCTGTTTGTATCATCTTTAGTTTCTTTCATCAGTACTTATACTCTTCTGCATACAGGTCTTTTGTCTCCTTAGGTAGGTTTATTCTTAGGTATTTTATTCTTTTTGTTGCAAGGGTAAATGGGAGTGTTTCCTTAATTTCTTTTTTCAGATTTTTCATCATTAGTGTAGAGGAATGCAAGAGATATCTGTGCATTAATTTTGTATCCTGCTACTTTACCAATTCTTTCATTAGCTCTAGTAGTTTTCTGGTAGCATCTTTAGGATTCTCTATGTATAGTATCATGCCAGTTGCAAACAAGCTTTACTTCTTTGTTTCCAATTTGGATTCCTTTTATTTCTTTTACTTCTCTGATTGCTGTGGCTAAAACTTCCAAAACTGTGTTGAATAATAGTGGTGAGAGTGGACAGCTTCGTCTTGTTCCTGATCTTAGAGGAAATGGTTTCAGTTTTTCACCATTGAGAATGATGTTGGCTGTGGGTTTATCATATATGGTCTTTATTATGTTGACGTAAGTTCCCTCTATGCCTACTTTCTGGAGAGTTTTTATCATAAATGGGTGTTGAATTTTGTCAAAAGCTTTTTCTGCATCTAATGAGATGATCACATAGTTTTTCTTCTGCAATTTTTTAATATGGTGTATCACATAGATTGATTTGCGTATATTGAAGAATCCTTGCATTCCTGGGATAAACCCTACTTGATCATGTTGTTTGAGCCTTTTAATGTGCTGTTGGATTCTCTTTGCTAGTATTTTGTTGAGGATTTTTGCATCTATGTTCATCAGTGATATTGGCCTGTAGTTTTCTTTCTTTGTGACATCTTTGCCTGGTTTTGGTATCAAGGTGATGGTGGCCTCATAGAATGAGTTTGGGAGTGTTCCTCCCTCTGCTATATTTTGGAAGAGTTTGAGAAGGATAGGTGTTAGCTCTTCTGTAAATGTTTGATAGAATTCGCCTGTGAAGCCATCTGGTCCTGGGCTTTTGTTTGTTGGAAGATTTTTAATCAGAGTTTCAATTTCAGTGCTGGTGATTGGTCTGCTTATATTTTCTATTTCTTTTCGGTTCAGTCTCGGAAGGTTGTGCTTTTCTAAGAATTTGTCCATTTCTTCCAGCTTGTCCATTTTATTGGCATATAGTTGCTTGTAGTAATCTCTCATGATTCTTTGTATTTCTGTGGTGTCAGTTGTTACTTCTCCTTTTTCATTTCTAATTCTGTTGATTTGAGTCTTCTCCCTTTTTTTCATGATGTGTCTGGCTATTGGTTTATCAATTCTTTTTTTATCTTCTCAAAGAACCAGCTTTTAGTTTTATTGATCTTTGCTATTATTTCCTTCATTTCTTTTTCATTTCTTTCTTTTTTTTTTTTTTTTTTTGCGGTACACGGGCCTCTCACTGTTGTGGCCTCTCCCGTTGCAAGTACAGGCTCTGGACGCGCAGGCTCAGCGGCCATGTGGGATCCTCCCAGACTGGGGCATGAACCCACATCCCCTGCATCGGCAGGCAGACTCTCAACCACTGCGCCACCAGGGAAGCCCTTTTTCATTTATTTCTAATCTGATATTTATGATTTCTTTCCTTCTGCTAACTTTGGGGTTTTTTGTTCTGCTTTCTCTAATTGCCTCAGGTGTAAGGTTAGGTTGTTTATTTCACATTTTTCTTGTTTCTTGAGGTAGGATTACATTGCTATAAACTTCCCTCTTAGAACTGCTTTCGCTGCATCCCATAGGTTTTGGGTCATCGTGTTTTCATTGTCATTTGTTTCTAGGTATTTTTTGATTTCCTCTTTGATTTCTTCAGTGATCTCTTGGTTATTTAGTAGTGTATTGTTAGTCTCCATGTGTTTGTATTTTTTACAGTTTTTTTTCCTGTAACTGATATCTAGTCTCATAGTGTTGTGGATGGAAAAGATACTTGATAGGATTTCAATTTTCTTAAATTTACCAGGGCTTGATTTGTGACCCATGATATGATCTATCCTGGAGAATGTTCCATGAGCACTTGAGAAGAAAGTGTATTCTGTTGTTTTTGGATGGATTGTCCTATAAATATCAGTTAAGTCCATCTTGTTTAATGTGTCATTTAAAGCTTCTGTTATTTATTTCCATTTTGGATGATGTATCCATTGGTGAAAGTGGGGTGTTAAAGTCCCCTGCTATGATTGTGTTACTGTCAATTTCCCCTTTTATGGCTGTTAGCATTTGCCTTATGTATTGTGGTGCTCCTATGTTGGGTGCATAAATATTTACAATTGTTATATCTTCTTCTTGGATTGATACCTTGATCATCATGTAGTGTCCTTCTTTGTCTATTGTAACAGTCTTTATTTTAAAGTCTATTTTGTCTGATATGAGAATTGCTACACCATCTTTCTTTTGATTTCCATTTGCATAGAATATCTTTTTCCATTCCCTCACTTTCATTCTGTACATGTCCCTAGGTCTGAAGTGGGTCTGTTTTAGACAGCACATATATGGATCTTGTTTTTGTATCCATTCAGCCAGTCTATGTCCTTTGTTTGGAGCATTTAATCCATTTACATTTAAGGTAATTATCGATATGTATGTTCCTATTACCATTCTCTTAATTGTTTTGGGTTTTTTATTGTAGGTCTTTTCCTTCTTTTGTGTTTCCTGCCTAGTGAAGTTCCTTTAGCATTTGTTGTAATGCTCGTTTGGTGGTGCTGAATTCTTTTTGCTTGTCTGTAAAGGTTTTACTTTCTCCATCAAATCTGAATGAGATCTTTGCTGGGTAATCTTGGTTGTAGGTTTTCCCTTTCATCACTTTAAATATGTCCTGCCACCCCCTTCTGGCTTTCAGAGTTTCTGCTGAAATATCAGCTGCTAACCTTTTGGGGTTTCCCTTGTATGTTATTTGTTGCTTTTCCCTTATGGCTTTTACTATTTTTTCTTTGTATTTAATTTTAGATAGTTTGATTAATATATGACTTAGTGTGTTTCTTCTTGGATTTATCCTGTATGGGACTGTCTGCACTTCCTGGACTTGATTATTTCCTTTCCCATGTTAGGGGAGTTTTCAACTATTATCTCTTCAAATATTTTCTCAGTCCCTTTCTTTTTCTCTTCTTCTTCTGGGACCCCTATATTTTGAATGTTGGTGCATTTAATGTTGTCCCAGAGGTTTCTGAGGCTGTCCTCCATTCTTTTCATTCTTTTTTCTTTATTCTGCTCTGTGGTAGTTATTTCCACTATTTTATCTTCCAGGTTCTTCTCCCTCAGTTATTCTGCTTTTGATTCCTTCTAGAGAATTTTTCTTTTCATTTATTGTGTTGTTCATCATTGTTTGTTTGCTCTTTAGTTCTTCTAGCTCCTTGTTTAATGTTTCTTGTATTTTCTGCATTCTATTTCCAAGATTTTGAATCATCTTTACTCTCATTATGCTGAATTCTTTCTCAGGTAGACTGCCTATTTCCTCTTCATTTGTTTGGTCTGGTGGGTTTTTACTTTGCCCCTTCATCTGCTGCATATTTCTCTGTCTTCTCATTTTGTTTAACTTACTGTGTTTGGAGGCTCCTTTTCTCAGGCTGCAGGTTCATAGTCCCTGTTGTCTTTGGTGTCTGCCCCCAGTGGGTAAGGTTGGTTCAGTGGGTTGTGTAGGTTTCCTGGTGGAGGGGACTGGTGCCTGTGTTCTGGTGGGTGGGGCTAGATCTTGTCTTTCTGCTGGGCAGGGCTGTGTCCGGTGGTGTTTTTTTGGGGTGTCTGTGAATTTAGTATGATTTTAGGCAGTCTCTCTGCTAATGGGTGGGGTTGTGTTCCTGTCTTCCTAGTTGTTTGGCCTGGGGTGTCCAGCACTGGAGGTTGCTGGCCGTTGGGTGGAGCTGGGTCTTAGCACTGAGATGGAGATCTCTGGGAGAGATTTCACTGATTGATATTATGAGGGGCCTGGAGGTCTCTGGTGGTCCAATGTCCTGAACTTGGCTCTCCCACCTCAGAGGCTAAGGCCTGACACCAGGCCAGACCATCAAGACCCTGTCAGCCACACGGCTCAGAAGAAAAGGGAGCATAAAAGAAAGAAAAAATAAATAAATAAAATAAAATAATTAAAATTAAACAACAAAAACAATTATTAAAATAAAAAAATTAAAAATACTAAAAAAAGGGGAGGCAGGGCTTCCCTGGTGGCGCAGTGGTTGAGAGTCCACCTGCCAATGCAGGGGACATGGGTTCGTGCCCCGGTCTGGGAGGATCCCACATGCCGCGGAGCGGCTGGGCCCATGAGCCATGGCCGCTGAGCCTGCGCGTCCGGAGCCTGTGCTCCGCAACGGGAGAGGCCACAACAGTGAGAGGCCCACATAACGCAAAAAAAAAAAAAAAAGGGGAGGCAACCAAACCAATATACAAATTCACCAATGATAACAAGCAATAAAAACTATACTAAGATAAACATAAAAATCAGAAACAAGTCAGTTGCCGACAGCAAACCCCAAGTCTACAGTTGCTCCCACAGTCCGCCACCTCACTTTTGGGTTGATTCATTGTCTGTTCAGGTGTTCCACAGATGTAGGGTACCTCAAATTGATTGTGGGAATTTAATCTGCTGCTCCTGAGGCTGCATGGAGAAATTTCCCTTTCTCTTCTTTGTTCGCACAGCTCCTGGGGTTCAGCTTTAGTTTTGTCCCCATCTCTGTACGTAGGTCACCCTCAGGCTTCTGTTCCCACCCAGACAGGATGGGGTTAAAGCAGCGGCTAATTAGGGGGTTCTGGCTCACTCATGCCAAGGGGAGGGAGGGGTACGGTAGTTATAATTGGAATGCAGGGTGAGCCTGCAGCGGCAGAGGCCAGCGTGACATTGCAACAGCCTGAGGTGCGCCGTGTGTTCCCCCAGGGAACTTGTCCCTGGATCACGGGACTCTGGCAGTGGTGTGTTGCACAGGCTCAGGGAGGGGTGTGTGTGTGTGGTGTGTGGATAGTGACCTGTGCTTGCACACAGGATTCTTGGTGGCTGCAGAAGCAGTCTTAGCATTTCATGCCCTTCTCTGGTGTCTGAGGTGATAGAAAAAGGCTCTTTTCTATGTAAAGTATTTTACTTGATCAGATTTTTTGGTCAGTTGAGTTCATCAACATAGGTATGTGTTATTATTTGTTGGAAGATAGTTAAAGTAAGATATTCCGGGAGCTAATTTTTTATGCATTGTGAAAATAATGCAGAAAACTCTGATGGTTGTCACTGAATGGCAGTGGGGAAAGCAATGCTCAGGAAACAAGGTCACTGGCTTAGAAATTCAGCTTTATCACCTGCTTTTAAGCAAGGTCCTTAGAAGCCTCAGTTTCATCTCTTACAAAGTGTGATGATAATAATCTCTATTTCTGATTATTTCAAAGGGTTATTGTATTTTCAAAAAACCCACAAGCCTAGACTAAAAAAATAAATTTGGCTTTTGCAATTTTTCTTATCACATTCATCAACATACACCTCTAACTTGTGACTTAATGTCATCTATAGTTTCTTGGGTTTTAATATAATTTAAATTTTATTTAGAACACAAAGCTGATTTTTCAATATTTTCTTTTCCCTTACAAAATGTTTTTTTTTAAATTTGTTTTATTTATTTATTTTTGGCTGTGTTGGGTCTTTGTTGCTGCTTGTGGGCTTTCTCTCGTTGTGGCGAGTGGGGGCTACTCTTCGTTGCGGTGCACAGGCTTCTCATTGTGATGGCTTCTCTTGTTGCGGAGCACAGGCTCTAGGAGTGAGGGCTTCAGCAGCTGTGGCACGTGGGCTCAGTAGTTCTGGCTCATGGGCTCTAGAGTGCAGGCTCAGTAGTTGTGGTGCACAGGCTTAATTGCTCTGCGGTATATGGGATGTTCCCGGACCAGGGCTCAAACCCGTGTCCCCTGCATTGGCAGGCGGATTCTTAACCACTGCACCACCAGGGAAGCCCTAAAATGCTTTTATATTTTCCTCTAAATTATAAATGCAAAATAGACCTTTTACATGGCACAGATCTTTTTTAGATCCCCTTTTATCTCTCTATACTTATGTTTGCATGAGGAGTTTTTGTTTTTTGTTTGTTTGTTTTTATTAAAGTGTGGTTGATTTACAATATTATTTTCAGAGGTACAACACAGTGATTCATACATGGGAAGTTTTTTTAACCTGTCATCCTATTTTCCTACTGAAATTTCAGTTTTCATTTGTAATATCACCTGGAATTATCTTGCTCCATTTCCTTATTTTGAATTTAACTACAATTTTGGATGATATATTTTAATACTTTGAGGGTGTAAGCTATCTTCAACCCATTTAATAGAAAGAGGTAGGTGTAAATAAAATAAAGCATCCAAATAAAGTGGATGACCATGAATTCATGAAACCCAGGAAATAAATTGTCTAATTTACTTCCACCAAATTAGACAATTCAGTTTTTTGCAATTTTGGTAATGTAAAAAAAGAAAGAAAGGAGAACTGTTACATATGTACATGTATATTTTTGATAATCATCTATTTGCCTCAGGAGTATATTTCTGATATTATAAGATATACTATAGGAGCAATTACTTTTATAACACATGCAGTGTTTGACATACTTGTCTAAGTGAGGTACTATTATTATCATTAATTTTTTAAGTTATGCACGGCAAGGTCAATTTTATAGAATAGTGCTGAAGAGCTGTATCAACACTCAAGACTTTTTGTTTCCTTTAGTAGAGAGAAGGTTTAAAAAAAATTTGTTTTTCATTTCCTTAACTCAGAATATATCAAGCTACAAATAACCTTCTATCAACTCAGAAATGATCCCCAGTCCTCCCTGGCCGGAGAGCAGGAGCCAAGCTCTTCAACAAATTTAGGTGCTGCCTAAATTCCTTTTGACTACCACTATGCTCCCATCCACTAATGATTAAGCTGCTTCTCATAATTACAATCTTCCCTGACTCAGTTTGGCCTAGTCATTGGAATATTCCCTCTATTTCTGATTCTCTTATTTCAGCTAATGATACCACCAAGTCTTATAATCATGCTGACTTGAAATTACATAGTCAGTTTAATACCCCTTTTCTGAAACCCTGTACTTCCATCCAGTCAATTTCCAAATTAGGAACATTCTATCCAGTCAATTTCCAAATTAGGTACATTCTATCTCCACAAAGCCTTTAACATTTTTAACCTTCCTTCTATTCCTGCTGCCTACACCTCAGTTCAGACCCTCATTACTTTCCTACCATATGTACTATAATAACCTGGTAATTGGCTTCTCCACTTCCATCTCTCTCTATTCCAATCCATCTTGCACACGGCTGCAAGATTAATCTTCCTAAACTGCGTCTGTGGTCACAGAATCACAGACTCTCAAGATAGAAGAGAACTTAAAGGTCAGCTGATCCAACCTCCTTTCTTTTCTTTTCATTTCTTAATAAATATCAAAACTAGATATATGCACTGTGTTTTATTGTAGAAGTGGTTCAGGGTTAAAAAAATTAAATGGTGCAGAATAGCACAAAATAAAAAGCAAAAATCTTACCCCTCTGCCCCAGTTTTATTTCCAAGAAGCAACTGCTGTTTGTACTTTTAGTTTTGTTTTTTGTTCCTCTAATGATTATCATGAAAACTTCATATAATGTAGTTATAATTTTCTTTTTTAGATGTCATAACCTTTAGCACTATATCTATTGACTTCGTTATGAGATGTGAGTAAATTGGTACATTTACTCCTTTTATGTACCTTTTAATTTTTGTTAGCTTTATTATTATCTACTTTTTCATATTCTCAAGCTTTCTGTGATTTAAATTCTGTACTATAACTACAATTTAAGTCCTCAATGCTCTGCATATCTCTTAACTCTGAAAAGCAGAAAAAACTCCAGCATTTAAAATGTTATGGTTTTTAAATCATATCACTGTAGAATCAGTAGTGTAGTTAGAAACCTACAAAGGGAAATGAGAATGAGCAAAATGATATAGGAAGAGGGTGGTCACATGGAGTTGAGCAGGTTGTGTTCTGCACAAGAGCATCTGGCCAAAAGGGTGAGAGTAAGCTAAGATCCCATGCACTACCCTGTGCACCTTAGTAAGAGGCTATCATTTTTTTTTTTCCAATTTCCAAGAAAGTTTTCTGCATGCTAGTTGAGGTTCTAAGTGGAAGGAAAACAAGGTGAATACAAGGTCACCAACACCAATGAAAATTTCAAGCGAGAATGAATGATACAGAGTGTCAAACACTTGAAGAAACTAAATAAGAAGAGGATTGTGGTATTTCCCACTGGTTACCAATAGCTTACTGATTATTGGTGACCTTAGCAAAAGCTGATATATTGAATTCACCTGGGTGAAAGTCAGGTTTTGGTGCCTTGATGAAAGTGTATTAAGGCAATAAAGCCTGAGAATAGAGATGAATCTTTCTAAAAATTTAAATGTCCAAGTGAAAGAAAAGTTGACTGAAGGATATTCAAATCTAACAATTTTTGTTTGTAATTTATTTTATTGCTTTTGTGATTAGATATGTCTTCAGCTAGTTCATATATGATTTCATATTTAAAATATAATTTTAAAATCCATGTTATATATTTTCATAGATGATATTATATAAATCTTTAATTTGAACTGTTTCTAAATGGTTAATTGTACTAATAACCCCTCTTCTCTCTGCTGAGCTGGAACATCACCTTTATCATATAATCAATTTTGACTTTGGGGGGACCATTTTTCAGATTTCTCTCTGTTCCCTTAATTCTAATGCTTTTATAGAACTTCCAGTGAAATATGACTATGTTGTCTTGAGGAGGGTATGTCTGATGTTACCTGACCATATGACAATTCAGAAGTAATTTTATTCCTTTTTAACTTGAAGACATGCTTAGGTTTTCCTAAAACTAAACTAAACTAAAAACTAGAGGTTTTCCAGATTCACTCTTTTCTGGTCATTTCTATTTTGCTCCCTTCCTACTATCAGCTCCTCATCCTAGAATGCAATGCCTACCACCACTGGGTGTCCTCCACTCCTTCTGCCATTATGTATTCCTGGTAGTTGAAAAGATATAAAAAGAGACATTGAGGTGAGAAATGTAGTAGTAAAGTAGCCTTAATTTCTAGCCCTCATGTAGTTAGAAAGAGAAAGGAAAGAAAGGTAGATGGTGATGATGAGTTTTCTAGTAGGTAAAAATTACTGATATTTGAGGAAGAAGACATTGGAAATTTCCCCATAACTTTTCATTATACTATATGGCTTGGCTTTATTACCACTTATGAAAAAGAAAATTCCTTCTGCTTCACGACAGATTTTAGTGCTCATAAAACTTCATATATTTTTATTTGTAAATATTTAGATCAGCAGTTGGTGACTAATTTGATGCTTCACATCTACCAATATACTGCTTCAAAACTGTCAATAAGTCTCCCATCTCTTAAGGAACTAGAATAAAGCATTCCCTGCCCTGGAGCCTCTACAACATTGCCCCAACTTTATCTTATCGGTAGTCTTATCTCTTTGACACTCCTTTCCTTTGTTACATTCTAGCCAAGCTGCTTTTATCTCCTTACTTGCTCCCTTCACTTTCCTGCCTCTGGGATTCCTGGCATCTCATTCCCTCAGCCTTCAATTTCATTCACTTTTTAAGAGAAATCTTCCTTCACTGGTCATCTTCACAGGCTGTCAGATGACACTGACATGAGTGTATGGTCTTTATCTACACAGTGTGACATTATCAAAAGTCTTTGCTATAAAAACAGCTATTTAGGAGATGTCCTCATTTTACTTCCCCCTTCTGTTCCTCAGAGAAGTACTGCTCTGAGTTGGTGCCAAACTTCCAGTTGCTCTGAAAGTCACCTAAATGACAGAGGTGACTTTGGGAGTGCAGAACTCTCTTCAACTGGCTTTATAAACCCATTTTAAAATTGTCAATTATTGACATCTAACAGCTTGGCAATGAAGTGTTCCTTGAAGCCTTGATGAACTCAGATTTGGGATACAAAATCAATTCAATTTCAAGAGTTTGGTTGAAGAAGGGGCACTAAAGCAGTAGCCTGGAAACTGGGAGAGTGAGAGCAGCATGGTGCAGAAAAAGTTAGAACTAAGCATCTTTGTTTGGAGTCTTACATAACGGTTCAGATCTTAGCTTAGCGTGCACTAGGTATGTGATCCTACACAAGTTATTTAACCATTCTGAGCTTCATTTTCCTCATCGCCAATGGCATGTTTAAGTTTAATGAGTGAATGGAATATAAAATACCTAGAATAGTGTTTGAATTAATGTCGACATTATTATTATCATTGTCACAGATCTGTACTGTATTGCCATGTGACTCCATATATATTATTTGACTTTGCAAGGCTTTTGTTTTCTTTTCTATAAAATTAAGAAATTTGTCAGATGATTTCTAAGGCTGCTTCCAGTTTTTAAACTTTATTTTTTTCCAATGGGTAGAACTGGTAGAATAATGTTTAGTTTGTTTTCATTCTTGTGTGTTTGTAACCCTGACTAACAAATCTTAAATCTTCAGAACCATATCCATAATAGTTCTATGACAGACAACTCATTAGAGTGTGGCCTGACAAAATTTCACAACATAGTGCCTTCTGGCCTGCTAGTCAATCAATGAGAAAGTGATCTTGTTCTTTAGATTCGGGAGACTGTGACATCAGTCATTAAGGCAACCAGATTTGCAGGCAATGGACCAATTTTACCTGTGTATTTCCAAAGTTACCTACAATCGTGGCCTATTGTACGTAAGTGTCATTTAGGAGCAGGTCCTTGAGGAAGACTCTGTTTTACCCGCAACACGTCTCTGGCTTATAGTTTAAATGTGATAGAACATTAAGGTGGAACTTAGAAGTGGGTAGGATAGGAGTATGCCAAGTTCAGCATGATTGTATTCTAAGAAAACTCACCAGACTTTTCATCTCTCTGAAACACACTTAAACCTAGTGTCTGATTCATCTTTCCATGCTGGTTGGAAAAAAGCTACTATGACATTTTAAATAATGAAGCCCATCAAAATGCTAGGAGATACTTAGATTGGTAAGTAGGAAGACTAATTGTGTGACCTTTGGAAGGTTGCTAACCCAACATGTGTATGTTTCTTCATCTATTAAAATAAGGGGTGAATTCAGATGGTCTGTCTCTGAGGCAGAAATTCATCTATCTCTTTGAAGTTCTCATTTTCAAGGTTCCATCAGAATTATGTGATTTGTGTGTTAAAAATGCACATTTCCAGATCCCAAGTCCATTTATTCTGATTAAGTTAATAGAGAATGAGGCCAGAAAATATGTATTTTTAACATGTATTTATGGGATTTAAGATACAGGCCTGCAGTGATGACTCTGGTGCTGATGATGCTGGCATAATAATCTCCCTTAATGGGTCAACTAAATATGCTATGACATAAATCTTCACAGAACAGCTTTCTGAAGTAGGTACTCTTTTGGTAATTTTACATTTAAAGAAATGGGGTCATAAAGAATATGTAGTTAATAATTACAGACATACAGTTAACAGGTGGAAAGAACGAGGATTTGAGTAGACTGACCAAAACCAAATCCTATTGCCTTACTTTTTATTGCCTTTCTGGGTCATGGTAAAGTTAGCCTTAGCTGCCAACAGGCCAGTCTTCATTCCTCTATTTTTGATAGACTGGATGTGGAATTTCAAAACCACCTAATTTAAGTTCATTTGTTCAGGCCTCCATGCTTGTGACTCTGAACTAGCTGGGATGGTGCCATGGTTGTTAATCTTGGAAGTGTAGGGAATCACAAAAGCGGCTTTCGCTCCTTTCATTCAGAGCAACTAGGGCACTGCGAGGACCCTATGGTGCCTTTGTATGAATTAGAGAAAGGGACTTCCTCTGGGTGACCCAACTAAATACCACCAGGGGTAGGACTAATCTCAAAACTTCTTGGTTCAGACTGAGGCAGAACCACCAGGTTTGGAGCTTGGGAAGCAGAACTCAGGTTGAATTTAAGTTCTGATTTATGCCACTGACTGGGTGCCTCGTTCAGGATGTGTTCAGGGCAGATGTGCCCTGCAACCCCTACAGGGCTGGAGCATCTAATGTCTCTGCCCCTCAGTTTTCCCTTCAAAGTCCTATACTTGACGTTATAAAAACGTCCTATACTTGACGTTACAAACAAAAAAGGAGGTAGGAAATGGGGAAACATGAAATATGTTTAACTTAGAGTCCTATATGTGGATGTCAACAAATAAAGGGCAAGCATATGCAGGAAAACTGAAGTCTATCCTGGGCATAATTTATCTTTGTCAGGTGTCAGTGGACCTGGCCTTTATTTGAAAGCAATTTAATTAATGAGATTATGGCCCCTAAAGTTCTTCACTGCTGAAGTAAAGGAATCCATACATCCTAAAGTCTTGCATAGATCTCCTCCTCCCTTCCACCCCCAGTTTAATATACTTCTTAAATACCAATCATTGATCATTCCCTCATCAGAATTAAAAAACAAAACAAAACAAAAAAAACACCTTAAATTTATGTTTGGATTTAAAGAGAAACAAAACAAAATAAAACACAGTTGATGGTGGATGAGTGAAACCATATCAAGGTTTCTGTTCCAGGAGATTTGTTTGTCAAATAGAACCCCCCAACCAAAAACAGAAAGGAAAAAAACCACCTTACCTTGATGCTGTTCAAAAGCCCTGGGCAGTTTCTACCCTATTTGTATTTCTGGATTCTTTTTTTCAGTCCATCTGTTTATTTTCTTTTGAGCCATCATAGCAAAACAGAAAGCCAGCTTCTGAGGATCTGAAAGCAGGTAGGATTTGGAAATAATTTGAAAAGTATAATGATAAATTCTCAGAATAGAGGATCTCAGATTGTCTGATACTATAGGCATTTAATATTTCCTTTACATTTATGTACTATTTGTATGAGGGAGAATTGTTTGTAGCGAGAAAATCTGAAATGTTCAAAATCATCTGAGTTGAGATCTTTAGGGTGTTTTTTTTTTTGGTAACTGTGAGACATAATTTGGATCTTTAAAAATATGGGAGGGGTTTTCCAAAATCCTACTAATAAACTCCCAGGTTATAACATCAAACCTAGGAGATATATTCTAAACTTTCCGCTTTAAGTGTCCAAATATTTGATGCTGATGCATACATCTTGATAAATCAGATAATATAGACTTTTATTTAAATAGTAGCTTCAATCCAGATTGCTGAAAGTGATAACATCTAGAATACAATATATTTAAAAGTCCACATATTTCCCTAGGAATGAGGGGAAATGATGGTAACGTTATCTTGCATTAACTTTCATTTGACATTTTTTAATGACAGAATTTTGACATAAAGTCTTGCTTGCCAAGAATCTGAGCAAATGTCCCTTGTCTTCTTGGACTTCTGCCAAAAGGCAGTACAGCTTTTTATGACTTGCCTCAACACACAGGGACAATGGTGACCACCATGGAAATTTTACACACCACTTTCATTATGGGTGAGCAGAAAGGCTTCAGCCCACTCACATGTGGAAGGCTAGGGGTAAAAATGAGCCCATTCCCCAATCAGATATGCATCATCATTTCCAATTTCTATGTACTGAAAACCCAGAGCATTACTGACACTGTAAGTTGGCATGAATAATGGCTGGTTCTGTTCATCCTGCTAATGGCTAACACATAAAACAGATTCTGTCTTCCAAGTCAGGGTGTCTCTGAAGTGACAGAAAAAGACATGCATGGATGAATAGATAACTCCATTTTTAACCTATGGACAATTAAACTTTAGTATTAGTCACATTAGCTTAGGTTCTGTTGACCTCCAAATCTCAGTCACTTAATTCAATGAGTTTCACATAAACTCTTATCCCAGTGCATACTGGGCAGCCATCCTGCACCTTGTAGCTATGCCATCTGAAACACGCAGCTTCTAAAAACACTGCAGAGAAAGAGAGAAATGGATGAACTAGCTCAGCCCAGACATAAAACATGTCATTTCCTGTCAGCATTCATGGGCCAAACTAGATACGGGGCTCCAGAATAATTGCTGGGAAGGCTAGGAAATGTAGAGAAGTGTATGGAATAATTGGTGAGCACTAAATATTATGCAAAAACTACCCAGTAATAGTCTGAGGACTTCATACTAAAATAGAAAAAAAATTTTAATGAAGAATATGGTTTTGCATAACACCTGAGGTTAGCCTTGGATGCTATTTTCTCCTGGTGAAATCTTAAAAGAAAATGAAAAGATACATGGACTTTATTGAGTTTATTTCTGCGCTTTGGGCAGAGCAATCAGCCATTAATTTACTTTAGCAGTCTGACTGAAATGAATCTGTTTACTTATACTAATACCCAGCACTTGAATGGAATAGTATTAAGAGCTTAAGCTCTAGGGACAATTGCTCAGATTCAAAACTTGTCCCTACTGCCTGCTAGCTGCAGTATAGGCAAGCTGTAGAACCCCTCTGAGGCCAAGCTGCCACACCTGTGAAACAGGAGTAATGATGCTAATAAAAGAGCAGTTCCTGGGCTAACGTAAGAAGTAAATGGAAGAGTGGTGCATAGTACAGCCTTTGACTCGTAGTACGTACTCCATAAGCCCTGGATATTTTAAATAAGAAAAGCCAAGATACTCATTTATTCTGTTGCCTTAGAGTTCCTTGTGATCAGTGTCAGTTAACTAGCTATGAAAACTAGCTAGCAATAGTTGTTATTGGACTATCCAAAAGTTTGTGCCCTATGCATTTATAGCAAGAGGCATGATACTGAAATAAATGAAGAATCAGAGAGAGGCTCCACAGAGGAACTTGTTAATTCCCTGAAGATGAAAAGTTAAGGGATATATCTCACAGTATTTTAATACTCTCAAAATAGTTAACTCATGCCTGGCAATCAAGTTTTCTTAATGTTATTACTGAATGAATAAATGAATGATAGTTGGATAGTATCTTTGATAATGTCTGCTATTGAGAGGTAGCCCAAAAGATGTAGACTAATTTCCTTGTGCTATAGCCACACTAAATTTTGAGCTAAAATGTATACTTTTCAATGCTTTAAACTTTTCTCTGTATGTTTTTTTATTAACCATCAAATTTCACAAAATTTATTTTTCGTCAAATAATTAACTAGATACTCCTTCCATACAATATTTTATAAAGAGGTTATAGTTATTACGTCTAACTTGTTTTTATTTTACTTTCACCTTAGAAGCCTTCAGTGAGAGGAGCATATCAATTTGAAGATGCTATTCCAATATGATCCCAGTTAAACTAAATTGATGAATTTATCCGCTGAGATTTATTTGTGAATGGTTAAATTATTTGGCTGGCAATAAGCTATAGCATTTGAGTACCCCCTTTTTGTATATCTTAATTGTATATAATGAAATGTTTTCTGGAACAAGCAGACTTCATGCATTCTTTCTATGCTGCCTCTACATCAGAGGCATGTTGTGTCAGCTGACAGGGTTCTTCTCACCACTTGGATGGCTGTGAGTGTAGTAATCAGTGACAAGGTCTAGGAAGGCACCAGAAGTCAACTTCTCCTATGTCACTGGAGGCTAGTAATGTGAGTTTCATCTATTCATTTATTGATGTGAGAATAGCTGATACCAATTAAGCACAAATGGTTCCAAATGCTAAGAATACATCCTCTAATGTAAAAATAAATCAGCAATTATATTCTTTGAAAACATTCACAACTGAGCACATTCCACTCTAACTAACGGCATTCATATTAATATTCATGGGCCGTGGGATAACATTGTCCATTAAGCAGATCTTTATTTTAGAGCATGCATAAGAAATGACAGTGAAGAAACTTTCTTCAAACTGCAGAACATGTTAACATGGTCCAGGTTTGAAAATGAATGCTGTAGTGGGGTAAAGTCTTAATTATATAAGTTCCACATGATAGACAAATGGCTGTTAGATATTAATCTAGAGGAACTCAGGAAACAAGGAATCACTGGGGATCAAATAAAGGGCAAAAAACTTCAACAGACAGTCAGAAAAGCCTAGTATAAAATTGAAGCAAAAAGATGGCATCTGCCAAGGTAAGAATCTTGATTAAAGTTGTTCAAATTATAAAGTTGCTACAGTCCTGAAAATCAGCTCCCAGAAGCAACTGCTGTGTTCAATGCTTTGTTGTCTCACCAGGCTGCACTGGATACTGGGGAGGCGGGTGGGGTGGAGGAAAGAGCTTTACAACTAGACTATCCTGAGTTTGAAATTATCATCACCTTCTGCCTTTCTTACTGTTGGTAAAAATTGGGTGTTACTTAGCTTCTTTAAGCTTCCAGTCTTTCTTACCTGAAATAGGAAACAAGAGATATATGTCCAGCATTAAGAGTCATATGATGGTGTACGATAAGTGCCTGGAAGAAAACATAGAAAATAGGAACAGGTTAATCATAATTATGGTTTTCATCCTTCTGAATCCTCTTTTAATTACTGCGAAGCAGAGGACATAATATCATTCCCACAAAACTAACAGTTGCAGGCTACTGACTTCCCTGCTTAGAGCCTTTGCTCTCCAGATTACCATAGTTACTATGTGATGTTATTAATTCATTTACATTACCTACCTATTTCCTATAGGCATATGAAGGAGTTACCCTTATGTAAAATCATAAATAAGTGTTGATCAGGACCTTAGTTATTACAAAATTCAAGTGAATAGAAAATGAGGCGACTTGGCAAAGTGCTTTGAACATAGTATTAACAACTAAATGATCCTAGTGTCTCTGAGCTAAAATCCCCAAGTCTAACAATCATTTTGCAGTTTCTAGTTCCATAATCATTTTTCCTATGTTGACCTCTTCACATAGAATTTGGACCAGGAAGAAACTTCAAGACTGCCCAGTGTGTACTATTCATTTGCCAAGTGAAAAAACTGAGGCCCCCAGGGGAAAAGATCTTAGCACGGTAAGATCACATAGTGTCAGAACAAGGAATAACCCTGGTCACCTTATTGACTGCTTAAAGTTTTTCCAAGTACATCTCTAATTTCTCCCTGAATGAGTTTACAAACAAAACATTTAGTATTTTACCTGGCACAGAGTCAATACTCAATAAAAGTGAGTTGTTAGAATTGTTATTTACATCTCTTTCCTTTGTTCACACTGTTTCATGAACCTATGATGTTCTCTTCCTTCTGCTTAATCACGGTCTGACCTGTCCGTCAAACTGCACTTTGGACTCTTGTTTCTGGTCACTACATATTCAAAACTGGCTCTTTCCTTTGTGAAGTCCAAGAGTGCTCAGTCTTCCTATCTCTTCTCAGCACTTAGTCTACTGCCTAGTGTTGTTACTAAGCTTCTTTCTTTTTTCTTTTCTTTTTTTTTTTGCGGTACGCGGGCCCCCCACTGCTGTGGCCTCTCCCATTGCGGAGCACAGGCTCCGGACGCGCAGGCCCAGCGGCCATAGCTCACGGGCCCAGCCGCTCCACGGCATGTGGGATCCTCCCGGACCGGGGCACGAACCCACGTCCCCTGCATCGGCAGGTGGACTCCCAACCACTGCGCCACCAGGGAAGCCCTAAGTTTCTTTCTTATATGTGTATTGCTCAACTTCCCAACAACACTTCAATTCCATTGGAGGGTGGAAGAATCTTCATATTGTGTTCACCTACACAGTGCAGTGTGCTCAGTATTTTGCTGATGGACTGTAAGGTGTGCACTTCTAGTGTTCTGAGGAAAACATCATAAAACTTGTGCCAGCTCAGTAACCTGTGTCCCATGTCCTCTACAGCTGAAAACACCAGAGCATCACAGTAAAGTTTTGGCAAACAAAATTTTAAGGTATCTAGATAGAGAGCGCTATTATTTTTTTCGAGAACTGCTAAGGTTGAAATTTACAAAGCACAGTGCCTATGCAACTGCCTAATAAAGAGAATATAAATTATTTGCTTCATTCACAACATTTCAGAGGCTAGATGTCCTATCAGAATTACAAGTATCATCACACTGGCTACACACCTGTCAATGTTTAGTAAGTGGGTCATATTTCTAATGTAGAAGGTGAACATGAGAACCAGAAGTAGAATCTGGTTAGGAATAAAAATAGAGCCCACCACTAAGAGATGTCGTGAAAATTAAATGAGATACTGAAATAATTCTTATAAAAATTTAGCATGGTGCCTGGCACCTGTGTTTCATTAATGTTAGTTGTTCTTGTTGTAACTGTTAAGACATGACATCACGACAAAGATGAAGGCATTATATCAATACTTGGGTATTTGTAATCAGTGTTAATACAATTGCAGGCTCAGTAGAATAGATGGGCCCAAAAGTCAGACTGTAAGATATATTTTAAAAATGAACGGCGTAGGGACTTCCCTGGTGGCTCAGTAGTCAAGAATCTGCCTGCCAACGTGGGGGACACAGGTTCGAGCCCTGGTCCGGGAAGATCCCACATGTCGTGGAGCAACTAAGGCCATGCGCCACAACTACTGAGCCTGCACTCTAGGGCCCGTGAGCCACAACTATGGAGCCCGCACGCCACAACTACTGAAGCCTGTGTGCCTAGAGCCCGTGCTCTGCAACGAGAAGCCACCACAATGAGAAGCCCCTGCTCACCTCAACTAGAGAAAGCCCACATGCAGCAATGAAGACTCAATGCAGCCAAAAATAAACAAATACATTAATTAATTAATTTTTAAAAAAATGAATGGGGTAGGAGTAACACAGAGCCTGAGAGAAAACTGTCTCTAAAGAATTTTGATGGTTGGGAGAATAAGAAAGAAAATGGTGAGTTTATGAAGAAGAAGGGCTGAACTGGAGTCCATTTACAAATTCTGGCAAAGACTTAAGAATACCTTTGAGAATGTAGATCAGAGCCCCAGCAGAGGGAGAGTTTGAAGATAAATGAGAGGAGAGCAGGGGAGGAGGAAATGCCTATAGAACTAAAGCAATTTCCACATCAAAGAGGTGTCAGAGGGAAATGGTGACACATGCAAACACCCTACCTGCACATACATCCACTCTTGGAAGAACACTGAGGAAGTAAAGTGATGGAAAGTGAATTAGGCCAGGTGAAAGGTTCGGTAAATTCACTGAGCTCTCTGAAGCGGTGCCATGTATATTCACTGTCCTTAATAGGCACACTGAGAAGATTTCAAGTGCACCATATTTATGATCTATATGCATGTAGAGATATATAGTATAGAAAGATGGACAGAAAACCTATTTCATGCGAGTTATTTGCTCTTTTTTAGTCAATAGAGAAATTTGCTCTTTTTTAGTCAATAGAGCAGGGCAACTAAGATTTCAAAAGATATAATTCACACTGTTGATATGAAAATGTAACTGAAGGGAAAGTGGATTTCTGAAGATTTGAAATGTGAAAAGTTTCTGTAAATGGTTGATGATGTGTCCTTTTATCTTATGGGCTCCATTTTGTATTTTAGCATGAAAACCTTTGTAAAACAAGAACATCCATCTACAGTATACTTTATTTTATGTGAGGTATAGTGCTCATTTGTTATTTTGCTTGATCAGCCTCCATATCTCCTATTTTTAGGGACAGCTCCTTGGTTTCCACCTTACTCTCAGTCCTGCAGTTCACATGGGGCTGATCAAATCCCTACCTCCTAGGATATTCATAAAACCCAATTTTAGCTAGACATAGTCCTAATTTGATGTCTCAAGTTTGGGAATAAGATTTATTCCTTTAACTCTTGCTGGAACTTTTTGCAAAGAGGTTAACACTCTACAGAAGTGTTAAGCTGGTTGAATGTAGAACTCAAATTGTAGGAGCTACCATAGGAAAAAAGCCTTGCTGAGAATAAAGTCAGCACATAATTCTTCTTAAATTTGTTGGAGCATCTGGATTCAGCTCTGCCTGAAGAATGTCCCTACACTTAACAGTGATATGGCCAAAGCAGTTTGAATTAAATTTATATCATTTGCCAACAAAGAATATTTACTAATAAGTGAGAGTACAGATTCTGATTTCCAAACCATACAAACTCATTGCATTTTTTTTGATTTTTAAAAAAATTGAAGTACAGTTGATTTACAATGTTGTGTTAATTTCTGCTGTATAGCAAAGTGATTCAGTTGTACATATATATACATTCTTTTAAAAATATTACTTTCCAGTATGGTTTATCACAGGACATTGAATATAGTTCCCTGTGCTATACAGTAGGACCTTTTTGTTTATCTATTCTATATACAATAGTTTGCATCTGCTAACCCCAAACTCCCATTCCATCCCTCCCCACCTCCCCTTGGCAACCACAAATCTGTTCTCTATGTCTGTGAATTGGTTTCTGTTTCATAGATAAGTTCATTTGTGTCATATTTTAGATTCCACATATTAGTGATATCTTATGGTATTTATCTTTCTCTTTATGACTTACTTCACTTGTACGATAATCTCTAGTTCCAACCATGTTGCTGCACATGGCATCATTTCATTCTTTTTTATGGCTGCAAACTCATTGTATTTTTTTTATCAACCACCTTACTATTTTGCAACCCTATGATCAGTCATTTCAACTACATTCTCATCAACTCTAGCAACCTAGAATGTCTCACTTATTTGACTTTTGACCAAAACAATCTTTGACATTGTCAATCCTGTATATAAGACACAATACTGCAAAAGAGTAGAGCAACAGATTAAAAAAAAATCCTATTTGTTTTAGACATATAACTTTCCTTTTGACATTATCCCCAGGAGATGGAGTATAAAATTGACTTATTTTTAATTATCTTTTATGTGTAAGATTATGTTTTGAATGCAACTATATTTGAGGCAGCACAATGAGGCTACATGGCTTTTATATAGGCTATACTTATAAACAAATAAATGTAATTAAATGATACCACTGTTTTCATTTAAAATGAAAAGAAGATACAGTGGGGAAATGAAATAATGGGCAATTTGCAGCAACATGGATGGACTTGGAGGGTTTATGCTTAGTGAAATAAGTCAGACAGAGAAAGACAGATACTGTGTGTTATCACTTTTATGTGGAATCTAAAAAATAAAACAAACTAGTAAATATAATAAAAAATAAATAGACTCACAGATACAGAGAACAAACTAGTGGTTTTCAGTGGTGAGGGGCAAGATTCGGGTAAGGGATTAAGAGGTATTAGCTACTATGTATAAAGTAAATAAGCTACAAGGATATATTGTACAACACAGGGAATATAGCCAATATTTTATAATAACTATAAATGGAGTATAATCTTTAAAAATTGTGAGCCACTGTGTTGTACAACTGAAACATATAATGTTGTAAATCAACTACACCTCAATAAAGAAATAAATATAAAAAAATAGTGGGCAGTCAATTGTGCAGGAGGAAAGTATCAGGAGAAGTTGAGTAGGGAAAGTAGATTTTTAGCAGAGTCTTGAAAGATGAGTGTATATTTTGCAGATATCAGGCCACCTGATGTGTATGGGTTGTGTCTAGGGATGTTGGGAAGGCTTCAGGATGATTAGCCTTGCACAGAGTATACATTTCAAAAATCTCTAATAAATTAAATTAAAGTAGTTATAAACATGTTTTACATTTTAAATGAAAATTCTATGTATCAAAATGGCTTTAAAAAATAAACACCCAAATTACTTTAAAAACAAAGGGACTTTGTCTTACTTCTTCTTTCAACCAAACAAAGGATAATGTTTTGGGACACCCCCTTATGTATAGTCCTGTGCAGTGTGGTGGAGTAGGTGGATTATGAAAGTCATGAAAGACTCAGGATCTAACCCTTTGTTGAATGTTAGTAGTATTCCAGAAGTAACACACTTGCTTATGTTATTGTATTAGTTCAGATTCTCATTGTGAGAAAAATGTATGAAGTATGAAGCACATAAAGAACACTTTCCCACTACAGGAAAAAACACATAATTCTACTTGTGAAGTCTATGTATTTATATACACAAATGCAAGAAAGAGTCTATACTACTGTACCTCTAAGAACATAGCACTACATCTACCACAAAAGAGACTAAATAAATATTTGTTGAATGCATAAATAAATAAAATAATGCTGTTTTGTCATTCTTGGACTTATGCCATGGAAACAGTATGTATGCAAATGTGTCTACAATGAAATCTTTTGGTTGCTTCCGTAATTAAAACATGTTGGATACACTTTAAGGAGGCACTGAATATTGAATTTTGCCTTGTGATGAATTGTGTTTTAACAAGGTGGTAATATACTTGAAAACATAACAAAGCTGTACTTACATGACACTAAATATCCTAGATAAATTCTAAAAAGTTCAATAACAAATAGAGACACAGAGTTTACCATAGCCAGACATAAGGATATTGGATGGCATGGATAATTGATTGCCTTTTGAAAAACAATTTGTCTAGATGTTTTGCTGAGTATCATCAGAACCAATTAGCACTTTTTCTTTTAAAAGAAAAGTAAAGAGATTCAGAGTGCTAACATGGCCCAGTGGTCAAATATGGAGAACGTAGGAATTCGGTATATAATAAATCTAAATACACTTTTCAGGAATGGCCGAGTTTGTGGTGACTGTGATGATGGTGATGATAATGATAATGGTGATAAGGATAGTGATTTGACACTAGTGAATCTTAACTGCAATCCACCTTACTTTATTCTGCTTTCCATCTTGCAGAGTCAGGTAATGGCACAGACATTAAAATCAATTTTCTTGTTGACTAGATCCTAGGAAAAAGAGCTGCAGGTGAATTTTAACTGTCTAATGACAGATTTTATGACTAAGGCATTATGAAAACTGCTATCAAGGTACAGGACCAATGAGAGAATGCGTGGTATAAAAAGCCAAACAGCTTTATGACACATCTAGTACAGGTATTTGGGAAAATTCAGCTTCTGCTTCTGCTTGGTGTCCTGGGGTGCATGAGAATTCCAGTCTTTCTGACTTCAATTAACCTCTTTTACAAGTGAAGCCAAAAAGAAAGAAACATGAATAATAACTATTGCAAAGAAATATTTCAAAGTCATTAAATGCACATTAATAATCTTGGGAATATATAATTTTGTAGGTGACAGATACTATTTTTACACCTGTTCTTTAGAGAAAGAATAAGTTTCTCTTCATTAAAGACTAATGAGTGACACTACATTTAAGTGTTCACATTAGATATGCTTCTTTGAATTTAATGATGGGGCAATGAGGCCTTTAATTAAATACTCAAAACTCTCCACTGGGAGAAACAAAACAAATTTATCTGCAATTTTAAAAAATAATGGAATCCATCTGTTATATAATAAAATTTAAAAATTTTGGATATTTAGACATATTATTATAGCACCTTTGAAAGCTTAGTTCTTGATACCCTAGTTTATTGGCATAACAAAGTAAGTAATGTGGTAATTTGTGCTTATTATTTTTTTGTTTTCTTTCCATACCTTCAAAGTTCACTATGGAATACTGAAGAATTCCCTATAACACTTGGGTTGTTACTGTTACGGGCTCAGTATCCCACAATAGCGACAAATCTTTAAACAATAACTAAAAGAAAAATAATTATAAGATTAAAGATTGCTATCTAGAAATTGGATTATAACCAGTTTCCTAAATTATTCGATCTTCCTAAATTAAATTTCCCCTATTTCAGACCACAGTATGTCCATTTACCCTATGCTAGAATTCACTATGTATTTATTAAAAATATAAAATATAATTACAGTTATTAACATTTTAAAAATATTAAAATAGGAGCATAATAACGTTACTGGATTTTCCCAGTAAGTCACGCTTAAATGAAATCATTTCTTCCATAGACTCTGTCATTTTAAAGGTTTTATAATTTCTGGAAAACCTGGAACAGAAAAGCAGTAGTTAGGTGCAGCATAGTTAAGACTGCAATAAATCGATATATCACTTGGTATATTTACTGAGTACTTAGTTTCGTTCTTAGCTCCTGCTATTGTCTAGTTTAGTTAATGGTCATCATTTTGACAAATATCAAAGAAAGACAAAGCAAAATGTCATTTCTTAAAAAGGGAAAGGATTAAAATGCCTTGAAGGGATGAGGAAGAAAAAAATAACTCACAGTCCATTTTGATGGATTTATGATAAAATCTTTCATTAGTTAAAGGCTTGGGAAGCCTACTGATGTGGGATTAGATACAATTAGACGAGACTTAAAGCAGATGCTACAAAGCTTATGTGAGGCTGCTAATTATTGGTGGTTGACTTTTGCATTTTTCATGGAGCTCAAGTCTAATCTACAGGCTGCCTTTACTTAACAGCTTTACTGAGAATTCATATTAATAAACAACAGACCCTGGAGGCTTTTTTTCAGCAGACCAATGAAAGAGATTGGGGGAAACATACTTTTCACTGAATTTCTGAAGATGCCATAATTTGGTGACCATGTGACATAAATAAGAAAGAATCTTATACCTTCATGCTTTTGTGGATAAGAAATAATTATTTTGAAATATTTTGATGATGTACTATGGGATGTAAAAAAAATTAAGGATTACTGATTTTCTATTCATACTCTTAACACTTATTTACCAAGCACCTAAAGTGCCAGGCGTTGTTCTAGGATCTGAAGGTTAAGCAATGAACAAAAGAGATCAAATATCTAACTTAGAGATTTGGAACACCAATACCAAAACTTAATATTTGACTATGCCGTTCTTCAAATTTTGCAATATTTATTTAGTTATTTTTGTTTGTTCATATTCTCTCTGTTTTGCCTAATATCTTTTGTTCTATCTTTCAGTTCACTCATTATTTTCTGTATTCTTTCCATCCTGCTGTTGAATCTATCTACTGAGTTTTTATTTCAGTTGTTTTACTTTACAGTTCAAACATTTCCATTTGGTTCTTTATACCTTTTATTTCTTTGCTGAGGTTTTCTATTTCTTTGTTGAGACTTTCATTTGTTTAAAGTGAGAATTCTAATTACTCAGTGGGACATCTAAAAATTAAAAAATATTTTTTTACAAAAATAAAACGTTTACATTTTATTACGGATTCTTTGAATTTTTGTCAGGTAATTTTAACACCTCTGTCATCTACGTATTGGCATTTATTGGTTGCCTTTCTTCATTCAGTTTGAAATCTTTTTGGTTCTTGATGTGTTGGATTATTTTCATCTGAAACCTTCACGTATTTTCCTTAGATTATGAGATGGGATCTTATTTAAACCTTCTGTTTTAGCTAGTTTCCTCTGATACTATAGTGGCAGGAGAAGGGGTGGCACTTCCTAATTTTAACTAAGAGAAGTAAAAGTCTAGGTCCCCCTTGCTCTCTGGTTGACACCTGATGGAGTGGCAGTATCTTTACTGTTGGGTGGGGGCAGGGGTACAGGTTCCCCTCTAGGTGTCCACTGGTAACTCCCTGGCTTGGAGGTGGAAGAGTGCCATCTCACTGAAACCACACTGAGATGGTCTCTTGACACTGTGCAGTAGGCGTCTTCTGATACCACTCAAGCCAGTGAGTGGGGCATCTCATTATTTCTGGGTAGAGGTGCAAGTCTAGACTTCCCACGTGGCCTCTACTGATATTGCAGTGTTGTAGGAGCAGTGGACCTCCTTACCGCCTGATGGGGGTGAAATTCCAGGCTTCCTACTCGGCCTTCTCCTGGTGGCGGTGGTGGAAGGGGTGTCGGGGTGCTGTGTTACAGTGCGGTGAACATAGAAGACCCACTCCAACTTTGCTGGTGTGTGTGTACATGAAGCTGCAGAAGTAGAGTGGGCATTATCTAAAATTTCTCTGTCTTGTTAGGCTGCCCCTTCCCTGGTCCTTTGACTTCTGAAGAGGTTTTGTTTTGTTTGCTTGTCTGCACTTGTTCTTTCAGCTACTAGCTTCTTCAGCCCAAAGAAGTCTGAGCTATATGAGACAAAGAGAAAACCCAGAAACCTCATTATCATGTTATCCCTTGGATCCTAAGGTACACAGCCAGTCTGCCCTCTCCCTGCACCCTTAAGAGTCTCCTTTTACTTGTTTCACATAGAATTAGCAGGATATTGATTGCACATAGTGAAAGGAATAGGGAAATGTATGTCTACTCCTTCTTTCTGGAAATCAGTTTTTTAAAAAAAAAATCTGAAATTACTCTAGTTGTAGCAGGGAGACAAAACAGTATATATTAACATATTTAGCCTTATTTTACATATATATTTGAAAGTATATTTTAAAATAATTACATAACCATAATTTTTTTTTAAGTTTTAAGTGTATTGTGCTACAGAGATTTCTATAGTTGTGTGTGTGTGTGTGTGTGTGTGTGTGTCTCTGTGTGTGTGTACCTCTATGCATACGCACATACATTTTTATTTTGGGGGAATATCTCTTTTGTTATTATTATTCTTCCACCACTGAATTGTTCACAAGTATTCATGTGAATGTCTTGATACTTCCCCCCCAAAAATGACACTTCAATTTTATTACACAGATCATGAATTATTTTATAGCTTCTCTTCTTGTATCAGATTGATTATCTATGTTATTTCCCTTCTGGCATATATAAGGCATAGTCCTTAATCAAACATTACTATTTATATTCTCTCATTACCTTTTATATAGTTTGCAATTATTCTCTAATTAAATATATGTTTTCCTATCACACTATTTGCATCCAATAATATTTTGTCTAGTTTATTCTGGTTAAAATCAAAGCATTTTTTGACCTAACAGAAATACAGAGAATAAAAATAAATGCTATGTATGTGTTACTTACATATAGTAAAAAGATTAAAAACAACTCAGGATCTGTCCTACAGCAAATCCTGATGCTCTTATATATTTAGCATCTCTGGATCAATGCTGTTTTTGTAAATAGTTTTATTGAAATATAGCTATTCTTAACATATATGTATTGTCTACGGCTGTTTTAATGCTATAACAGCAGAGTTGAGTAGTTCAACAGAGATCAATGGATCCTAACACCTAAAATATTTACTATCTGGTCAGTTAAAGAAAAGTTTGCAGAGGATTATAATTACTAAAACTTCTAGAGAAATAAAGTGAATATAAGCAATATGCATCATCTCTGAAGGATCCCTGATGCCCACATATGATAACATATTTAAGAATGTGTGTTCCTCTTAACATTTAATGCTAGGAGAAGAATGTCAGACTAATATAATGCTATTATACATACAGGTGGCATTACACATTGCAAATTTAGGAGAATAAATAATAATATCTTCTCTTAGTATTTTGCTTTGGCTTTTGTAGGAATATTTCCCTTTTTATTTCTTCCTCTTTTCTGGCAATCTTTCCATGTTTCTTTTGCATGTGTATCTACTTCTATCAGTCATTATATATAGTTCCAGAAAGTCCTGGACTTTATTTCAGTTCTTTTCCTAGGCAGCTAGACCCACAGAAACAACTTCATTTGACATGTACTCATGTGAGAACTAAATATCTGTAGCCCAGACCTCTCTCTTCAGATCCGTACTTGTATATTCAGTTGCCTACTAGCATTCACCAGATGACCGGTGTTAAGGCACATAAAAATGAATACATTGAAGACTGACCTTACCAGCCCTCATCTCCTGTGCACCCACTGCTCTCTGTCTCAGTGGGTTGCCTCACCATCCATTACTTTGGACAAGCCAAAAACCAAGGAATCATCTTTTGTCTGTAGTGTTCTTCAAGTTTACTCATATTGTAGTTCTGCTATTTGTTTTCATTTGTTTTAATCTGGCTTTGGTGTTCTTCACTAAATTAAGTGTTCATTCTATGAATATTCTAGAAAATTCACAGCAATTATCACCAAGTATTTTCTTCTTAATTCTCCCTTTATTTCCTAGTTGGGATCTCTACTTATTCTGTTCTCCTTGGCTTTTTCCTATTTTCAATTTCATATTCTCTCTTTGATATGTATAGATCTTCTGACCTATCTTGTAGTTTAAAACTCTTTCTTCTATAATTTATAATCTGCTGTTTAATTTTTTTGTTTTCAAGTTAATACCTGTAAGTAATGTTCCATTCATTTTCAAGTGCATCTGTTACTTTTCCATGCTAAACTACTTTGCTGTGATTTCTAGTCCTTCTATAATTTTTAATTTTAAACTTCATTTTGTTATTTTTTTCCAAATAATTCTGTTATTTAAGTTATTTTATCCAGTTGGTTGCATTAGTCCCTCATTGGGGGTTGTTAACTTGTTTTTAAAAAGATTTTAAGTTCCTTTTAAATTGAGATTGTCTCTTTTATGATGAAAGTTGTGCAGACATGGTATTTGTGGAAGTGTCTGATAAGTGGTTTTACATTAATTTTTTTATGTAGCTTCTTTGGCCAGGTATCAGAATTTTTCTAGGCCCTTTAACATGGAGGGCAGGGCATCAGTGTCGCTGCTTTATACAAATATACAAATTCCAGTTCCTTGGAGGAGCTGAAGTCACCGCGTTAGACAGAACCAAAATATATTATCACATAGCTATAGCACCAGCAGATTCAGAGACCATCTGTTCTGCCATCTAAAGCTAATTAAATTTTTAAAAATCTGAGCAATTAAGAAACAACCGTCAGCCTAGAGTCTGAATCAAGAATAATTTGATAATAAAAGCTACAGCTATTACAAATACACCTAATTAGGAAGTACCTGAGTAAAAGTTTACAAGTCATTAAAGTAGTATTGAAAGAGTGAAGTATGGTTGATGGATATTAATGGGAAATTTTACCAAGGGAAAACTGTTACCTACAGCATTCTATTAGACTAATGAGTCTACACTGTCTAGGAAGGAATAGCACACAGATTTTTAAATTTTTATTTAATTATTTTTTTAATTTTTGGCTGCATGGGGTCTTTGTTGCTGCGTGTGGGCTTTCTGTAGTTGTGGCAAGTGGGGGCTACTCTTAGTTGTGGTGTGCGGGATTCTCATTGCAGTGGCTTCTCTTGTTGTGGAGCATGGGCTCTAGGCACGCAGGCTTTCCGTAAGTTGTGGCTCATGGGCTCTAGAGCGCAGGCTCAGTAGTTGTGGCGCACGGGCTTAGTTGCTCTGCAGCATGTGGGATCTTCCTGGACCAGGGCTTGAACCCGTGTCCCCCTGCACTGGCAGGGGGATTCTTAACCACTGTGCAACCAGGGAAGCCCTAGTACACAGTTTTAATAGTTTTAGAGAAAACTCATAATATACTTTTGGAGTATTAAATGCCAACATATTTAACTGAGAGTAGAAAAGCAAACAAGACATTTCTTTATTATGTGTTAAGTACCTAAGTTTTGTTCTTGGTATAATCATCAATAAAACCATGTGGATTATTTAGTTTTCAATGAATAACAGAATTGCTAAAACTTCTGTTGATGCTATGTAGGTGTGGTGATAAAATATTTTTCATTTAATATAATATTTTTTATGTGTTCAGTGGTTACAGATCACAAAGTATTTTACATTTTCACATACTGTTATTAAACCTTTCTAAAACCTGTTGAGTGAGTAAAGCAGGTAGGATTAGCCTTATTTGATAGATTAAGAAATTGACATTTAGAACGGGTTAGAGGTCACATAGATGGATCTTAATTTATTCTGACTCAAGTTCACTAAGCTTTCTACTACAGTATGCTTTCTCTGTTAATCAGTTTATTGATATCTTTATAGGCAGTTAATAAAACTCATTTGAGGAACATTATGGAAAGATATTTTTTTTCTGTAAGAGTAAATTGTGATGAATTCTCTAGCCAACCCGGAGATTGATGAGCATATGCTTTCACAAATTCTTGAAGTGATAATCATATTGTTTTCATAAATATCTAGTCTATGGGCAGAGAGTCTTCAATATAGGAAATGTATAGGTAGGCATTTCTGAGGCTGCAGTATATCAAGGCAAATAAGAGAAACATCCTACCTTAACTACTTCCCTGATTTTCGCTAACATTCCTCAAAGTATGAGTGGACCAATCGCTCATATCATTTGAAAGTGCATTACAAACGAAGACTCTGTGGTCCTTTTCAGTCTAGATTCAGAGGCATTCTGGAAATGTGAAATTTTTTTATGAGGGGTTTCTGTGAAAACTATGCAGAATGTAGTTTTAGAACCACTGCCTTGTGTGAATCTTTAAATTTAAAGTTGGAATGAAATCAAGTGTTTTGCCATCATGAAGTGATGAGGAAAACATCCAAAATCTGATAGCAGTAATATGAACTTTTACCATCATAATTAGGTACACAAAAATCTCAGGTTTGAGCCACTATTATGCCAGGCTATGTGACATATAAAATCAACTTAAATCAGTGCAAAACCTCATATTTAGGAATTAATCAGGGAGTTAGAATAACTCCTTTTGTTCAATATTTGATCCTGAAACCAAACAGCACTGTTATGGCTGACATCAATCCAGAATGGAAAAAAAATCAAGAGTAGTGTTATCTTCTGGTGTGGGCAATTGTCTTCTTTGTGTTTATAACTAAACCACAGGCTTCCATTTAAAATGGCATCTGGCTAGTTGTCCCTGAGGCAGTCTCTTCCAACTTCTCTCTAAAATACTTATTAAGATACAGGAAAACTTACAACATCACAAAATATTAAGACTGACAGATAACCTATTGCTAGAAAATGGAAGGAATTTCCACTAACTATAAAACCATTGGAATTAGATTGAGAAAAAAAAAAAAGGTGGCTTCATGAAAGAGAATAGCCATTACTGAAAAAGATAGGAAGATACTTTATTGTCCTTAAGTCTCTTCCTTTATTTCTTTTCTCCTTTGCTTTCTCTCTTTTGTTATACAGTCTGCCCTCTATATCAAATTTCTAGGACCTTGGACAGCCACTTTCCCTTTTTCTATATACTTGTTGCTTTTATAGGTGATCTCGATAACGTTTGTGTCTCCTTTCCTATAGCAAGAACGCAATGGAGTAGGAAATGGGAGTATAAGAGCTTTTAAACAGGGATGAACAGCATCCTAACAAAGCAGTATGGTTTGATACAGAGAGTGGAAAAATTGTGGGAGAAATACATGCAGGGGACTTTCATGTACAGCTTTAATTTAGAGGGTAAGAACTCCAGGGTGTAAATAACTCCAGGGTAAGAACTCCAGGGTGTGCTACCTCTCTTAATTTCAGCAGAAAAGACCCTGGGAAATGGGCCAAGAACTGTGCACATCAATTTACTTTTCATGTGTATACCTGAGAAGATGATTAGATTTATAACCAAATGGACAGTAGCTGGGGCCAAGGGCATCCTGTTAATTGGTATATACTGTAAATAGGATAAATCTCCATTCATACAAGAAGGAAAACAAAACAACATGTGTCCTATTAAAGTCTAATTGCAATACAGGGAGGGGGAAAATAGAATATTGTTATGAAGCCTCACTTAAAAAAATTATTTATCAAAAAAACCAGAAGAAAGTTAAAATACTTCAGCTTGAATTAAACCCAATATGCAAGAAAAAAATAGTATCTGTGAATACATGAACAGTAAGTATGGAGAGTTTTATGAAACAAAAGGGGGATGGACCGGAAATAAAACAAAAACAAGATGAGACACATAGACCAATGGCTGAGAAGTTAAGGAGTTGATCAAAATAAGGTAGAGCAAATTAAACTACAAAGGCATAATTAAAATTTGCATCAGAGGCAGTAAAGATAAGAATTACTATTGCAGCAAATGAAATCATTCATGTGAAGCACACAATTGAGATTCTTTCCTGCAAACAAAGGAGAAACACCAAGGGATTAAAAAAAAACTGCTAAAGAAAAAGTGAAGTATATGGAAGTTAGAGAATGGGAATCTAAAATAAGTATTTTGGATCGTCTCAAAGAAGAAACCAGAACAACTGAAATGGAAGTAATCATTAAAGGACACACACAAAAAAGATGAAAATTTCCATAACTGATAAAACTATGAGTCTTCTGATAAAAATGCTCCATAATATTCCAAGAAAGGGAAATGAAAAGAACCCACAGCAAACTGAAAATTCTAATGAGAATAATCAAGATAAATATTCTTAGGAGAATCCAGAAAACAAAACAGGTGCCCATAAAAATAAATAAATAAATAAAAACTTGAATTAGTCTCAGACTTCTCCACTTCAACAGTTACTGCATAAAGGCCATATTTATTGCATAAAGGCACACATATTTCATAAAGGCAAAAATTATTGCATAAAGGCCTCAGAATTTTGATGTTGTAAATTTGAGACCTAAAAATGTAAACCAAAAAGTCCTCCATATATTAAGTCAACATAAGAACATTCTCAAATAAGGAAGTGCTTAAAAATGTATATTTTATCTGCCCATAAAAATACATTTTCTATATATATTTATATGTAGCTCTCTCTGTATTTCTCTCTGTATATATTATAGGTATCTTTATTTAAAATATGTTTTAGTAAATACTCCAGCTGACTGAGAATAAAGTTTAAAACTCAGGAATAAGGAAAATTATAAGAAATTTAATAAATTTTGAAAACATTTAAATTATTTCAAGTATTGTAAAGTCAAAAACAGTTGATAAAAGGAAATGTTTAATATAATAATAACTTAATAACAATAATTGGGGACTAAAACCAAATTTTCTCAAGTGAACAGAAGTATGTTTTAAAAAGGCAGATAACTACAAGCTTGTTACATTTCTTTATTTTTTGTGAACAGATAATAAATTAATAAACTTTAATAATTTCATGACACTATAGAGAAAAACTGATTAATGAAGGTTATCATGAAAACAACAAGCAACCATCTAAGAAATTTAAAACTGGAAGAATCACTTTCAAATCCCTGAAGAGGGTGAGAAAAAAAAAAAAATTTCCTGTAGAAAAAGATAGAAAACTGAGGCAAATTCCAGAAAGCATAAAATAAGTTTTACTTATGAATATAAGTATTAAATGTTTAACTCTTCTATAAGAAAATTAAGATAAGTGGATTTGGCTGTCAATCTAATATATAACTATATGAGCCACACACAAAAAATGATGAAATTACACTAAAATATTGAAAAAACAAGGAATGATAATAATTTACCCGGTAAACAGTAAGGTAATGGGAAACAATTTCAGATAAAGTAGAAAGCAAAAGCCTTATAAAAGATTAAAAAGGTCTTTTCACAATAATATAAACATCTGGAGTATCTATAGCAAAGAAAAACCAATAAAACTATAAATGAGCACAGATACAATTTGGTAAGGAGTAATGAGAGAAAACTTGTCCTACCATGTATTAAAATAGTATGTCTTACAATGAATATAAAAATCATTGATTGTAATAAACACCATTTTTATGTACCACTAAAAAGAAAAAAATAATTTTATATGTTATCCTGTAAGAATCATCCTAATTTCAGAAATGTTTGCATATGATTAAGTATGCAAATTAGAATTGATGACTTACAGTATGATAAACCTTTCATGATTAAAATGGCATCAATCTAGGCACAAAATATGAAAACAGAAATGTGACAGCACAAATACCCTTGAAATAAATGATTGCATGAATAATATCTTAATAAACCCTATAAGAACTTTAATTCATAATATGATATCCTAAAAGAAGCCTAACAACCTGATTGGAAAGATATAGAGTATTCAATAAGTGATATGATGGAAAAATGCATCTTTGATAAAAATGTCATTAGTGTTCACTGGATGAGTATATTTGGTTAGATATAAAACTGATATAAAAAAAGACCAAAGAAAATGAAAGTGAATATTTAAATGACCTTGGATGATTAGGACTAATTATTAAAACACTGGGAAAAAAACACAAAGGAAAACATTTTTTTTTTTTTTTTTAGTTTTTTTTTTTTTTTTTTATTAGTTTCTGCTTTATAACAAAGTGAATCAGTCATACGTATACATCTGTTCCCACATCCCCTCCCTCATGCATCTCCCTCCCTCCCACCCTCCCCATCCCACCCCTCCAGGCGGTCACAAAGCACCGAGCTGATCTCCCTGTGCTCTGCGGCTGCTTCCCACTATCTATCTACCTTACGTTTGGTAGTGTATATATGTCCATGCCTCTCTTTCCCTTTGTCACAGCTTACCCTTCCCCTTCCCCATATCCTCAAGTCCATTCTCAAGTAGGTCTGTGTCTTTATTCCCGTTTTACCCCTAGGTTCTTCATGACATTTTTTTTTTTTTTTTTAGATTCCATATATATGTGTTAGCATACGGTATTTGTCTTTCTCTTTCTGACTTACTTCACTCTGTATGACAGACTCTAGGTCTATCCACCTCATTACAAATAGCTCAGTTTCGTTTCTTTTTATGGCTGAGTAATATTCCATTGTATATATGTGCCACATCTTCTTTATCCATTCATCCGATGATGGACACTTAGGTTGTTTCCAGCTCCGGGCTATTGTGAATAGAGCTGCAATGAACATTTTGGTACATGTCTCTTTTTGAATTATGGTTTTCTCAGGGTATATGCCTAGTAGTGGGATTGCTGGGTCATATGGTAGTTCTATTTTTAGTTTTTTAAGGAACCTCCATACTGTTCTCCATAGTGGCTGTACCAATTCACATTCCCACCAGCAGTGCAAGAGTGTTCCCTTTTCTCCACACCCTCTCCAGCATTTATTGTTTCTAGATTTCTTGATGATGGCCATTCTGACTGGTGTGAGATGATATCTCATTGTAGTTTTGATTTGCATTTCTCTAATGATTAATGATGTTGAGCATTCTTTCATGTGTTTGTTGGCAGTCTGTATATCTTCTTTGGAGAAATGCCTATTTAAGTCTTCTGCCCATTTTTGGATTGGGTTGTTTGTTTTTTTGCTATTGAGCTGCATGAGCTGTTTATAAATTTTGGAGATTAATCCTTTGTCAGTTGCTTCATTTGCAAATATTTTCTCCCATTCTGAGGGTTGTCTTTTGGTCTTGTTTATGGTTTCCTTTGCTGTGCAAAAGCTTTGAAGTTTCATTAGGTCCCATTTGTTTATCTTTGTTTTTATTTCCATTTCTCTAGGAGGTGGGTTCAAAAGGATCTTGCTGTGATTTATGTCATAGAGTGTTCTACCTATGTTTTCCTCTAAGAGTTTGATAGTTTCTGGCCTTACATTTAGGTCTTTAATCCATTTTGAGCTTATTTTTGTGTATGGTGTTAGGGAATGATCTAATCTCATACTTTTACATGTCCCTGTCCAGTTTTCCCAGCACCACTTATTGAAGAGGCTGTCCTTGCTCCACTGTACATTCCTGCCTCCTTTATCAAAGATAAGTTGGCCATATGTGCGTGGGTTTATCTCTGGGCTTTCTATCCTGATCCACTGATCTATCTTTCTGTTTTTATGCCAGTACCACACTGTCTTAATTACTGTAGCTTTGTAGTATAGTCTGAAGTCAGGCAGCCTGATTCCTCCAGCTCCGTTTTTCGTTCTCAAGATTGCTTTGGCTATTCGGGGTCTTTTGTTTTTCCAAACAAATTTTGAAATTTTTTGTTCTACTTCTGTGAAAAATGCCAGTGGTAGTTTGATAGGGATTGCATTGAATCTGTAGATTGCTTTGGGTAGTAGAGTCATTTTCACAATATTGATTCTTCCAATCCAGGAGCATGGTATATCTCTCCATCTATTTATATCATCTTTAATTTCTTTCATCAGTGTCTTATAATTTTCTGCATACAGGTCTTTTGTCTCCTTAGGTAGGTTTATTCCTAGATATTTTATTCTTTTTGTTGCAATGGTAAATGGGAGTGTTTTCTTGATTTCATTTTCAGATTTTTCATCATTAGTGTACAGGAATGCCAGAGATTTCTGTGCATTAATTTTGTATCCTGCTACTTTACCAAATTCATTGATTAGCTCTAGTAGTTTTTCGGTAGCATCTTTAGGATTCTCTATGTATAGTATCATGTCATCTGCAAACAGTGACAGCTTTACTTCTTCTTTTCCAATTTGGATTCCTTTTATTTCCTTTTCTTCTCTGATTGCTGTGGCTAAAACTTCCAAAACTAGGTTGAATAAGAGTGGTGAGAGTGGGCAGCCTTGTCTTGTTCCTGATCTTAGTGGAAATGGTTTCAATTTTTCACCATTGAGGACAATGTTGGCTGTGGGTTTGTCATATATGGCCTTTATTATGTTGAGGAAAGTTCCCTCTATGCCTACTTTCTGCAGGGTTTTTATCATAAATGGGTGTTGAATTTTGTCGAAAGCTTTCTCTGCATCTATTGAGATGATCATATGGTTTTTCTCCTTCAACTTGTTAATATGGTGTATCACATTGATTGATTTGCGTATATTGAAGAATCCTTGCATTCCTGGAATAAACCCCACTTGATCATGGTGTATGATCCTTTTAATGTGCTGTTGGATTCTGTTTGCTAGTATTTTGTTGAGGATTTTTGCATCTATGTTCATCAGTGATATTGGCCTGTAGTTTTCTTTCTTTGTGACATCCTTGCCTGGTTTTGGTATCAAGGTGATGGTGGCCTCGTAGAATGAGTTTGGGAGTGTTCCTTCCTCTGATATTGTTTGGAAGAGTTTGAGAAGGATGGGTGTTAGCTCTTCTCTAAATGTTTGATAGAATTCGCCTGTGAAGCCATCTGGTCCTGGGCTTTTGTTTGATGGAAGATTTTTAATCACAGTTTCAATTTCAGTGCTTGTGATTGGTCTATTCATATTTTCTATTTCTTCCTGAGTCAGTCTTGGTAGGTTGTGCATTTCTAAGAATTTGTCCATTTCTTCCAGGTTGTCCATTTTATTGGCATAGAGTTGCTTATAGTAATCTCTCATGATCTTTTGTATTTCTGCAGTGTCAGTTGTTACTTCTCCTTTTTCATTTCTAATTCTGTTGATTTGAGTCTTCTCCCTTCTTTTCTTGATGAGTCTGGCTAATGGTTTGTCAATTTTGTTTATCTTCTCAAAGAACCAGCTTTTAGTTTGGTTGATCTTTGCTATCGTTTCCTTCATTTCTTTTTCATTTATTTCTGATCTGATCTTTATGATTTCTTTCCTTCTGCTAACTTTGGGGGTTTTTTGTTCTTCTTTCTCTAATTGCTTTAGGTGCAGGGTCAGGTTGTTTACTCGAAATGTTTCCTGTTTCTTAAGGTGGGATTGTATTGCTATAAACTTCCCCCTTAGAACTGCTTTTGCTGCGTCCCATAGGTTTTGGGTCGTCGTGTCTCCATTGTCATTTGTTTCTAAGTATTTCTTAATTTCCTCTTTGATTTCTTCAGTGATCACTTCATTATTGAGTAGTGTATTGTTTAGCCTCCATGTGTTTGTATTTTTTACAGATCTTTTCCTGTAATTGATGTCTAGTCTCATAGCATTGTGGTCGGAAAAGATACTTGATACAATTTCAATTTTCTTAAATTTACCAAGGCTTGATTTGTGACCCAAGATATGATCTATCCTGGAGAATGTTCCATGAGCACTTGAGAAAAATGTGTATTCTGTTGTTTTTGGGTGGAATGTCCTATAAATATCAATTAAGTCCATCTTGTTTAATGTATCATTTAAAGCTTGTGTTTCCTTATTTATTTTCATTTTGGATGATCTGTCCATTGGTGAAAGTGGGGTGTTAAAGTCCCCTACTATGATTGTGTTACTGTCGATTTCCCCTTTTATGGCTGTTAGTATTTGCCTTATGTATTGAGGTGCTCCTATGTTGGGTGCATAAATATTTACAATTGTTATCTCTTCTTCTTGGATCGATCCCTTTATCGTTATGTAGTGTCCTTCTTTGTCTCTTCTAATAGTCTTTATTTTAAAGTCTATTTTGTCTGATATAAGAATTGCTACTCCAGCTTTCTTTTGATTTCCATTTGCATGGAATATCTTTTTCCATCCCCTTACTTTCAATCTGTATGTGTCTCTAGGTCTGAAGTGGGTCTCTTGTAGACAGCATATATATGGGTCTTGTTTTTGTATCCATTCAGCCACTCTGTGTCTTTTGGTGGGAGCATTTAGTCCATTTACATTTAAGGTAATTATTGATATGTATGTTCCTATTCCCATTTCCTTAATGGCTTTGGGTTCGTTATTGTAGGTATAGTCCTGTTGTGTTTCTTGCCTAGAGAAGTTCCTTTAGCATTTGTTGTAAAGCTGGTTTGGTGGTGCTGAACTCTCTCAGCTTTTGCTTGTCTGTAAAGGTTTTAATTTCTCCATCAAATCTGAATGAGATCCTTGCTGGGTAGAGTAATCTTGGTTGCAGGTTTCTCTCCTTCATCACTTTAATTATGTCCTGCCACTCCCTTCTGGCTTGTAGAGTTTCTGCTGAGAGATCAGCTGTTAACCTGATGGGGATTCCCTTGTGTGTTATTTGTTGTTTTTCCCTTGCTGCTTTTAATAGGATTTCTTTGTGTTTAATTTTTGACAGTTTGATTAATATGTGTCTTGGCGTATTTCTTCTTGGATTTATTCTGTATGGGACTCTCTGTGCCTCCTGGACTTGATTAACTATTTCCTTTCCCATATTAGGGAAGTTTTCAACTATAATCTCTTCAAATATTTTCTCAGTCCCTTTCTTTTTCTCTTCTTCTTCTGGAACCCCTATAATTCGAATGTTGGTGCGTTTAATGTTGTCCCAGAGGTCTCTGAGACTGTCCTCTGTTCTTTTCATTCTTTTTTCTTTATTTTTCTCTGCATCAGTTATTTCCACTATTTTATCTTCCACCTCACTTATCCGTTCTTCTGCCTCAGTTATTCTGCTATTGATCCCATCTAGAGTATTTTTCATTTCATTTATTGTGTTTTTAATCGATGCTTGATTCATCTTTAGTTCTTCTAGGTCCTTGTTAACTGTTTCTTGCATATTGTCTATTCTATTTCCAAGATTTTGGATCTGGGAAATAGAATCTTGGATCAGCTTTACTATCATTATTCTGAATTCTTTTTCAGGTAGACTGCCTATTACCTCTTCATTTGTTAGGTCTGGTAGGTTTTTATCTTGCTCCTTCACCTGCTGTGTGTTTTTCTGCTTTCTCATTTTGCTTATGTTACTGTGTTTGGGGTCTCCTTTTTGCAGGCTGCAGATTCGTAGTTCCCGTTGTTTTTGGTGTCTGTCCCCCGTGGCTAAGGTTGTTACAGTAGGTTGTGTAGGCTTCCTGGTGGGGGGGACTAATGCCTGTGTTCTGGTGGTTGAAGCTCGATCTTGTCTTTCTGGTGGACAGGTCCACGTCTGGTGGTGTGTTTTGGGGTGCCTGTGGCCTTATTATGTTTTTAGGTATCCTCTCTGCTAATGGGTGGGGTTGTGTTCCTGCCTTGCTAGTTGCTTGGCATAGGGTGACCAGCACTGTAGCTTGCTGGTCGTTGACTGAAGCTGGGTGCTGGTGTTGAGATGGAGATCCCTGGGAGATTTTTGCTGCTTGATATTATGTGGAGCTGGGAGGTCTCTTGTGGACCCGTGTCCTGAAGTTGGCTCTCCCACTTCAGAGGCACAGCACTAACTCCTGGCTGCAGCACCAAGAGCCTTTCATCCACCCGGCTCAGAATAACAGTGAGAAAAAGTAGAAAGAAATAATTAGTAGAAGAAAGAAAGAGAGATTGAAAGAAAGGAAGAAGGGAAGTAAGGAAGGAAGGAAGAAAGAAAGAAAGGAGGGAGGGAGGAAGGATGGAAAGAAAGGAAAGAAAGGAGGGAGGGAGGGAGGAATGAAAGCAAAAGGAAGAGTGAATGGAAGAAGAGAGGGAGGGAGGGAGGAAGGAAAGAAAGAAAGAAAGAAAGGAGGGAGGGAGGGAGGGAGGAAGGAAAGAAAAAGAAAGTGGAAAGAAGAAGGGTGGGAGGGAGGGAGGGATGGAGGAAAGAAAAAGAAAGAAGGAAAGGAGGAGCGGAGGGAGGGAGGGAGGAAGGGAAGGGAGGAAAAAAAGAAAGAGCAGGTAAAGTAAAATAGAATAAAGTATGAAATATAGTAGCGTTATTAAAATTAAAAAGTAATTATTGAAAAAAAACACGGACCGAAAGAACCCTGGGACATATGGTGGAAGCAAAGCTATACAGAGAGAATCTTACACAGAAGATTACACATACACATTCACAAAAAGAGAGCAGGGGGAAAAATCAAAAATCTTGCTCTCCAAGTCCACCTCCTCGATTTGGGATAATTCGTTGTAAAAAGAGGAAAAGGGCGAAAAGTCTGAAATCTTGCTAAGTCCACCTCCTTAATTTGAGATAATTCGTTGTAAAAAGAGGGAAAAAAAGGGGGGGAAAGTCTTAAATCTTGTCCTCAAGGTCCACTTCCTCAATTTGGGATGATTCGCTGTCCATTCATGCACTCCACAGACGCAGGGCACATCAAATGGACCGTGGAGCTTTAATCCGCTGCCTCGGAGGCTGCACAGAGAGATTTCCCTGTCTCTGCTCTCACAGCTCCCGGGTCTCAGCCTTGGACCTGGCCCCGCCTCTGCGCGTAGGTCGCCGGAGGGCGTCCGTTCTTCGCTCAGACAGGACGGGTTTAAAGGAGCCGCTGATTCGGGGGCTCTGGCTCACTCAGGCAGAGGGGAGGGAGGGGAATGCCCTCTCCTCGCGCACCAGGCAACAAAAGGGAAAAAAGTCTCTTGCCTCTCCGGTAGCTCCAGACCCTTTCCCCGGACTCCCTCCGGGCTAGCACTAACCCCTTCAGGGTCTCTTCCTGCCGCCAGCCCCAGACCTCTCCCTGCGCTCCGACTGAAAGCCGATACCCGAGCCTCAGCTCCCAGCCCCGCCCGCTCTGGCGGCCGAGCAGACAAGTCTCTCGGGCTGGTGTGTGCCTGAGGGCACCGATCCTCTGTGCCAAAATCTCTCTGCTTTGCCCTCCACACCCCTGTTGCTGTGCTCTCCTCCGCTACTCCGAAGCTTTCCCCCTCCGCCACCTGCAGTCTCCGCCCTCGAAGGGGCTTGTAGTGTGTAGAAACCTTCCCTCCTTCACGGCTCCCTCCCACTGGTGCAGGTCCCGTCCATATCCTATTGTCTCTGTTTATTCTTTTTTTCTTTTGACCTACCCAGGTATGTGGGGAGTTTCTTGCCTTTTGGGGGGTCTGAGGTCTTCTGTCAGCGTTCAGTAGGTGTTCTGTTGGAGTTGTTCCACGTGTAGATGAATTTCTGATGTATCTGTGGGGAGGAAGGTGATCTCCGCGTCTTACTCTTCCGCCATCTTCCTCCGGCTCTTCCAAAGGAAAACTTTTAACCATGTGAGAAGTTAAAATTTCTGAACATCACAAACACAACAAAATTAAAAGCCAGAAATTGGTTGAACCATATGGTATCGCTATTTCTGTGGGTCAACACTGCCAAGTATTGGCAGTCTATAAGGATATTGGGAGAAAGTTTAAATAATATGAAAATTAAAAGTTGAATATCCTTGATTGATTAAATATCTGTAAATTTTAAAAAATACAAGGAGATTAAGAGGTATAAATTACTATGTATAAAATAAATAAGCTACAAGGATATATTGTACAGCACAGGAAATATAGACAATATTTTATGATAACTTTAAATGGAGTATAATCTATAAAATTTTTGAATCACTATGTTGTACACCTAAAACTAATATAATGTTTTAAGTCAACCATACTTCAATAAAAAGACAAACAAATACAGTAACACCCTAACCAAAAAAAAGTAGGTCGACAATAAGAGTCAATTTCTAGAAGAAATAGAAAAGGTCAGTAAACATAAAAACACTTCAGCTTAACATATATTTTAGGTAAAAAAAAAAAACTTAAAAGGAAATATACCAAATTATTACTAGTGGTTTTCTCTGGATGTTGGGATTACAGATTATTTTAATTTGTGGAGTTTTTGGTATAACTTTGTCTTGCTTATACTTTTCTATATTTTTAAAATCATATTCTCAAATGAGCATGAGTTGTTCATTAACATCAGGAACGTATATATGTGCGTGTGTGTGTATGATTGGGATAGGAGCAGATGGTACTCAGCAGAGATAATAGAACATATGAAAATGGGAGGCTGAATGTAAAATGCTTCTGTTGGCTGAGGTTGGAGTGGAGGAAAAAACAGTTACTTGCCTCTCCAAACTCTATACTTTGACAGCACAGTGTATATTCCAGAGATGACAGTGCCTGAAGGGGACTTGATATCACCTTCAACTTAGTAAGATGGAAAGACTTAGAGGACCATAACTGAAGATGTCTAAAAAGAACATATGAGCAAGACTGTGTATCTAAATTGAGAGTGCCAACCACTTAGTGTTAAAGACCATCCCATTTTTTTTCTATCTTTCACACTCTGTCTTATATGGTTGATTTAAAGCAAGTAACACATTGTACGTGTGAAAAATGAGACTTGCACTAATGGAGATGCTGAAATTGCTAATACATCACAACTCCTAATGATTCCAGGTCCCTGAAATTGTGCATATTAATACAACCCTAGAAACTGAAATGCTATCTAGGTCAGTGGTTCTGAACGTGTGATCCCGAGACCGGCAACAGCATCACAAGGGAATTTGTTAGAAATACAAATTCTCAAGCCCCACTCACACCTACTGAATCAGAAACTCTGGGAGTTGGGTTCAGCAGTCAGTGTTTTAAAAAGCCTCCAGGGGGTTTCCCTGGTGGCGCAGTGGTTGAGAGGCCGCCTGCCGATGCAGGGGACGTGGGTTCGTGCCCTGGTCCGGGAAGACCCCACATGCCGCGGAGCGGCTGGGCCCGTGAGGCATGGCCGCTGAGCCTGCGCGTCCGGAGCCTGTGCTCCGCAACGGCAGAGGCAGCAACAGAGAGAGGCCCGCGTAATGCAAAAAAAAAAAAAAAAAAAAAAGCCTCCAGGAAAAATAACAACAACAAGAAACTGTGCCATTAAAAAATGGGCCAAAGAACTAAACAGACATTTTTCCAAGGAAGGCATACAAATGACCAACAGGTACAGGTACACGAAAAGGTTCTCAGTATCACTAATCATCAGAGAAATGCAAATCAAAATCACAATGAGGTATCATTTCACATCTGTTAGAATGACTATCATCAAAAAGACAAAACAACGGGGCTTCCCAGGTGGCGCAGTGGTTGAGAGTCTGCCTGCCGATGCAGAGGACATGGGTTCGTGCCCCGGTCCGGGAAGATCCCACATGCCGCAGAGCGGCTGGGCCCGTGAGCCATGGCCGCTGAGCCTGCGCGTCCGGAGCCTGTGCTCCGCAACGGGAGGGGCCACAACAGTGAGAGGCCCGCGTACCACACAAAAAAAAAAAAAAAAAAAAAAAAGACAAAACAACAAACGTTGGTGAGGATATGGAGAAAATGAAACCCTTGTGCCCTATTGGTGGGAGTGTAAATTGGTGCAGTCACATTATGGACGTTCCTTAAAAAAGTAAAAATAGAACAACCATATTACTCAGCAATCCCACTTCTGGATATATATCCAACAGAAATGAAAACAGGATCTCAAAGAGATGTCTTCACTTTCATGTACATTGCAGCATTACTTACAATGGCCAAAATATGGAAGCCACCTAAGTATCTATCAATGGATGAATGGATAAAGAAGATGTAAGATGTACACATACACAATGGAATATTATTCAACCATGAGAAAGAAGGAAATCCTGCCATCTGCAAGAACATGGATGGACCTTGAGTGTATTATGCTAATTAAAATAAGTCAGACACAGAAAGACAAATACTGCATGATATCACTTACATTTAAAATCTAAGAAAGCAGAACCTATAGAAACAGAGAGTAGAATATTGATTACCAAGGGCTGGGGGAGGGGGGTGGAGGAAAGGTGAGATATTGGGCAGAGAGGGTGCCAACTTCCAGTTATAAAATGAGTAAGTTCTGGGGATCAAATATACAGCATGGTGATTATAGTTAATAATACTGGATTATATGCTTGAAAGTTTCTGAGAGAAACTTAAATATTCTCACCACAAAACAGAAATGGAAAATATGTGATGTGATAGAGGCGTTAACGCTATGGTGGTAATCACTTTGCAATATATATGTGTATCAAATCAACATGTCACACACCTAAACCTTGCACAATGCTATATGTCAATTATATCTCAATAAAACTGGAAAAAAAGGCCCTCCTGGTGATTTTATTTTTCATGCTAAAGGGACAGATTTATTTTCAGCTAATACATTTTTGGTATGTCAGACCAATTTATATATATATATACATACGTATATCTCCGAAGTAAAAAGAATATCAGATTTCACTGGATTCTCCAAAGAAGCAAATGATTATTTCAAAAGCATCATTTTTCAAATAGAGTTCTCCAGAGTCCTTGACAAGTAGGTATTTTCTATGCCCCTAAATCTTCAGCTTGTAGATTCACAACTTATTGTACTAAGGATGCTAAGAGGTCTAATAGGAAGTGAACTTTTTTAACCAAGATAGTTTAATGTTTCCAGGTATCAAGAAATACCTGATCTTATCAGTTAATTAGATGTTTACCAAATAACATCATTCAAAATTGCTGTCCTATGAATCATCCTTTGTGAAACATTCTAGCTCCTTCCTTGTCGGGTCAAACAGAGAAAGGGAATAGATCATATTTCAAGTTGGTATTATAGTAGTCAAACCTTTGAAGCTTCTTTTCTTTGGGATGAATAAAAAGGGGAAAAAAAATTAAAGCTTAATGGAAAATTGTAACATGCCAAATAATGTTGTAATAAATAAGACTTAGTGCTGCTCTTTTCCCATGGGGAATGTTCATAAAATAATCATTGATTTCATTAGCAAAGTCCCCATGGAATACGAAAATCTTGGTTATTCTCTTGAAAAAAAATCCTTTCAAAAATTTATAGAAAAGAAGAAATATGGGATGTGGATTTAATTTAATTTTGTTCGATTTAAATTTGGAAGTAGGTGAGGTTTAGAAAAATCTTAAAATTTTCTTGCTCTAAACTTTAAGCTTGTTTCTGACTGATCATTTTTGCACTTCTAGTCCTTCCACTTGGAATGCTGCTGCTCCCCTATCTTTCCATAGCTGGTTCCTTCTTATTATTCAGAATCCATCTCAGGGTTTACATGAGTACCCACTGTAAATTAACAGCTTCACCCCAAACATCACTCTCTAAAGCAACTATATTCATTTTATTGTCTTTGTGAGATTTAGAGCTATTGGAAGTAATCTTGCACACTTTATTGTTGATGCTCTTTTCTTGTTTGTTTATTTATTATCTTATTATTCTGGAAGGTGAGTTCCAGAAAAGCGGCTCTGTCTTGATCGCCACTGTGTTCCTACCACATAGAAGAATGCCTGGCCCATTAATAAACAGATGTTGATGAAAAACAGAGAATTTGATGTTCTGTACCAGCATTTGGCAAACCTATTCTGTAAAGAGCTGGAACGCAAATCTTTTAGGTTTTATGCTCCACGTGGTTTCTTTCATTGTTATGCATCTCTGCCAGCGGTAGTGCAAAAGCAGCCAGAGAGAATATGTCAAATTATGAGCATGACTGTGTTACAATAAAACTTTAGTTACAAAAAGAGGACATGGGCTGGATTTGGCCCACAGGTCATAGTTGGACAAACATCATAAATCGAGATGAAAACTAGTTCCCTTCATCAAAGATGTGAGCCAAGTGCAACATGACCTCCACAGAGCACTGTGATCCTTGAGGAGTCTTGGATATGCCCTACTACCAATTACAATACTTTTTTAAGTAAACTTTTTATTTTAGAAGAGTTTAGATTGACATAAAAATTACAAAAGTAATATAGCAAATTCCATTATAACCTGCACCCAATTTTCCCATTATGGTTCATTTGTTATGACTGAAGAACCAATATTAATGTATTATTATTAACTAAACTTCATACTTTATTCGGATTTCCTTAGTTTTTAACCTATTGCACTTTCTCTGCTTCAGAATCCCATCCTGGGTACCATATCACATTTCATAATCATGAGTCTTTATACCAATTATTTTTTTAAATATTTATTTATTTATTTTGGCTGTGCCAGGTCTTAGTTGCAGTGTGTGGGATCTTTGTTGCGGCATGCAGGCTTCTTAGTTGCTGCATGCAGGATCTAGTTCCCTGACCAGGGATCCAACCAGGGCCCCCTGCATTGGGAGTGTGGAGTCTTACCCACTGGACCACCAGGGAAGTCCCTATACCAACTATTTTTAAGGGCATAAATTGTTATCTCTTGACTTTCATGTTTGCTCATTTCCTCTCTTTCTTCTTTTTCCATTCCTCTTTATTCTCCTTCCAAGTCTGGGCCAAACTATGGTGGTAGCAACTGAGGTTGATCAAAAGGTGCTTAGAAAGGCAGCATAGCATAGCAGAAACAAGCTTGCATTCTGCTCATATCTGTGTCTTTTGGCCAGATGACTTAATTCTGTACATATTGGTTTCCACAGCTCTAAGTTAAGAATGCTAAAACTCTCCTGTCTGTTTCTGGGCTACTCTATGTGAAACACTTTGCCTGAAAGCATTTTGCAAACTCTAAAGTACAATTCCAATATAAAGATTACTGTTATTGTGAAAGGTCATAAGTGTGTGGGCAAAGTGCCAATTCTTCCTGACTTCAAGGCTGGAAACTCCTGTTAACTAATTAGTTCAATCTACAGTAAAGGGCAACAGGCAGAGTTAAAATTGGATTTCAAAGCACTTATGCTGAACTCCTAATGATATTTTATACTTCAGACCAAATTGAATAATCATTAGATATTTTACTGCCAAAATAAAATCTAAGCAGATAAAAATGTATGCTCTGTTTAAAATTCATCATGGTGAATGGTAGAGTATCATCAACATGGACATTTTACACGGATAGACGCAGTCAAGAGCCAACATGATCTTCTTCCACATATATCAGCATTTCAAAGTGTTACCTGTTTTCCAAGTGTAATGTAAGTAACATAAATATTGATTGGAAAAACCCTGTTGTGACTCTGAAAGTTGAAAACACTTCAAAGATGCTTATAAATAAATTGGAAAATCAGGTGAGCCTTCATCAGAATTAGCTTAATACTTGCCTTTTTTCCCCCCTTAGAGTCTGCCTGATCCTTTTTTCTTCTGGATCTTTCTCATATCACAAATTATAGACTCTTCATTGCAGAGTGAATGCTTGCATCTGACTAAATTAAAGAGTTTGGGCTGTTATTTTGTTTAACATCTGTGCAAGCCCATTTTTGCATTTTGTGAAAACACTTCACTATGATATTTCCAACCATTGTACAGCTTACTCTACCAACTATAATTATAAGTACTTCTCAGTTGCTGTAGAGCAGCACCATCCAACAGACCTTTCTGTGATGGCAGAAATTTTCATCTGAGCTATCCAGTATGGTAGCCACTAGCCACATGTGTAATGTGCCTAGTACAACCAGGGAAACTACTTTTTAATTTTAAAGCATTTAATTGAATTAAAGTTAAATGTAAATAGGCACATGTGGCTAGTGGCTACCATAACGGACAGCACAGATCTAGAAAGTTCTTTTATCCTGTGTTTTTAAAAAGGAAAGGAAGTTTAGATAAACCACATTTCCATTTCATTGAAGTCTAGTAACTGTATCTTGGAACCTTGCACTAACTATCCATGTATGACATTTTGATTTGTGCAATTCCTGGAAAATTGCCATAGAAAATAATGTACAGAAAAATTTGGGAATAGTTCCTCAATTTTTAAAACTGCAGAAACAACTACATTGGAAGTTGAATTATCTCTCTCATTCTGTCCTCAAGTTGTTGTTGTTCTTTTTTTCCTAACATTTATTGTTCACTGGTAATTGAGGCTCTTCATGGCAGTCTAAGGCAGCCTGACATAATCAGATAAGGTTGCAGCACACATACAGATAACAGTGAAGTGAAAGAGGTGAAAAAACTTTACTTGTGGTCAAACTAGCGTTACCCTCATCCTTGGGCCACTTATCTCAATTTTTAGGACTTCTTTTTTCTTTTTAATCTGTAAATGAATTTGATGATAGACTGTCTAAACGTGCTCTCATCTGTAAAATACAGTGGCCTGGTTGGCATATTCCACTAATTGTGAATCGTTAGTCACTGGCGAGATTCAGCACAGTATATATCATCCTTAACATAATCATAGCCACAAAATATTGACAACTTGCTGTGTTCCTGGCTCTGTGTTAAGTGATTGTCCTGCATCATAACCTCACAACAATACTGAAGACAGAAAACTGCTATTATTATCTCTATTTTTCAGGTGAGGAAACTGAGGTGGCCCAGTTAGAAAGAAGCAAAGCCAAAGTTTGAACCCGGGAGCAGGATTCCCAAGCCTTGCTCTCAATTCATCATTACGCGATGCTGCCTTGTCAAAAACCAGGTCGAAGGACTCAGGCTATTCCAGCATCTGAAGTACTTCCCACCTTGTCATGCGCTTGCCCCAATAAACTGGTGGTGAATTTAATGTGTTTGAATAAAATTCTCCTTAATATATGAATAGACAGATTAAAAGAAAATAAGAAATGTGAAAACAAATAGATTTTCAAAGAATGCCTCCTTCCATGGCAGCAGTGCCCTAGAAGTAGCAGGCATTGGAAGTAATCTTGCACACTTTGAAAACGAGTCTCCAGTGAAGGTGCTGACATATCCTCAGAGGTCTAATTTATTCTGAATTGTTCTCAATTGCTTTCTATTTGAGAAGATGGCAGCACTCCCAATGGTGTCAAAATAGGCCATATCATGAGTGTTTAGAAAATAAAGTCTGTTACATATAGAGAATTCAGCAGTGGAAAAGCGATAATGGTAGTAATATTAGCTAACATTAATTAAACACTTACTATATGCCAGATATCTATCCTAAGAACTTCATGTGACCGATTTTTTTAAAGCAATGTTATTCTAGAAACATTTCTATGAAGTAACTACTATTATTATACCTTTGTTATAGATGAGAAAATAGAAGCACAGAGAGCTTAAAATAACTGGCCCAAGGTCACTCAAATGGTGAAGGGTGGAGCAGGAATTCCAACCCAGGCAGTCCACATCCATTAGGTTGGGCTTTGTCTCTGTCTGCAATCCTCAATTTGGGACAAAATGCCTATATAGGGACATAGAAGGCTGCCCTCATATGGCCTTGATTAGCAAGTGTATTCCCAGTTTTTTTTTTTTTTTTTTTTGGCACAAGAGTTTGCCCAAGGAAAAAGAGAGAAAAAATCCAATTATAAAGATGAATGAGGGCTTCCCTGGTGGCGCAGTGGTTGAGAGTCCGCCTGCCGATGCAGGGGACACGGTTCGTGCCCTGGTCTGGGAAGATCCCACATGCCACGGAGCTGCTGGGCCCGTGAGCCATGGCCGCTGAGCCTGCGCGTCCGGAGCCTGTGCTCCGCAACGGGAGAGGCCACAACAGTGAGAGGCCCACATACTGGAAAAAAAAAAAAAAAAAAAAAAAAAAAAGATGAATGAGATTCAGATTCAACTATGAGGAGGAAATAAGGACACTTGGACTCTGAAAGATGAAGTAATTTGCTATATATAACAGAATGCTTCAAATTACCAAAAGACTGAATATTTACTGTCTTTTAAAAGTTTTAAATAAAACATTCCTATTTCTGATGGAAGGCAGTCAGAAAATTTGGGAAAAGGATACACTGAGAAATTACTCAGGTTCTTATGATGATTCTGAAGCAACAACAACAAAAAGTTTCAATGCAACAGTGGAGTTCAGGGACACATATTCTGTGCAATCAGTCTTTTAAGAGATTTCATAACCACCAGAACCTCTAGGAATGAAATACTAGATATAACAATTTCTTAAAAGAAGAAAAACAACACTTTGATAAATTATATGAAGACTTCTATGTGCTATGAATGGAATTAGCACAACTAATAGTGTTTTAGACACTTCATTAGGTTATTCCTCATGACCTTAGCAAAAAAGCTGTACACCAGTAGGCATACAGAATACCTTAATTAAAAACAAATGATACTGTACCTAACAAAGTTTAATCTGACAGGTAAAACATCCAATGTGTGGTGTATTTTATCTAAGTAGTGTTCATTTTCCTGCAGGTGAACAACCAGGCACTCATCAAATGACAGTTGCTGGGACAAGTTATAGGTAAAAGAATAAATATGTTTGTGTATACAGATGATTTGACTTACTGGAATCTTTGTGGCCATTGCAAAATAGTTAATGCTACAATGTAGACAAAATTACTCAGAAGTAATGTTATTAAACCAGAAAATCTTTGGGAAGTCCTTTCAGAAACAGAATAGAATCCTGAACTGAAATAAGGCCTGATCATTTATGTCTTTAATGAAGATATAAAGATGGAATTATGGCTGGCTTAGCAGAAACAAAAGCATAAAGATCCTGAAAATGTTTCAAAACCAGTTCACACATGATAGATCAAGATGCCTGCAGAAACTAATATAAGAGGCAATGTGGTCAGGTAGGCAAGTCACACAGTAACCTAGTTTCCTCTTACAGAAATTAGAAACAGTAATAACCTTTTGACAGTCCTCACTGCATGACTATGAAAAACAAGAAGGATCATGCAGAAAAAGTACTATGCAAATTCTAAGACATATAAAATAATCATTATTATATAGGTGCAAAAAAGAACAGGACCAGTACCTGTAACCTGTAACAGTCTATATGGGCCCAAGGATGCGGGAGTTGGGGAGGGACTATAGTTTCCTGTATTCCAGTTTCTTTTTCTCTTGAGTATCCACTCCAAAACCGTCCCTATGCTTCATAATCACCTCAACCTAGACATGTTTATCGATATCTCTCTCAGTCTCTTTTTTCTGTTTCTCTGTCCTCTTCCCCCTCCCTCCTTGTTGTCTTTGTCCCCCTCCCCCTCTCTCGCCCCCTCCTCCTTCCTCTTCCTCTTCTTCTTCTCTCTCTCACTCTCACTCTGTCCTCAAAAGGAAATTAACCACCAAATAACTCTATAAAATGGCTGAAAGAACCATCAGTGAAACATTCTGGACAGATGATGTTCTTATGGAGGAACAAAGCTAACGTTGAAGCATTTCATCTGCTAGAAAGTAAAATGCTTAAAATCTGAATTAAAATCAGGAATAGATTAAAACTCAAAGATATTGTCGGTGAACTAAGTTAACCCAATTCAAAGAACACGTGATAAAAACAAATCTACCTTCTCCCCAAATTAAAATGTCAAATTTGACTTATAGCTTTAAGTACTAAACTGTCTATTACACTGACAGTTTGGTTTAATGTCAGCATTTAATTATGAAAAAAATTCAGATTATTGAAAACCCTACAAGAACCTAAATCTGAGATACTTGCACATTGGACTGTACAATTAACTGTTATTAATTAACGTAATCAAGTATGGCAATTCATAAATACTAGATTACGATTGGTAAAAATCTATATTTTCCAACTGTCAGAGACGGGGGAGAGAGCTAAGAAGGTCTCATCCTTTTAACCTTCCTCCCAGGTCAGAAAGGAAGTGTCAGAGTGAACATGTTCAAATGTTTATAGCAAACAGACACAAAATTACCCATCCCACTTTTCCTGTAAGGTCAGTGAAGTCTCTGTCCATTTAGGACTGACATGACATCATGTTCATAACAATCTTCTAATGGCAGGGTAATTTAATCATCTGGTGAGATTAGGGTAACAAAACTTTCCTAAGCAGCATTCATGCATAAAGCTTAAGACATTGTTCAGAATACTGATCCTTCTAGGTTCTTATACCATGTTCATGCAAGGATGGGAGAATCTCTACATGATTTCCAGACAGTCCACTTTTGTTGAACTCTACCAATTTAACAAGTGAAAGGCCAACTTTAACACCTTGAATGCTGATTACATGATGATTGGACATAATATACTGGTTATTGTAGCTACCTCTGGTGTGTGACTTTTGATTGGACGGGGCCTTCTAAATGTAAGCTAACCGTCTGAAGACTAAATTTCTCATTTGGGTAACTGTTTCTAGATACAGAAACACACACACACACACACACACACACACACACACGCACACAGAGTCTATGCTAAAGTATGTTAGTTTCAGATAACAAAGAATAAACCAATCAGAAAGCAAGGTGACTCATGTAAGTCTGCATAATCAGTTATGACAAATAGGGTGAAACCTAATAAATATCTTAATTGCTGTCATAGCTATCTCTTGATCTTGTTTTTTGGAAAGCACCTGGATTGGTGGCAGCCTGCAATTACTTACATTAAAGCACAAAACTTCCATTTCAAAATTCTCTCTCTGTTTCTGAATATGATTGTTTATAAAATAATAAAGCAATTCCTATAATTTTATCTAATGAATTTCAGCTAAGCTTTGATCAATTTAACAGAGTGGAACATTATATAGCATGGTTTAATTAAAAATAACACAACTTTCACAAACCAAGCAATCATGAACATTTTCTCAGAAAATAAATATTTAGGTCATTCAGTTTGATTTCACTGTTTGAAAGGAAAGAGCATCCTGTGCAAGAAATGTTTGGGGGAGCAAATAGTGAAGTTTCTTATTAACTCCTATTAATTTTTGACCCTAGAAGTAAACATATTAAATGATTAATAGCTTCTCCAATCTGACTAACAACATATCAGCAAAGCTTTTATGAAAATACTATTGAATTTAGTGTTAGTAACTTTGTATATCATGTGGAGAAAAGCTTTTAAAAATTTTATTCTATTTTCAAAATTTAATTATACCTGAGTTTGACTTTCAGTTACTCTGCTAGTTAGCTCTACTCCCTTAGGAATTTCCGCAGTGTTACATAACTTTTAAGAGATTTCCAATGAATGTTAGTGGCAACTTATTATTATTGAGTACTTACTCAAGGTACTTGCACTTATTTTATTATCTGGTTTTCCTCCTAATAACCATGAGATTATGATCCGCATTTTACAGATTAGCAAACTAGGGTACAAATAAGTGTGTGAGACCACATAGCTAGTAAATAGCAGCTCTTAGATTTGAATCCATGGATTGTTTCCAGAATCTGTGCTCTTGAAAGCTATTCTATACTACCTTTGACATATATTTCATCAGATTTTTAGGTGAAAAACCTTTTTTGTTTTGTTTACTAAATCCCATTAATTAATGGAACTAAGAATAGATTTGGAGAATTTGAGAGATTGAATTGGCTTTAAATTTAAATAGAATACTACAAACTCTCACCTGGCTAGGGAGATGAGGTGATTTTACAATTTCTAATAAAAAAAATAAACAGAATTTATTTTGGTTAGGGTGTTTTCTCTTCCCCTTTTTCTGCAGATTCAGGAGAATATGGTCATAATTTTCATATCTCATCTGGCCTTGAATTCAACAACAGGTGAGACATCCCAATATTCTTGTATAATTATAACACATAACTACTCCACAGTGATTTAAACAAATTAACAACTTGAAGTTCTTTGGTTTAGAAGTCAAAACCAAAATGGCTGTTACTTCAGAGCTTTTTGATCTTAATGTCTGATGGACCAATTTGCACCAATTTTTTCCTAAGGTATTAAGGTTAAGTCAGGGCAGCCAAGATGTGACCACTATGCTGGAGGAAGCATTTGGCTTATTCAGTAGGTGGCGCTCTTTCTTTCTATCTATTGTACAAATCTTAAAGCCCTAATGTAATACTGGGGAAACAGCTATTGGTGCCATTTCCCAGGAAAAAAATGTGAAATAGATGACAGGGACAGCTGTTTAATACTCAGATATTTTTATTTTTTTCTTTTTTCTTGAGAAATTGCATTGTTAAATTCTAAAAAGTAGCACATTTACCAAACTGTCTCTAAAACCTATCCAAAATTATCTGGCTCTCTACTTCTTTATAGTTTATTCCTTTGTGGAAAATATACACACGTTCCACCTCTAACTAGCTATTGCAGTTAATAAATATTTAATAACATATGTTGAGAGCATGTTGGTAGAAAAAAATAATTTTAATAACATTGAATTCTGAAATGAGAACCGTACTATTATATTTCTGTCCTTACCATTTCACGTACCTATAAATGGTCACCACTTGCTTTTTTTTTTTTGCTTTTTTTTTTTTTGCGGTACGCGGGCTTCTCACTGTTGTGGCCTCTCCCATTGCAGAGCACAGGCTCCGGACGTGCAGGCTCAGCGGCGATGGCTCACAGGACCAGCCGTTCCGCAGCATGTGGGATCTTCCCGGACCGGGGCACGAACCCGTGTCCCCTGCATTGGCAGGCGGACTCTCAACCACTGAGCCACCAGGGAAGCCCTATTACTTGCTTTTGAGTTACACAAAAATAATGCCTTTGATAACATCAATCGCTATTAATTAATCATCACCTAATCTCATGACCAAAGCTGGTTTTCTTCCATAGCATCTATAATTTATGACATCTTGCAGGTCAGTGGACTTCACATGTTACTTTGTTGTGGTCCTTTTACCAGCAGCATCAGCATCACTTTGGAGCTTGTTATAAGTGCAAATTCTGGGCTACACCCAACCCCTTTTGAATTTCTGGGATTGGGGACAGGAATCTGTATTAACAAGCTGGCCAGGTGGTTCTTAAGCATGCCAGAGTATGAGAAGCACTGCAGTGGTTTAATGAATCCAATTAACATTAATTGCTAAAACACACCAGGACAAACATACCCTTTTCCATGGGATGATGCATCTTTACTCTTTATTTCATTTTAAAATGAAGATTGGGACTAACCTGCAATATTTAAAATGTTTCTGATGCCCATTTTTGTGAGTGAATAAACATAGGACTCACTTTCTTTTACTACAACTCTTAAGTAGATCTGTGACTTTGATATGTATAAAACAAGGGACCTGATCATGTTTTGAATATAAAGATTTTTTTCTTTTTTTGTAGAAGATTCCACCTTAAATCCCTTGGAATATACATATAGTATACATTTAGAATATATGTCAATAATCTGCACAAAGAAAATGAGGATGATCTAAACAATTATTATTTCTTATTTCTGTAGAGAAAATTAAACCACTTTTTCATCTGCCACATCTGACCTATCTAAACAAGTCCATCCAAGTTTACAATTTTACTGTACAGCAAGTGTGCTGGATAACTGTGAACAATTATGTTTGATTCTAAGTCCTTCAAATACAGAGTTAATTTAGAAATAATGACAATATATGGACAGGTATTGTTCCTGTACTTGGGATCAAATTGAATCTACAGTAAGAATTTATGGAGCACCTAATATGTCATGGTATAGTTTTAGACATATGAAAAAAAAAACACCTTGAACTTAGTCCTTGTCCTGTAGTATAATCCTTTCTTGTAATTTAAAATACAGGGCTCTAAAAGATCTTTGGTCACCTCCACTTCAGATAGAGCAAAAGATCTTGGGAGTTTTTCAGTGAAAACTATGCTCATGGGTAGCCAAGAACTGGAGAAGAAAAAAATAAATTGTAAATTTGTTGCTAGCAACGTATAGGAATCTTCTTTTATATCTCAATGAGAGAAAAATGTGCACTTATACATTTTTGAATATAAATTAAGCCTATAAAGATAATTATAGACCAGTATTTTTTGTTATTCTTACCTGGATAGTATATTGGAAGATATTAAAATAGATCAAATTTGCAGAATATAGAATGAAGTGTCTCCATTCAATATAATTTGGGAAGGGGGATGACATTATATGTACAACTGTCCAGAAACTGGGTTTTATAGGTTCTATTTTGAATTGCAATGTATTATATGTCTTAAAGTATAGTTATTGGGGAATAACCTGCTAAACTCCCGTTAATGCTAATATGGAACATGACTCATTAATCTAAAATATCATAACTAAATTGATACTGATGTACTTATAACTTGATATATAATGAAAAGTGAAAAATAGAAAATGAAAACATCAACTAACGCAAGACAACATTGGTAGTGTAATGGTAACAAGCATACTACAGAATTGCTGGAATTCCAACTTTTCTCATTTAGAGGGTTGCCAAATGTCATGTGGCAGCCAAAGTTCTTAGCAGAATACTGAATTAGAGTCTTCAGTAAGCTCTAGCAGTATGTCAATTTGAGTTTAAGAATACCAAATCTTAGTTACATTTAACGGTACATTGATTAGGTTAATGGTAAGAACCCCTTAGTTCTATTATGCAAAAGTGTGGAATTATACATCATTTACCTGTAAGAACTGAGCGAAGAACTTATACATTTTGTTTCAGTTCAGAGCACATTAAGAGGACTGTGCATTTAAAAATCATATCTATTGAGGGAGATGAGATATGGACACTAAAACTCACCAGAAAAGATGACGTTAAAACTAAAATCCACCAGAAAAGATGACAGTAGAAAGGATGTCTCTATGCAGTATATTATGTATAAGACCAAATATAACAGATATTGTGCATATTAATAACAGTTCAGACCACAGAAACATCATTTCAGTCTGAGAAGTGGGGGCTTGAAGTAGACCTTGAATCATATGAAATATCTGGAAAGTAAAAAAGGAAGGAAGAATCCTGGTAGGTAAATATTATGAATCAATGTACAAAAGCCAAGCGATATCCAATTACTAAACTTAAACTATTTGTCTTTACAATTAAAAATAAGGAGGGGGCTTCCCTGGTGGCGCAGTGGTTGAGAGTCCGCCTGCCGATGCAGGGGACACGGGTTCGTGCCCCGGTCCGGGAAGATCCCACATGCCGCAGAGCGGCTGGGCCTGTGAGCCATGGCCGCTGGGCCTGCGCGTCCGGAGCCTGTGCTCCGCAACGGGAGAGGCCACAACAGTGAGAGGCCCGCATACTGCACAAAAAAAAGAAAAAAAAAAAAAAGGAGAAAGATATATTAATTATAAATTTACAGGAGCGAACCTAAATAACAAAATTACATGGTATTTTTTTAGAAACATGCAAAATGTTTTCAATGATTTTGAATCCTACTAATATTGAAAGATGCTCATATGTTCATATGACAGTGGAAGAGCTTTCTCAAGGTTGTTTAATTTGGGTATTTCATCATGTCTTTAAGAGTGGAATACATTACTGAGTTGACAAAGGCAGTAAACTCTTTATACTAAAAAATAAGCCAATATTGTTGAATTATTTAGGGAAAAGGGAATGAAATTAGGGGAATTTTACAGGGGATGGATAAATATTTAAGCCATTCAGTCTTCTAGATGGGATTATTTCATTAATCTTTGTATTACATTGATCACAAAAACATACTGAAGGTTCATCAGTTTTAATTAGTAGGAAGCCAAGACACATAACTAAAATTGGAAGTTATTGTGGTTTCTAAGAGTCAGGTCACTACAAAATATCCCTCACCTCCATCTGAACTTTTATTTTCTTGTAGTAGATACCTTTTCATTTCTGTTTTTTCCCCCTACTGTTAACTCTCTCCCTTCCCTTTTCCCTCCCTCACTCCTCCCTCCCTCCCTTCTTTCCTTCCTTCCTTCCTTCATGAGTACACGTGTGTGTATGTACCCTACATGTAGAGTTCTATCACTCTCTTTTCCAAAAACCTCAGAGTAACCACTATCTTAAAAGTAGTCCACATTATTCTCCTGCATCTTTTATAATTTCTGATATGTATACACTTTAGATACAAATAATTTTACACTTAAGTTAGTTACAGTGCAAAGAGCAGTGCAAATGCTTATCCAGCTTGGTGTGGGAGAAGGTTTTCTGTAGGCCCCTTCTCCTAACCATTGTGCCTCGGCTCTTCCTGTTTTAATTCAATTCCAGTTTTGTTATCAATGCTATGTAGAAACATGTGCATTGACATGCTTGTGTAGAAAAATATGCTTATCAAAATTGTAGAATTAGGGGAAATTTTTCTTTGGTTTTCCTTTTTGTGCACCTGAACTTTAAAAAATTACTCTAGAACAAACATGTACCACGCGTGCTGTAATATTTGGGAAAAAACAGTGTCAGAGACTTTAGTGAAAGTAACTAATTTTGTGACACTTTCAAATGTTGCCATTGAATCTTTTAATCTATAAAGGAGAGCACTGATCCCTTAAAAAAAAAAAAAAAAGTTGAATTGCAAAGGCAATAGATTGATGGCTCCAGAAAGTTCAGGTTGATGTTTATCCGGTAGCAAGATACAGTGTCTTATGGTGGAGAGTGAATAAGTATGCCCCTTATCTCTGCAAAAGATTAGAATATTTCCCAAAACACAACAATTTACTGAAATGTACCACAAAATTTTGGCAAAACTAGATAAAACCTTTGATGTTTTTTTTTTACCTAGTCATTCAATAAACCCTTCTCACAATTCCCATTAAAATCTCTAATGAAATACCTAATGATATGAACAGGTACATAGGAGCACAAGTTTCTCTTGGGTGTACATATAGCTATGAGTGAAATTGCTGACAGAAGTGTGAATATTCAACATTACAATTTAAAACCAAATTTTTCTACAATGTAGTTGTACTAACTTACCCTCCCTCCAGAAATAATTGCTATTGATTAATAACTTTTCTATTGGCAAAGTTCTTCATCTCTACCAACAGTGAGTATACACGATAACTCACTGTGGGATTGATTTGAATTTTCATGATTATAAATGAGATTAGGCATGCTTTCATATGTTCACCCCTTACTCATGTTTATCCCCCTCTGTGTCTTCAACTTCTGATAGTAGCATTTGCCTGTTTTTCTATTGGGTTGTATTTTTGTCACTGAGTTGTAGTTCTTTACATATCCTAGATACCAACCCTTTGTTGCTTAGATGTGTTGTTCTCCCAGTTTTTGAGATTATGGTATTTTGGGGATGAACAGAGTTCTTAGTTTTAGTGAAGTAAATGTTTTCAAATTTATCTTTAATATTTACTGCTTTTTGTACCATTCAATAAGTATTTCCCTAGCCCAAAGTCATAAATATTTTCTTCATTTTTCTCTGAGCATTTTGTACTTGGCCTTTTATGTCTAAGACGTGTAAATTATCTGAAACTGAGTTTATGTACATTCGAGGTAGCAATCTAGTATCTTTCCCCCACACGTACCATTTTTTCCCCTTCAGTACCATTTTTCCTTTTTTTTTTTTTTTTTTTTTTTTTTTTTTTTTTTTGTGGTATGTGGGCCCTCTCACTGTTGTGGCCTCTCCCGTTGCGGAGCACAGGCTCCGGACGCGCAGGCCCAGCGGCCATAGCTCACGGGCCCAGCCGCTCCGCGGCACGTGGGATCCTCCCAGACCGGGGCACGAACCCGCATCCCCTGCATCGGCAGGCGGACTCTCAACCTCTGCGCCACCAGGGAAGCCCCATTTTTCCTTTTAATCTGCAACACCATCCTGTCTTTTTCTCAAGTTTCCAAATATAGCATTGGTTTAACTTTGGAATCTTTCTCAGTTGGTGAATTTGTTTTTCCCTGCAAGAATACCACATACTACAACTTTATAATATCTTGATTTGATTAGCAAGTCTCTCCAACTTGTATGTTTTCTTCAAAATTACCTGGGCTATTTTTGTCCCTGTACCCTTTTATATAAATTTACCAACTGTTTCATGAAAAATTTATTGTGATTTTAACTGGTATTGCCTTGATATATAGTTTAATTTAGGCATATTGAATATTATGATCAATGAAGATGTTATGTCACAATTTTTATTGGTTCTTTTTAAAGTCTTTAAAGAAAACTTTTCATAATTTTCTACTAAAATTTTCTGGGAATTTAAAAAATATTAGTAGCCTGGGTATATTTTGCTATCGTATTGCCAATATAATTAGCATTTTAATTTTAATTACATTTTTCTTTTTCAGAACATCTTAAATATGTTTCTCATATCATGTACTTAATAATTCAACGTCTGCAGTGTGAGTAGGTATAATTCTGTTGTACTCTTTCTGTTGATTCTTGCTGGGGTGGTTGGTAAATCTAACTTTTAATTTTTTAAAAAATTTTGAGTTCATATTTAGTGGAACTTTATGTTTGGGAAATGTTTGATGGTTGGATTTAAAGTGCATTGCTTCAGAGGTGTGGCCAAGATGCCAGAGTAGGAAGACCCTGAACTCACTTCCGACCATGGGCACACCAAAATTATGACTATTTACAGAGCACCTATCTATGAGAATGATCTGCAGACTTGCAAGAGAGATTTTCCACAACTAAAGATATAAAGAAGGAACCACAAAAAAATTGGTAGGCGGGGCAGAGACATGGTATAATCAAGACCCACACCCCCAGGCAGGTGATCAACAAACAAACAGGAGGATAATAACAACTGCAGATATTCCCCCCAAGGAAGGAGGGGTTCAAGCCCCATTTTGGGCTCCCCAGGCTGGGGGTCTGCAAAAGGAAGACAAGACCTAGATTGTTTCCATTTTCATGGAATTCTTTTTTCCATCCCCTTACTTTCAGTATGTGTGTGCATTTAAATCTGAAGTGAGTCTATTGGAGACAGCATATATATATATTATCTGGCTCTGAAGGCCAATGAGGCTTGTGTACAGGAGAGCTGGAGAGGTGTAGGAAACAGAGACTCCCCTCTCAAAGGATGCATGCAAAATCTCACATGCCACTAGTCCCAGTGCAGAGGAAGTATTAACAGTTTGAAAGTATCCTGGGTCAGACCCATTTGCTAATCTTAGAGAGCCTCTGGGAGCAGCAGGAGAAAACTGGGATTACCCCTGGGCATATAAACACTGGCAGCAATCATTTTTGGGAACTCACTCTACCATGAGGACATGGTGCTGGCAAGCACCATTTTGGAGTCCTCTCTCTAGCCTATTAGTGTCAGTGACTTACCCACCCAACAGCCAGCCAGCACCAGTTCTAGAACCCCCCAGGCTGAATGGCCAGCTGTGCTGGGACCAGTCCCCAGCCAGCAGCGGGCTGGCACCAGCCCTGGGCCCGCTGGGCCATGTCCATCACTGGATCTGCAGCCACCAAACCAGGCAGGGCCAACTGGGCCAGGGACCAGCCCTGCCTACAACTTTGCCCATAATAGTTGACTCCGCCACATCAGAAGGGCTCATGTAAGGCACAGAAGGGGCACTCCAAGAGCATATAGCTCTGGTGACCATAGGGGAGTGTGCTACTGGGTCCCATAGGATGAAAGGCTGCTTTTTTAACACAGGGAAATGTAACTGACCTACCTAATACATAGAAATAAACACAGAGAATTAGGCAAAATGTGGAGTCAGAGGCATATGTTCCAACTAATGGAACAAGACAAAACTCCAGGAGAAGAACTAAGTGAAGTGGAGATAAGCAATCTACCTGAGAAAGAGTTGAAGGTGATGATTAAAAACATGCTCAATGAACTAAGGAGAAGAATGGATGAACAAAGTGAAAATTTTAGCAAAGAGAAAATATAAAGAACCAAAGCTGAAGAATACAATAAATGAAATAAAAAATATATTAGAAAGAAAAAACAGTAGTTTTGATGAGACAGATGAATAGATCCATGATCTGAAAGAGTAGTGGAAAGAAAGCTCAACAGAAAAAAGAAAAAATAATTAAAAAAAATAAGGCTAGTTTAAGAGACCTTTGTGACAACACCACTTATAAAGTTAGGAGGAAGGTTAAAAGACAAAATAGTAAAATCACCTATATCCACAATAAGTAGATAAGGGATACACAAAACAGATGTAAAATATGATGTCAGAAACTTTAAACATAGGAGGTGGTGGTAAAAATGGAAGATTGTTAGAATGCATATGAACTAAACAGATCATAACCTTAAAATGGTCATCTATATCTATACCTATATCATCTATATCTATAACTATATCATATCTATCTATCTATCTATCTATCTATCTATCTATATCATGGTAACTACAAAACAAATACTACAATAGATACACACACAAAAAAGAGAAAGAAATCCAAATACAAGACTAAAGATAGTCATCAAATGACAATGTAAGATAGCAAAAGAAGAAGAAAGAAACAAAAGGACCTAAAAAAATAACCAGAAAAGAATGAACAAAATGGCCATAAGTATATAACTGTCAATAATTACTTTAAAAGTAAATGGAGTAAGGGGACTTCCCTGTGGCACAGTGGTTAAGAAACAGTCTGCCAATGCAGGGGACACAGATTTGATCCCTGGTCTGGGAAGATCCCACATGCCGCTGAGCAACTAAGCTCGTGTGCCACAACTACTGAGCCTGTGCTCTATAGTCCACGAGCCACAACTACTGGGCCCGTGTGCTACAACTACTGAAGACCATGCACCTAGAGCCCATGCTCCACAACAAGAGAAGCCACTGCAATGAGAAGCCCACACACTGCAACAAAGACATAACGCAGCCATAAATAAATAAATAAATAAATAAATTTATTGGACAAAAAGTAAATGGAGTAAAATGCTCCAATCTAAAGATATAGAGTGGCTGAATGAATACGAAAATAAGACTTGGAACTTCCCTGGTGGCCCAGTGGGTAAGACTCTGTGCTCCCAATGCAGGGGGCCTGGGTTCGATCCCTGGTTGGGAAACTAAATCCCACATGCATGCCCCATCTAAGAATTCACATGCTGCAACTAAGAAGTCCGCATGCAGCAACTAAGAAGCCTGCATGCCACAACTAAAGAGATCCTGCATGCCACAACTAAGACCTGGCACAGACAAAATAAATAAAATAAATAATAAATAAATTTTCTAAAAAAGAAAAGAAGATATACATATATATATATATATATATGTATATATATATATATATATATGCTGCCTCCAATAGACTCACTTCAGATTTAAATGCACACACATACTGAAAGTGAGGGGATGGAAAAAAGAATTCCATGAAAATGGAAATAAAGAGAAAGCCAGAGTAGCAATACTTATATCAGGCAAAATAGACTTTAAAACAAAGACTGTAACAAGAGAAAAAGAAGGACATGACATAATGATAAAGGGACCAATCCAACAAGAAGATATATCAATTGTAAATATGTATGCACCCAACATAGGTGCACCTTAATACATAAAGCAAATATTAACAGACATAAAGGTAGAAATTGACAGTAATACAGTAGTAGGGGACTTTAACATCTCACCTACATCAATGGTTAGACCATCCAGACAGAAAATCAATAAGGAAACAATGGCCTTAAACTACATATTAGACCAGATAGACTCAATAGATACATGTAGAACATCCCATTTAAAAGCAGCAGAATACACATTTTTTTTAAGTGCACATGGAACATTCTCCAGGATAGATCACATCCTAGGCCACTAAACAAGTCACAGTAAATTTAAGAAGACTGAATTCATAGCAAGCCTCTTTTCCAACCACGTTGAGCTATGAGACTACACATAAACAAAACAAGAACAAAAACTTGCAAAAAACACATACTTGGAGGCTAAACAGTATGCTACTAAACAAACAATGGGTCATGGAAAACATCAAAGAGAAAATAAAAAATACCTGGAGACCAATGAAAATGGAAACACAATGTTCAAAAATCTGTGGGTTGTAACAACAGCTGTTCTAAGAGGGAAGTTTATAGAGTTACAACCTACCTCAGGAAACAAGAAAAATCTCAATTAAACAATGTAAACTCACATCTAAGAAACCAGAAAAAAAGGAACAAATAAAGCCCAAATTTAGTAGAAGCAAGGGAATAATAAATATCAGAGTGGAAAAATAATGAAATAGAGACTAAAAAACAATAGAAAAGATCACTGAAACTAAGAGCTGATTCTTTGAAAATATAAACAAAATAAATAGATCATTAGTCAGACTCACCAAGAGAAAAAGAGAGAGGGCCCAAATAAAGTCAGAAATGAAAGAGGAAAAGTTACAACTGACACCAAAAACATATTAAGGGTCATAAGATATTACTATGAACAATCACACACCAATAAAATGGACAACCTAGAAAAAAGGAAAAATTCTTAGAAAGTACAGTCTCCCAAGTTTGAATCAGGAAGAAACAGAAAATATGAGCTGACTGATTACCAGGAATGAAATTAAAACAGTGATTAAAAAATCTCCCAGTAACAAAAGTCCATGACCAAATGTCTTCATAGGTGTGTTCTAGCAAACATTTAAAGAAGATTTAACACCTATCCTTCTTAAACTATTTTAGGAAATTGAAGAGGAAGGAGAGCTTCTGAACTCATTCTATGAGCACCACCTTGATATCAAAACAAACAATAAAATGACGAAAAAAGGAAAATTATAGGCCAATATCCTTGATTAACATAAACATAGACATCCTCAACAAATATCAGCAAACCAAATTCAACAAATACATTACAAAGATCATGATCAATTGGGATTTATCCCAGGAATGCAAGGATTGTTCAATAGCTGTAAATCAATCAACGTGATATACCACATTAACAAAATGAACAATAAGACCCATATGATTATCCCAATAGATGAAGGAGAAGCATTTGACAAAATTCAATATTCATTTATAATAAAAAAACTCAACAAAGTGAGTATGGAGTGAGCATACCTCAACATAATGAAAGCCATATAAGACAAACCTACAGCCAACATCATACTCAATGCTGATAAGCAGAAAGCCTTTCCTCTAATATCAGGAACTAGACAAGGATGCCCACTCTCACCACTTTTATTCAACATAGTATTGACGGTCCTAGCCACAGCAATCAAACAAGAAAAAGAAACAAAAGGAATCTAAATTGGAAAAGTAAAACTGTCACTGTTTGCAGATGACATGATACTGTATATAGAAAATCCTAAATACACCAACAAAAATGATTAGAACTTTGCATGAATTCAGTAAAGTGGCAGGATACAAAATTAATATACAGAAATCTGTTGGGTTTGTATACACTAACAACAAACTCTCAGAAAAAGAAATTAAGGGAAAAAAATCCCATTTACAATTGTATCAAAAAAGAGTAAAATGCCTAGGGATAAATCTAACCAAGGAGGTCGAAGACTTTTACTCTGAAAGCTATAAGATATTGATGAAGGAAATTGAAGATGACACAAACAAATGGAAAGATATACTGTGCTCACTGATTGGAAGAATTAATATTGTTAAAATGATCATACTTCCCAAGGCAATCTACAGATTCAATGTAATTCCTATCAAAATAACAATGACATTTTCCACAGAACTAGAGGAAATAATTCTAAAATTTGTATGGCACCACAAAAGATGATGAACAGCCAAAATCAAAGCAGGAGATAATAGACTCCCTAATTTCAAACTATACTACAAAACTACAGTTATCAAAACAGTGTGGTGCTGGCAAAAAACAGAATAGAGAGCCCCCAAAAAGCTATGTTTATGATTATGTTTATATAATAAATTAGTATATGACAAAGGAGGTGAGAATTTACAATGGGGGAAGATAGCCTCTTCAATAAATGGTGTTGGGAGAACTGGACAGCTACATGCAAATAATCAAACTGAACTACCTTTTCACATCATATACATAAATAAACTCAAAATAAATTAAAGATAAATGTAAGACCTAAAACCATAAAACTCCTAGAAGAAAACAGAAAGAAGACATAGGCAGTGCACTCTTTAGTGTGTGGTCTTAGCGATATTTTTTTGGTGTGTATTTCTCCTCAGGCAAGGGAAACAAAAGCAAAAATAAACACTGAGACTACCTCAAACTAAAAAACTTTTGTACAGTGAAGGAAACTATTAACATAACAAAAAGACAGAATGGGAGGAGATACTGCAAATGATATATCTGATAAGGGATTAATATCCAAAATATACAAAGAACTCACACAACTCATCATAAAAAAAAACAGACAATCTGATTAGAAAATGGACAGAGGACCCGAATACATATTTTTCCAAAGAAGACATACAGATGGCCAAAAGACACATGAGAAGGTGCTCAACAGCACTAATTATTAGGGAAATGCAAATCAAAACCACAATGAGGTATCACCTCATACCTGTCAGAATGGCTGTTATCAAAAAACAACAAATAACAAATAGTGGCAAGGATGTGGAGAAAAGGGTACCTTTCTGCACTTTTCATGGGAATGTTAATTGTTACAACCACAATGGAAAAAGAGTAAGGAGTGTCCTCAAAAAATTAAAAATAGAATTACCATATGATCCAACAATTCTACTCCTGGGTATTTTTTTCCAAAGAAAAGAAAAACACTAATTCAAAAAGATATATGCACCCTATGTTCATTGCAGCATTATGTACAATAGCCAAGATATGGTAGCAATCTATGTGCCCATTAATAGAAGTGGATAAAGAATATGTGGTACGTGAATACAGTGGAATATTACTCAGCCGTAAAATGAATGAAATATTGCCATTTGCAATAACATAGATGGATCTGGAAGGTATTTTGCTAAGTGAAATAAGTCAAACAGAGAAAGACACATACAGTATGATTTCACTTGTATGTGGAATCTAAAAACAAAATCACGGGAACAAATATAATGAAACATAAACAGATTCATAGATACAGAGAACAAATTGATGGCTGCCAGAGGGGAGGAAGGTTGGGGAAGGAGAAAGATAGGTGGGGGAGATAAAGAGGAACAAGCTTCCAGTTATTAAATAAATGATTCATGGGAATGTAATTTATAACATAGGGAATATAGTCAATAATATTGTAATAACTGTATGGTGACAGGTGGTAACTAGATTTATCATGGTGAACATTTTGTAACAAATACAAATATTGAATCACTATGTTATACACCTGAAAGTAATATAATGTTGTAAGTCCATTATATTTCAATAAAAATATATAAAGTGCATTTCCCCATTATGCCAGTTTCCTATAGGCACCAACAACCTATAACAACTTTCGTCTGAATTCTCTGCTTAGGACTTTTCAGAATTCAAAGCGTGATATTTATCCTGGCACTAAGACACATTGGGTCTTGATTTTTGGTTGAAAATTTCAGGAAAGTTTCCCCATTCTCTAAGACCTTACCCAAAACTAAGATGAACATATTTTTCTAACAGTTCTCTTTAATTGGTGAGCATTTCCTGGTTCACCCTTCATCAGTGCATTTGATTTTTTGGGGTTTCCAGTTTTCAGTTTGAATACCTGACCCTACCTTGCACCTTGCATGGACTCTAGGCTATATCTCCAGTAACCATTTTGAGGCATTTTAAAAGCAGTCATTCCAAAAGTATACATTCCAAACAGAAGAGCCTATCAAATTCCCAGGAGTTCTTGTGAAAAATGCAGATTCTGATTCTGTAGGTCTCCAGTAAGGTTGAGATTTTTAATTTCTAACACCCTGCCAATGGGTGTTGATGCTGCTGTTCTGTACACCACATTTTGAGTAGCAAAGCTCTGGACCTCAAGGGATTATCATATGTGACTAGCAAAGCTGCACCCGCCACCCCTCCCCCATGCTTGCCAGTCTCCGCTGATTTGCACTTTTGTGTTTTTGAGCAGTGGGAGATTTTCCTTACTTTCTTGCCAGCTCATGAATGCACTGAAAAGATGTTTAAAAATCTTTCAAAACTGAGCAGGTTTAAGTGTTTTCTACCAAGAAGGTTTTTTAAGGAATGAAGTTCTAAAAAAATACTTATTTTTTTAGACTTTGTGTCTAGCTGTATGTGTGGAGAATTTGAATTTGTGTATTTGTTTAGATTTAGACCTTTGGATGGGCTTGCTGTAAAAGAGCAGTAGTATTTACATATTACCTCATCTTAGTGTCAGGGGAAATTAAAATTTCTATTTTCAATTCTGTTGATTGTCTGCAAAGCAAAGTCTGGAAAATAGCAGGCAGTAAAAATTCACATTAGAGTTGTTAAGATCTTACAACTTGGAGTCGGAAACATAAGGATCCCAAGTAGATCCTACTACATTAAAGCTGTGTGACTTTAGGAAAAATACTTTACGAGGTTTTAGTCTCCTTATCTGTAAAATAGGCTTAAAGGAGTTCTTACCTTAGAGTGTTGTGAGAATTTAGTGATAGACTGAAGCTTTATTATTATAAATGTTTAAGCATTTGCCCTTTTAAGACACATAGGAATGTTTAGGGTAAAGGGACTATTGTGATTATATTAAAGAATGATTACAAGACTTTCTATTCAAAAGACAAACAAAAATAGCACTCAAAATTATAATTTGAATAATGGTTTCAAATTACCCATTAGGTTCATATTCTAGACCTGTGTTGTCCAACATAGTAGTCACTAGCCACATGTGGCAGTTTAAATTAATTAAAATCACATATAATTAGAATTTGGTTCCTCATGTACACAAGCCACATTTCAATTGCTCAGTAGCCACATACGGGCAGTGGTTACCACATTGACCAGGGCAGACATAGAATATTTCTACCATTGCTCTTGACCATATAGATAAAAATTATTGTTGATAAATATAGGACAAAAATATTGTACTATATTTATAGATGTTGTAATTACTGGTTAGTTTCAGTTTTCTTCCTGAAATGACTGATTTTTGTTGCTGTTGTTGCTGTTAACTTGTTTTTAAACGAAGTCAGTGATTCAGTTTATGAAAAGAAAGCTTAAGAAGTAAAGAGTCTAAAAAAAAGAACAAACTGTCATTTCTGAAGTGAAACTAAGCCTTTGTTTTTATACTGTCATCTAAGTTTGCTTAGGTTATTCTTTTTTCTTAATGAGAAATGGTGGCTTCAGGGGAGCCACAAATATGTGTCACTCGGTTATTGGACCAAGAAGCAACAAACATATTTATAACACAGTGTAAACAGGCTTAGAGCAAGATATTTAACTGGGAAGTCAGCATATGACAAAAAAAAAAAAAAAAAAAAGAAAAGAAAGTAACATAAAACCAAATAGTGGGGAAATTTCCAAAGTTTGCAAGGCAGCTTGAGGTGGCAGGAACAAAGAAAGGAGAATTCTTGGCTGTGTTTCTAGCAAAATAGATAATAAATCAAATTCAGGACATTGTTATCAATTTGACCTGACCTAGAGGAAGTACTGGATTGGTCATTACGGAATTCCTTAAGGAAAAGAAAACAGATTTGGAAAATATACCGTTTAGGGAACACCATGAAAGTGACTGTTGCAGAGATCTAGTATGTTGAGGAGAAAGGCTAAGGAAAGGGATCTTATTCTTAGAGGAAAGCAGTACACTTCATGATGATTTAATTAAGTAGTTAAAATGGGAAAGGGGCTCGATTAATAAAATTGATCCCTAGATCATGTTCACACTTATACAAAACATAGCTGCTGAAAAACAGGAAAAGATACATTATATATATATAGTGTATTAAAGAAAATATTGGAGAGTAACTAGATTTGGACACAGTGAAGTTAATAAGATAACAGCTTTGGAACAGTTCCAACTGTCCAATGTAATCATCACAACTATTTGATCGGAAACAATGTCAATAATGTATTCAAATAATCTTGAGCTTCCTACTGCAAACAGATGCATTCCCCAGCTTAATCTTATTCACATCTCCCCCAAAGATTGCTTGATCAAATGATGTAATCTGCAATAGCGTAAGAACTGGAATTTATTATTTCAGTGATATCTAGCTATATTCAAATATTCATTAATTTGAAGAGAATGAAACTAGTGACAACAGGATATCCTGTGTGTGCTGATTTATTTTTAATTTCAAACAGTTAATTAGTGGTAGAGAGATTCCAGGTTGCAAATGACTTCATTGAAAACTGAACACCATGTTCCCAGAACACAGTAGGTGCTCAATAAATATGTATTGCAAGCATCCCTTCTTCTGTATTAATACTTTCACTACATATATCATGGGAAGCACTTCAGAGACTAAAGAGAGAGTGCAAATGTGCTTTCACAAAGCCTTCATTTCAAGAAAGTTAGCTAACAAGCTACAGAACTAGCAGGGTTCTTCACAAATTGTTAAGTATACATACAGCTCAAAGGAAATTGAATTTACATTTTGAAATAGTTTCATAATAAGAATTGAGTTTGCAACCACTGGTGGTTCTTCTTAGAACTGTCCTATTCTTTTTTTTTTTTTTTTTTTTTTTTGTGGTACACGGGCTGTTGTGGCCTCTCCCGTTGCGGAGCACAGGCTCCGGACGCGCAGGCTCAGCGGCCATGGCTCACGGGCCCAGCCGCTCCGCGGCATGTGGGATCTTCCCGGACCGGGGCACGAACCCGTGTCCCCTGCATCGGCAGGCGGACTCTCAACCACTGCGCCACCAGGGAAGCCCAGAACTGTCCTCTTCTTAAAACATTCTTTATGTTGGGACCGGTGCTAGATCTTATCCACCTTTATAGCTATTCCTTCCTTCTTCTCATATGATCATGGCGTGTCTGTTACACACAATAAGTGCTTATGATACACGCCTGTTTAATTGAAAAAATGGCATTGGGGCTTCCCTGATGGCTCAGTGGTTAAGAATCCACCTGCCCAACATTTGGGAAAAGCTTATTAAATCAAAAAAAAAAAAAAAAAAAAAAGAATCCACCTGCCAATGAAAGCGACACCGGTTCGAGCCCTGGTCTGGGAAGATCCCACATGCTGCGGAGCAACTAAGCCTATGTGCCACAACTACTGAGCCTGAGCTCTAGAGACCACGAGCCACAACTACTGAGTCCATGTGCCACAGCTACTGAAGCCTGCGTGCCTACAGCCCATGCTCTGCAACAAGAGAAGCCACCACAATGAGAAGCCCGCGCACCTCAAAGAAGAGTAGCCCCTGATCACCGCAACTAGAGAAAGCCTGCACGCAGCAACCAACACCCAATGCAGCCATAAATAAATAAATAAATAAATAAATAAATAAATAAATAAAATAAATTTTAACAAAATGGCATTAAAGGGCTTCCCTGGTGGCGCAGTGGTTGAGAGTCTGCCTGTCGATGCAGGGGATGCAGGTTCGTGTCCCTGTCTGGGAAAATCCCACATGCCGCGGAGCGGCTGGGCCCGTGAGCCATGGCCACTGAACCTGCGCGTCCGGAGCCTGTGCTCCACAGCGGGAGAGGCTGCAACAGTGGGAGGCCCGCGTACCGCAAATAAGTATGAAAATAAAATATTAATCTTTGTGTGTCTCTAAAAAGGAAACTATTTGATACTTAAATATAATTATGCACAAAATTCCCTTGACAGACAAAATTATTTTCCAGTGATTAAATCAGAAGACCTTATGGAAAAAGAAAATAGCTCAACCCATGTCACTTGTCAAGACTCCTGACATGCTTGTTCTGCTTTGTATACTTATATCTACTTTTATGGACTAACCGAAATAACAGTTGTGAAAGATACTCTGGCAATTTTAATCAGTAAATGCCCAAAGTGAATATTCTCATTTTAGCAAAGGCCCCAGGTTTTGAGAAAATTGTTTGATCTCTCAGCTTGATTCAACACGCAGATATTTAGGTTAATTCACTTTAGTCCATGTGAAAATTTTAACAAAGATAATCTGTTTTATCACTTGCAACAAATATTTATTACTGCTCTCAGTAACCCAGTCAAATTAAGAAAATGTAGTGGGTTTCATTTTCTGCATCACTTTGCTCATTAGTGAGCATATTATCTTGTATAAATGCAAAGATAAAGTGCTTTAAAATTCTACTTTACATAAGAGCAGTAACATCTTCAAGCCACTGAAACATTTTAGCAGTCGAAAAGGAAACTCTATTGCTCAATATTCTGATTTTTAAACAAATTAAATAAAATATCCTATTAATATTCTGTCACATCTTAGAAATATTCAGTAAGATTTATGGTCATTTTCTCACCAGTAGTATGATCTTGCTAGTTTATATATTTATACATATTATATATTTATCATATTAAGGAGACTTTTTTTTTCTTGAGGTCTTGCACCATCAAATTTTAAAGACCTTTTCATAATTACATCAACTTGTTATTTTCACATGCTATAAAATTTTTTCTCTACTAGGACAATGACAACAAAAAAAGATTCAAACCATTTCAAAAATTACCATGGAGGCAAGAAAATGTATAAGGTGAGTAACATTTTCTGTGTCTAGAAGAAAGTGTGCTGTGTGAAGTGTTTTTGTATATAAATGGTCTGAAATCTGATCTGGAAAGAGAAGGCAAATAGGCCAATTTAGCCACAAGAAGTAGTTTAATGGAATATTCGAGGCTTTCACAATGGTGCACTGCTGTGACTTTCCAGTCTATTTTGATTATGGACTTATACATCTGTACTTTACACACTAAAAAAGCACGTAATAGATCTTCCAATTCTCTTATCTCAGCCATTTACGTGTGGCTGGTGAGGAATTGAATTGCTGGAGCTGATAATGTGAATAAAAAAAATATTGCATATTCAAATAACACATTACTGGTAAAGAAATGCCTTATACTCTGGGAACAGGGCAGAGAACTGAGAGGACCAAATGAGGAAATAAATAATGTTTTAAAATTTGGTGAACATTTCATGAAGTACCAATCAGTTTTGAGAATACACTGAGTATTTAAACTGCCATTTTCCCCCTCATTTTCCAACATCCCCAAGTGCCTTTCAAATGCTTTCCTTTCAGTTTTCCAATTGTCCACATACTATATGTGAGGTACTATTGTAAAATCAATTTAAAAAATGTTCTTAAACTTATCCCACAGTTCAAAAGCATCTCCTCAAAAATTATCAAAAATTTATAACGCATCTATTATGATGGTTTAAGTGAGGAAATAAACATAAACCCTTGACTCCTGTAAAGGAAAATGTGCAAGATGGCTAAATGGTAACTTTGAGTTTTAGGAAACAGTTCAAATACCTATATGTTGACACAAGACAACTAGCAACATGTTGTATTTGGATATTTATATTAGGTTCTCCCCACACACAGAGTAAACGTGAACTGGAACTTTACTCACTGAGTACATCACAGTGCTCGGTGTCCTGGGCTGGCCTCATGAATTAGACCACTTCCTACCAGGGCTGCTCCATGCTCCCACATTCAAATCACTTAGGAATGAGCCCTGAGATAGACCTTCCTTACTGTGGAGAGACTATTCCACCCCTCATACTGTGGCAAGTTCCACATATTGACCACTGGCCTGCTGGAAAGAATTCTGTATTAATCAGGAACATAGAAAGCTTATCACTGCCATCTAATCTTATATCTTATGCTTCACTTCCATAATGCCAGAACAAAAAGTCAAAATGGAACATCATAAAGCCAGAAATCCACAGGTTTTCCTTTCCAACACTGACATGAAGGTGTTTCCACAGATGGTGTGGTCTAGCAATATCATCCGGGTGATTGACATGTTTTTTAAATTTTTTAACTTGCTTTTGCACTGGGCTACCTATTGATTGTGCCTGCATGCTTCCACCCTATTGTCAGGCCTTCCAGACACAATCTGTCTTTTTTTTTTTTTTTTTAACAGAGTTGACATGTGACTTGGCAAATTTAACATGCATCATTTCAACTATTCTTGAATGATCACTGATACATAGTATAAATCTGAATCATTCCTGTTACTTCTTACAAGGCATGTGTTCCAAGCCAGTCATTTATCCAGCAGCAAACCTGGTCAATAGCCTGAAAAACATCCTCTCAGTGCAGCAATGTTGGCTGCTTCTCTCACTGCCTGTGTTGTCACTCTTTTAAGATGATAGTCTTTCTTTTCTTTCTTTTTTTTTTTTAAAGGTCCATCAAGTGAGATGTAAAACAATGAAAACTGAAATGGCAGCAAGCTAGGGGTATGATGTTACACAATGTGGATGGCACGTGTCTCTCTATGGATCCATGAATCAGGATAAACTTAACTGTGGTCGCAATTTGGGGATTATGGAGTTTCAGGACATATCCCTTGAAAACTCTGACAAGCTGCTAGCCCTCATTTCCATCTTCAAATCAAATTGTTCCCTATGCACAAAATGCCCCCTCTCTGCTTCTTTTTTTGCTTTACTTTTCTCCTTATTGTTTTATTTTTAAGTACAAGTGAGACAAGAATATATTATTCCTTTAAAATATTCAAACAATACATCAATATACAAACAATGTCAAAGTTCCCATCACCACCTCCTCACTCCTACTTTGCTGTCCAGAGACCACCACTTAGTTGTATAATCTGTGTCCTCCAGGGTCCTTACTCAGTTATATGAATAAATTTACTCATAGGTACATACACAACCTTTTTATTTTTTTTACATAAATTGGATTCTAGTAGAATGTAAGTTCTGTGAAAGCATGGACTTTATTCACTCTTGATATATCCAGAAGTCAGAGGAGTGCTTGGTACATAGCAAGTGCTCCTTAAATATTTGCTGGGTGAATATAACTTGCTTTTTCAACTTACTGCCTTTGTGACTCCCATGTCAGTACCTGGAGTTGGATCCACTTTATTCATTTTTCCACACATATGCATAGGATTCTACAATGTGCGTATAAGATAAATTATTTACCCACTCTAAATCCTGGTTTTCACTCTGAAGTTCAAGCATCTCCTTTGAATGAATCCTCCTCTGTGCACAATGTCTTCTTATTGTATCTGACAATACAGTTATTTTGTCCCTCATTTACATGATATCTTTTGGGGTTATTAGACCCTTGGAAGTGTTTGCCTTCGATTATTTGTTTCTGAAGGGAAGAGACTGTGTCACTTACTTTGATAGAAAAGCTATCCTTGGAACAGAGAAAGCCTAACAGACATTTAAAAATGAATAACCATGAAGTTTAGGCAATAAGGCACATTGACACAATATCTACTTAGTTGGTGACTGATGTCTGGAGGAACAGTTGTACATAAAATATATTTGGTGGGGAAGATTACTATGACTTTTATTACATAGTCATAAAAACTATGACTTTTTCTTTTTTTTGACAGATGGCTTAAGTCGACTATAGTTGCTGAACATATCTGCAGATCTAGAACAAGGTGGACAGAAAACTGGAATTGCCTCTTTCAAATGCTATTATCTTTAAATATTAATTAATACTCTGTACATCCCACTTTCCTCATTTAGGAAAGTTGACAAGAGCATACAAAATTTTTCAGGTGATAAGAGTTGCCCTTTTGTTTGTAACTTACTTACTGGACATTTTTAAGACACCCCAAGTAATGCTCAACCATATTTGTTAAATTCTGCAAAGATCAGCATTTTGTTTCAGATTGTATTCAAATTAAATAGAAAGTAGGATGATGAAAACTGGAGAAAAGTGTGAACCTTTCTTAAAGTGACATAACACTTGGTAAGCTAAGCAAGTGTTTTTTTATGAACTTAAATAATGATAAATCCACACCAAAAACAATATTCTTATCCCGAGGTAAGAGATTGTTTCTGTCTAATAATCTCAAAATATTGCCTTGGTTGTAATTGTTTTCTTGACATAAAAATGATTGAGAATGAGCCAATAAAATTTGTTGCTGAAACGGAAAACATTAAATTAGGCTCTGACTTTCAGTAAAATAGGACCATATGGTACATTTAATTATAAGTTGAGGAGATATCTGAAGTTTTAATTTAAGTATTTTACTTACAACATTAGCTCAACTCTTCTGCCCAGATGTCTAACATCAAGTCACAGTACCACATATAGAAAAACAACGCAAGAGAAAAAAAAAAACAAGACTGATGAATCATATACTTATTCTGCACATTAAAAAGATGTAAATCTCAAAAAATTCATTAAATGGGGTCGTCTCATAATGAATTCTATTTCTTCCCCCCCACCCCAATGTACGTTAATTATGTAGTTTGTGGTGTTGTTGCTTTTGCTTTATTCGCAGTCACATGAATCTATCATGGGATTTGGGATCAGAGCCCTGGGTACAAATGCTTGTCTTGCCACTTCATTTTTTCATTTATTTATTCATTCATTAATCACTCAACATATATTAGTGCCTACCGTGTGCCAGGTATCAGTCTAGACACTGGGTACACAACGGTGAGCAGAAAAAGGCAAGATGCCTGTGTTCTTGGAGCTTAGAGTTCAGTTACTAGGACCTAATTAGCCTTTGACAAATTATTTATCATCTCTGAGCCTCAGTTTCTTTATCTGTAAAATGGAAAAAAAGGATACCTACATCACAGATTTATTGCAAGATTTAAATAGAGCAATCATATATGTAAAGAAAAAGCATTGTGCCTTTTGCAGAACAGATACTAAAAAATGCCAGCTGCATCCCCTAGCCTCCCTCACCCCTTTCCTTGAATGAACAAAGAGATCTTTAATCACAGTAAGCCAGCATCCTCAGAAAACACTGCTGTATTGTACAGCTTGAGGGTGGCATATACTGTCGCAGATGGATACCTTCTTGCCAGGACAATGGAGATTGATGAGGAGAGGAGGGGGAGGCCTGAATGCGGGGCTCCATCAGGCAGTTGATGGATCCTATGCTCCGTGCACCTCTCATTTTGCTTGGTTTGAGGCAAGAGGAGCAGGGCCAGGAACAGCTGAGCAAACAAAGTAATCCTGATCATACTTGTGGTAATGGTGACAAACTCAGAGAAATAACATCAATCATTTCAAGCAATGACTGTCTCCTCAGACTGTGTTCACCTGGACTAGAGGAGGAAAAAAAATAAGTCTTCCATTCAATACTCTTGAGTAAAAGCTCTTTTCAACAGGGATGGCTTTGTTGTTCTCTTATTACTCACTCTATTTTATCCCCAATACTCACTCTTCTTGTTCTACCTTTACTTTCAGCATCATAAAGCTGACAGAGCATATGGTAAAACCTATTTATTGTGTGGCTTGTCCAGTGAATTATATTTATTCCCAAATTCGGGAAGGTGCCCTAAACAAACACAAGAAGAACCCGCATATCCCTCATTAGATCACCAGTAGGCAGAAACCTTAGCCTTCACTTGAAGAAAGTCCACTCTAGTAACCTGAGGAGCATCTCACCTCCGAAGAATTTAATCAGGATGTTGCCCCCAATTGTGGTGAATTATTACTTTATGTTCCTGCTTCCGGTCTTCTAATGCCTGGTGAGAACGTCAACCTTCTCCTTCTAGCTAGGGGAGAGATGCTCTGGTAAGCCAGAGTGGTTGCTGCTGTTGCCTGCCTAGTACTTTTTGCCTGGTTTAACAACACTAGTACTTTATTATTCACAGCATCATTAATTAATTAATAAGACAGTTGGTGATGATATTAAGGAAGCTGGAACCATTTCAGTTTAGATCGACACTACTCAAGACATTGGCACAATTGATGTTTGTTCAGAAATAGTAGAGGATGGCAGGGAATCTGGGAGAGAATAATAGATGGCTAATTTGGACTCAACTAATTAGAATATCATCACAATTTGGATGGGGAGTAAGTTAGTATTTATCTTTTTACAAGTATAAAAATGATTTCTGAAGCAGTGCCACGAAGCAGTGATTCTCAGTGGGGATAGGGAGCTAGAGCAGAATCTGTTACCCAGAAGCATGCCAGGTTTGAAAAAGTATATTCACTACACTTATTTCTTACATAAGCCAGAAAGAAAAGCTGGATAAAACTTCCTGACTGGGAGAGATGGAATACATAGAATATAGAGTAAGAAATCAATGCAGAAGGCATGTAGAGTCGGAACAAAAAGTCAAGAAATACTTTGAAAGTAGAAATTAAATGGAAGACTATTTAAATTATTCATGAGAGAAAACTATTTTCAAGAACTTTAGCAGCATGTATTATATATTTTTAAAAGTCCTGGTTACCATGGATTTTAATAACTGGTATAGCAAAATCTCCCTTTTTATTTTTTATTACTTTTAAGTCTAGTTGGAGAAAGTACTGTAGTACAGCAGACAGGGTGCTATTGAGATGTACTGGCTTTGTTGCTATGCTGCAGTTAAATTCACTGAACGTTTTTGAGAGCATACTGAGTATGTGTTCTAGGGCTTAGGAGAGCCTTACTTCTTCCTTGAACCTCTTTTCTCATTGTAGGTTCCAGTGACTACTGCTGTGTACCAAGCCACCCCAACACCACTTTGTGGCATAAAACACCATGGCATCCTGCTCACAGACGTGGGTCAGGAGTTTAGACAAAACATAGCCTGTATTACTTGTCTCCGTACCAGAAATCTCAGCTGGGTAGTCTCAAAGCCTAGGGATGACTTGAACACTCAGGACAGGAATCTTCCAGAGGCATGTTTAGTCATATGTCTGGTTGTTGACATTGGCTGTTGATTGGACTGTCAGCACAGCTATTAACCAGAACACCTAGGTATGGCTTCTCCATATGGCCTCTCTAGGTGGATCAATCTGGGTTTCTTCACAGAATAGCAGCTGAGTTCCAAGAGCGAGCATCCCGAGAGCCAAATCAAAGTTGGCCATGAAAGATGCATAATATTACTTTAATCACAGTCACACAAGCCTACCTAGATTCTGGATGGTAAAACATGAACCCCATCTCTTTATGGAAGGAATGTGAAAGTCACATTGTAATAGCAGCTGTGAGATAGGAGATGTTGCAAACATCTTTGAAAAATACAGTTAATAAGTTTAAAAAATGGTTGGTGAAGAAAAGCTTTGACTTTTAAAAATGAAGATCAGAATATTAGTGGTTTCCAAGCGGCTGTAACATCATAGGAAATAACTGTATTTCTTCAAGAAACATTATGATTCCCTTCCTCCCTAACACCCAGGAGGTGACTGGTTTTGTTTGGAGTATACTTCAATTATCTTTTTGGGTTGGTGGGGCATAAGGTTTTCAAAAACTCTGGTTGATAACAATACATCTCTTGGTAATTATCTTTCTTAGGAAGAAGTCAGCCTGAAGTCAGCATGGGATTTGCATCCTGCCTCTACCACTTATTACCTGAATAACCTTGGACAAATTATTTAACCTTTCTTTGCCTCAGCTTCCCTGCCTATAACTTAATGGAGTTGTTTTGAGAATAAAAAGGGATAATTCATGTAAAGCAATTAGCACAGTACCTGGAATATACTAAGCACTCAGTAAACGATTGATATTATTATTTAGAAGGATAGCTTAAACTAACTCTAAGTATTTATTTCACTAAGTTCTTAATAAGCATAGTTGTTATTCAAGGCAATAAAAGGCATTTTGATAGGAGGTATGTTAGAAGTGATGAAAGGGGTATATGGCAGAGAAACTGGAGGAAAAATGTTTAAAGAGTATTTTTTAAACTGAAGTATAGCTGGTTATACTACTTTCAGATGTATAACATAGTGATTCAATACTTTTATAGATTATTCTCCATTTACAGTTATTAGAAAGTATTGGCTGTATTCCCTGTGTCATACAATATATCCTTGTAGCTTATTTATTTTATACATAGTAGTTTGTACCTCATAATCCCCTACCCCTCTTTTGCCCCTCCTTGCTTAAAGCGTATTTTAATGCAACATTGCTGTTGGTGTGCAGGACTAACAATTTTCCCTCTCTCCACTCAGAATCATCAATGAAACTTCCATTTCCCATTTACGTGCTGTGTAGTTGCCTGTATCTTGTGGCTACAATAGAGGTGCTGAGTCTTGCTTCAAATGGAGAGAGAATGAGACAGAGGCAGCCTTGAGAGATCTCGTATTCCCATTCTGTTTATTCTGTAAGAGTCCTTTCATGGCCTACAAAAGGGGAAAGGGCAGGTGCCCCTCAATCTCCTACCCTTGCCTCAATCAGAGCTATTATTAGGCTTTTCTCTCCTCTTATTTTTATGTTGTACATAAAAGAGCCCGCTCATCTATGAGGACAGACATTATTTGAAAACCACTGGGTCTACAGATTGCTCCAACTATGATAATTTTGAGACCTTGTTTCATGTGTTCTTGAATATCACGTTTAAAGTTTTAGCTTCAATATCTTGGAGCTGTATGTAGCTCAAAGTGAGGATTTTATAAGTCAAGTTTTAGATTATTAACAGTACCATATATTATCAAAATAAAAGTTTACATGAATATGAGAATTTGTCTTCCAATAAAATTTGAGGAGAGAACAAAGAGTATGTGAGAATCAGATCTTTTTTTTAAATCAAAACAAGCTCCTCCAAACACACAAACTCATACAAAACTACCACCAAAAGATTTAGCCATATCACTACAAGTGCTTTCCATATAAGCTTTTTTTTTTTTTTTTTTTTTTTTTTTGCTACACTTAGTGCAATGGCTTTGTTCTGTTCCAATTTAGTTAAACGGCAGCTACTTTCTCAAAATTCCCTTCCTTGTGTGATTTCCAGATTGGAACAAGAGAAATTTATGGGAGATCTAGGAAGTGGAAATGGAGCAGCAGCCAGTTTTACACTGTGCAGGTCAGCGTAGGGTACAGGCCACTGGAGCAACCCATGGATACTGTGGCTGATTTACCAGCTCACATTGATGGTGTAAGGCAGCACCCAGACTCACAGCTAACCAGCTCCTAAACCTCTTATCCTTTGGTTTTTCTGAGCTCTGGGCCAGATGTGCTCGCACCTGACAGACTACTCACATCATCAAAGGTGAAGGCAGTGAGGGACAAATGGGAGCGGTCCCAGTTGGTCCTTCCTCTCCCTCATTGCCAGCTCAACACCAACTACAAAGGCAACAACCTTACGTAGTTCTCTTAATCAGTTTCCAATAATTGCCCAAGGTCTAATCTTTTTAGTAACTCCATCCCATGACATCACGATGATGTTACTTCTTTGCTTAAAGCCCAACTGATAACACCTAGCATCATGTTTCTTAGCTATTTATAAGCCACACTTCTACAATCTTTTCTCACTTTCTCTTCTACATATCCCCAACAGCTAAGAAGATTTTATACAGTATATTTTCAATACATTATATAAAATCAAGAGGTGCTGAGATCTGACTCCTGGCTACTTCCTCACTTGACTTTTTATCTTCTTCCACTCCCAGCCTAAATTCCAAACATACTGATCTCCTCAATGAGGCTCAAACCTCCTTAAATGGCACTCTCTTCCATCTCATGATGTTGGCAATGTGACACTTTCCTCCTGTTATTTACATGGCTGGCTCCCTTTCTCACTTTTTGAATATTTACTTAAATATCACCACTTAGAAGAGAACTTTCCTTCCCTTCCCTTTCTTTCTATGTGGCCCCTACAAACTTCTCAATGGTGTCTATGCTGGATTGCCTTTTTTCTTCTATAACATGCACCCAAATTCTTATAATACATTAATTTTCTGTTTAGTATATTATTATCCATCTCACTCACTGAAATGTACATTTATCATGGCAGAGACCTAACCTTGTCTTATTCTCAATTGTATTCGCATTTCCTAACACAATGTCTGAAACACAGCAGCCTTTAATTGGTGAATAACTAAATTAACTAACTAAATTAATGTATTAACATAACAGCCCAGTCATGTATGCACTTGGAATCACTCTATCCCCTTAGAGAATAGAAAATGAGTTTTCAAGTCACCATCCTCCTCCTTTGATAGGTAGTAGCTGTGTAAGTTAGAATTGAACTTGTCAGGAGAGCTATCACAAGTTTCCACGTTCATGCCCACATTCTAAGTCATGTTAGAGTTTTGACTTTGGAAATTAAATTTAGCAGTTAGGGTATATAGCTCTTCTTTCCCCAAAAGAATTGTCTTTGGAATGAGGTTTCTTCTGATGGAGGCGGTAGTTAAAAAAATAAATCTTAATAGTTATAAAAAACGATCATATATCTTGGTTATGATGTATGACCTAGTCTAAAACTGCCTGATAAAATGATACCAGCAGCCATTGCACATGAGAAAATACTAACAACCCTTTATTTCTTCCTGAATATTATTTATAGACATATGCTTTTATAGAGGCACTGTGTCTAGTTGGAGATGTAAGAAAATACAACTCACCTCCCTGGGTCCACGTAGAAAATGGAAACGGTACTGTCTGATCAACTGTGCTATTTCTGATGCTCTCCAGAGTCATGTATCTAGAACAGAGGCAATAAAAAAAAAAAAAAAAAAAGTCACACCTACGCCTACTTAGATCCACTCATTCTCTCTTTTTAAAGTTTTCATGTCTATTTCTATTGTCTATCTGCAAAGAAGTCAACTGCCATTGGACACTTGTTTCAAAACAGAAGGAAGAAAAGAGCTAGCTGCTCTGAAAAGGTAAAATATATGTTCCAACTCTCAGTTAGGAACCTTAATTCACTTCTAAACTACCTCATTTCCCTCCATTAAATATCACATCATTGTGTCTTGAAATTCTCCTTAATATTGTTTACCACATTGATATAAAAAAATTAAGTAAACCTTAAAAAGGCTCTCTTCCATATGAGAGCATAAATTCTAGTAGAGATTCTAGTAAGGAGATGATTATGTTTTTTTCTTTTTCTTTTTTTTTTTTCTTAAAGCAATTTTTTTTTATTAGTTTCTGCTTTATAACAAAGTGAATCAGTCATACATATACATCTGTTCCCACATCCCCTCCCTCATGCATCTCCCTCCCTCCCACCCTCCCCATCCCACCCCTCCAGGCGGTCACAAAGCACCGAGCTGATCTCCCTGTGCTCTGCGGCTGCTTCCCACTATCTATCTACCTTACGTTTGGTAGTGTATATATGTCCATGCCTCTCTTTCCCTTTGTCACAGCTTACCCTTCCCCTTCCCCATATCCTCAAGTCCATTCTCAAGTAGGTCTGTGTCTTTATTCCCGTTTTACCCCTAGGTTCTTCATGACATTTTTTTTTTTTTAATTCCATATATATGTGTTAGCATACGGTATTTGTCTTTCTCTTTCTGACTTACTTCACTCTGTATGACAGACTCTAGGTCTATCCACCTCATTACAAATAGCTCAGTTTCGTTTCTTTTTATGGCTGAGTAATATTCCATTGTATATATGTGCCACATCTTCTTTATCCATTCATCCGATGATGGACACTTAGGTTGTTTCCAGCTCCGGGCTATTGTGAATAGAGCTGCAATGAACATTTTGGTACATGTCTCTTTTTGAATTATGGTTTTCTCAGGGTATATGCCTAGTAGTGGGATTGCTGGGTCATATGGTAGTTCTATTTTTAGTTTTTTAAGGAACCTCCATACTGTTCTCCATAGTGGCTGTACCAATTCACATTCCCACCAGCAGTGCAAGAGTGTTCCCTTTTCTCCACACCCTCTCCAGCATTTATTGTTTCTAGATTTCTTGATGATGGCCATTCTGACTGGTGTGAGATGATATCTCATTGTAGTTTTGATTTGCATTTCTCTAATGATTAATGATGTTGAGCATTCTTTCATGTGTTTGTTGGCAGTCTGTATATCTTCTTTGGAGAAATGCCTATTTAAGTCTTCTGCCCATTTTTGGATTGGGTTGTTTGTTTTTTTGCTATTGAGCTGCATGAGCTGTTTATAAATTTTGGAGATTAATCCTTTGTCAGTTGCTTCATTTGCAAATATTTTCTCCCATTCTGAGGGTTGTCTTTTGGTCTTGTTTATGGTTTCCTTTGCTGTGCAAAAGCTTTGAAGTTTCATTAGGTCCCATTTGTTTATCTTTGTTTTTATTTCCATTTCTCTAGGAGGTGGGTTCAAAAGGATCTTGCTGTGATTTATGTCATAGAGTGTTCTACCTATGTTTTCCTCTAAGAGTTTGATAGTTTCTGGCCTTACATTTAGGTCTTTAATCCATTTTGAGCTTATTTTTGTGTATGGTGTTAGGGAATGATCTAATCTCATACTTTTACATGTCCCTGTCCAGTTTTCCCAGCACCACTTATTGAAGAGGCTGTCCTTGCTCCACTGTACATTCCTGCCTCCTTTATCAAAGATAAGTTGGCCATATGTGCGTGGGTTTATCTCTGGGCTTTCTATCCTGATCCACTGATCTATCTTTCTGTTTTTATGCCAGTACCACACTGTCTTAATTACTGTAGCTTTGTAGTATAGTCTGAAGTCAGGCAGCCTGATTCCTCCAGCTCCGTTTTTCGTTCTCAAGATTGCTTTGGCTATTCGGGGTCTTTTGTTTTTCCAAACAAATTTTGAAATTTTTTGTTCTACTTCTGTGAAAAATGCCAGTGGTAGTTTGATAGGGATTGCATTGAATCTGTAGATTGCTTTGGGTAGTAGAGTCATTTTCACAATATTGATTCTTCCAATCCAGGAGCATGGTATATCTCTCCATCTATTTATATCATCTTTAATTTCTTTCATCAGTGTCTTATAATTTTCTGCATACAGGTCTTTTGTCTCCTTAGGTAGGTTTATTCCTAGATATTTTATTCTTTTTGTTGCAATGGTAAATGGGAGTGTTTTCTTGATTTCATTTTCAGATTTTTCATCATTAGTGTACAGGAATGCCAGAGATTTCTGTGCATTAATTTTGTATCCTGCTACTTTACCAAATTCATTGATTAGCTCTAGTAGTTTTTCGGTAGCATCTTTAGGATTCTCTATGTATAGTATCATGTCATCTGCAAACAGTGACAGCTTTACTTCTTCTTTTCCAATTTGGATTCCTTTTATTTCCTTTTCTTCTCTGATTGCTGTGGCTAAAACTTCCAAAACTAGGTTGAATAAGAGTGGTGAGAGTGGGCAGCCTTGTCTTGTTCCTGATCTTAGTGGAAATGGTTTCAATTTTTCACCATTGAGGACAATGTTGGCTGTGGGTTTGTCATATATGGCCTTTATTATGTTGAGGAAAGTTCCCTCTATGCCTACTTTCTGCAGGGTTTTTATCATAAATGGGTGTTGAATTTTGTCGAAAGCTTTCTCTGCATCTATTGAGATGATCATATGGTTTTTCTCCTTCAACTTGTTAATATGGTGTATCACATTGATTGATTTGCGTATATTGAAGAATCCTTGCATTCCTGGAATAAACCCCACTTGATCATGGTGTATGATCCTTTTAATGTGCTGTTGGATTCTGTTTGCTAGTATTTTGTTGAGGATTTTTGCATCTATGTTCATCAGTGATATTGGCCTGTAGTTTTCTTTCTTTGTGACATCCTTGCCTGGTTTTGGTATCAAGGTGATGGTGGCCTCGTAGAATGAGTTTGGGAGTGTTCCTTCCTCTGATATTGTTTGGAAGAGTTTGAGAAGGATGGGTGTTAGCTCTTCTCTAAATGTTTGATAGAATTCGCCTGTGAAGCCATCTGGTCCTGGGCTTTTGTTTGATGGAAGATTTTTAATCACAGTTTCAATTTCAGTGCTTGTGATTGGTCTATTCATATTTTCTATTTCTTCCTGAGTCAGTCTTGGTAGGTTGTGCATTTCTAAGAATTTGTCCATTTCTTCCAGGTTGTCCATTTTATTGGCATAGAGTTGCTTATAGTAATCTCTCATGATCTTTTGTATTTCTGCAGTGTCAGTTGTTACTTCTCCTTTTTCATTTCTAATTCTGTTGATTTGAGTCTTCTCCCTTCTTTTCTTGATGAGTCTGGCTAATGGTTTGTCAATTTTGTTTATCTTCTCAAAGAACCAGCTTTTAGTTTGGTTGATCTTTGCTATCGTTTCCTTCATTTCTTTTTCATTTATTTCTGATCTGATCTTTATGATTTCTTTCCTTCTGCTAACTTTGGGGGTTTTTTGTTCTTCTTTCTCTAATTGCTTTAGGTGCAGGGTCAGGTTGTTTACTCGAAATGTTTCCTGTTTCTTAAGGTGGGATTGTATTGCTATAAACTTCCCCCTTAGAACTGCTTTTGCTGCGTCCCATAGGTTTTGGGTCGTCGTGTCTCCATTGTCATTTGTTTCTAAGTATTTCTTAATTTCCTCTTTGATTTCTTCAGTGATCACTTCATTATTGAGTAGTGTATTGTTTAGCCTCCATGTGTTTGTATTTTTTACAGATCTTTTCCTGTAATTGATGTCTAGTCTCATAGCATTGTGGTCGGAAAAGATACTTGATACAATTTCAATTTTCTTAAATTTACCAAGGCTTGATTTGTGACCCAAGATATGATCTATCCTGGAGAATGTTCCATGAGCACTTGAGAAAAATGTGTATTCTGTTGTTTTTGGGTGGAATGTCCTATAAATATCAATTAAGTCCATCTTGTTTAATGTATCATTTAAAGCTTGTGTTTCCTTATTTATTTTCATTTTGGATGATCTGTCCATTGGTGAAAGTGGGGTGTTAAAGTCCCCTACTATGATTGTGTTACTGTCGATTTCCCCTTTTATGGCTGTTAGTATTTGCCTTATGTATTGAGGTGCTCCTATGTTGGGTGCATAAATATTTACAATTGTTATCTCTTCTTCTTGGATCGATCCCTTTATCGTTATGTAGTGTCCTTCTTTGTATCTTCTAATAGTCTTTATTTTAAAGTCTATTTTGTCTGATATAAGAATTGCTACTCCAGCTTTCTTTTGATTTCCATTTGCATGGAATATCTTTTTCCATCCCCTTACTTTCAATCTGTATGTGTCTCTAGGTCTGAAGTGGGTCTCTTGTAGACAGCATATATATGGGTCTTGTTTTTGTATCCATTCAGCCACTCTGTGTCTTTTGGTGGGAGCATTTAGTCAATTTACATTTAAGGTAATTACTGATATGTATGTTCCTATTCCCATTTCCTTAATGGCTTTGGGTTCGTTATTGTAGGTATAGTCCTTCTGTTGTGTTTCTTGCCTAGAGAAGTTCCTTTAGCATTTGTTGTAAAGCTGGTTTGGTGGTGCTGAACTCTCTGAGCTTTTGCTTGTCTGTAAAGGTTTTAATTTCTCCATCAAATCTGAATGAGATCCTTGCTGGGTAGAGTAATCTTGGTTGCAGGTTTCTCTCCTTCATCACTTTAATTATGTCCTGCCACTCCCTTCTGGCTTGTAGAGTTTCTGCTGAGAGATCAGCTGTTAACCTGATGGGGATTCCCTTGTGTGTTATTTGTTGTTTTTCCCTTGCTGCTTTTAATATGATTTCTTTGTGTTTAATTTTTGACAGTTTGATTAATATGTGTCTTGGCGTATTTCTTCTTGGATTTATTCTGTATGGGACTCTCTGTGCCTCCTGGACTTGATTAACTATTTCCTTTCCCATATTAGGGAAGTTTTCAACTATAATCTCTTCAAATATTTTCTCAGTCCCTTTCTTTTTCTCTTCTTCTTCTGGAACCCCTATAATTCGAATGTTGGTGCGTTTAATGTTGTCCCAGAGGTCTCTGAGACTGTCCTCTGTTCTTTTCATTCTTTTTTCTTTATTTTTCTCTGCATCAGTTATTTCCACTATTTTATCTTCCACCTCACTTATTCGTTCTTCTGCCTCAGTTATTCTGCTATTGATCCCATCTAGAGTATTTTTCATTTCATTTATTGTGTTTTTAATCGATGCTTGATTCATCTTTAGTTCTTCTAGGTCCTTGTTAACTGTTTCTTGCATATTGTCTATTCTATTTCCAAGATTTTGGATCTGGGAAATAGAATCTTGGATCAGCTTTACTATCATTATTCTGAATTCTTTTTCAGGTAGACTGCCTATTACCTCTTCATTTGTTAGGTCTGGTAGGTTTTTATCTTGCTCCTTCACCTGCTGTGTGTTTTTCTGCTTTCTCATTTTGCTTATGTTACTGTGTTTGGGGTCTCCTTTTTGCAGGCTGCAGATTCGTAGTTCCCGTTGTTTTTGGTGTCTGTCCCCCGTGGCTAAGGTTGTTACAGTAGGTTGTGTAGGCTTCCTGGTGGGGGGGACTAATGCCTGTGTTCTGGTGGTTGAAGCTCGATCTTGTCTTTCTGGTGGACAGGTCCACGTCTGGTGGTGTGTTTTGGGGTGCCTGTGGCCTTATTATGTTTTTAGGTATCCTCTCTGCTAATGGGTGGGGTTGTGTTCCTGCCTTGCTAGTTGCTTGGCATAGGGTGACCAGCACTGTAGCTTGCTGGTCGTTGACTGAAGCTGGGTGCTGGTGTTGAGATGGAGATCCCTGGGAGATTTTCGCTGCTTGATATTATGTGGAGCTGGGAGGTCTCTTGTGGACCCGTGTCCTGAAGTTGGCTCTCCCACTTCAGAGGCACAGCACTAACTCCTGGCTGCAGCACCAAGAGCCTTTCATCCACCCGGCTCAGAATAACAGTGAGAAAAAGTAGAAAGAAATAATTAGTAGAAGAAAGAAAGAGAGATTGAAAGAAAGGAAGAAGGGAAGTAAGGAAGGAAGGAAGAAAGAAAGAAAGGAGGGAGGGAGGAAGGATGGAAAGAAAGGAAAGAAAGGAGGGAGGGAGGGAGGAATGAAAGCAAAAGGAAGAGTGAATGGAAGAAGAGAGGGAGGGAGGGAGGAAGGAAAGAAAGAAAGAAAGAAAGGAGGGAGGGAGGGAGGGAGGAAGGAAAGAAAAAGAAAGTGGAAAGAAGAAGGGTGGGAGGGAGGGAGGGATGGAGGAAAGAAAAAGAAAGAAGGAAAGGAGGAGCGGAGGGAGGGAGGGAGGAAGGGAAGGGAGGAAAAAAAGAAAGAGCAGGTAAAGTAAAATAGAATAAAGTATGAAATATAGTAGCGTTATTAAAATTAAAAAGTAATTATTGAAAAAAAACACGGACCGAAAGAACCCTGGGACATATGGTGGAAGCAAAGCTATACAGAGAGAATCTTACACAGAAGATTACACATACACATTCACAAAAAGAGAGCAGGGGGAAAAATCAAAAATCTTGCTCTCCAAGTCCACCTCCTCGATTTGGGATAATTCGTTGTAAAAAGAGGAAAAGGGCGAAAAGTCTGAAATCTTGCTAAGTCCACCTCCTTAATTTGAGATAATTCGTTGTAAAAAGAGGAAAAAAAAAAGGGGGGGAAGTCTTAAATCTTGTCCTCAAGGTCCACTTCCTCAATTTGGGATGATTCGCTGTCCATTCATGCACTCCACAGACGCAGGGCACATCAAATGGACTGTGGAGCTTTAATCCGCTGCCTCGGAGGCTGCACAGAGAGATTTCCCTGTCTCTGCTCTCACAGCTCCCGGGTCTCAGCCTTGGACCTGGCCCCGCCTCTGCGCGTAGGTCGCCGGAGGGCGTCCGTTCTTCGCTCAGACAGGACGGGTTTAAAGGAGCCGCTGATTCGGGGGCTCTGGCTCACTCAGGCAGAGGGGAGGGAGGGGAATGCCCTCTCCTCGCGCACCAGGCAACAAAAGGGAAAAAAGTTTCTTGCCTCTCCGGTAGCTCCAGACCCTTTCCCCGGACTCCCTCCGGGCTAGCACTAACCCCTTCAGGGTCTCTTCCTGCCGCCAGCCCCAGACCTCTCCCTGCGCTCCGACTGAAAGCCGATACCCGAGCCTCAGCTCCCAGCCCCGCCCGCCCTGGCGGCCGAGCAGACAAGTCTCTCGGGCTGGTGTGTGCCTGAGGGCACCGATCCTCTGTGCCAAAATCTCTCTGCTTTGCCCTCCACACCCCTGTTGCTGTGCTCTCCTCCGCTACTCCGAAGCTTTCCCCCTCCGCCACCTGCAGTCTCCGCCCTCGAAGGGGCTTGTAGTGTGTAGAAACCTTCCCTCCTTCACGGCTCCCTCCCACTGGTGCAGGTCCCGTCCATATCCTATTGTCTCTGTTTATTCTTTTTTTTTTCTTTTGACCTACCCAGGTATGTGGGGAGTTTCTTGCCTTTTGGGGGGTCTGAGGTCTTCTGTCAGCGTTCAGTAGGTGTTCTGTTGGAGTTGTTCCACGTGTAGATGAATTTCTGATGTATCTGTGGGGAGGAAGGTGATCTCCGCGTCTTACTCTTCCGCCATCTTCCTCCGGCTCCTATGTTTTTTTCTTATTTACTATTGTGAAACCACAGCCTCATACAGTGCCTTTCACATAACATGTTCAATATGTGTTTGTCAAATGAATAAATAAAGTGTGTCCTTAACAAAATATTACCAATATGGTTCCTTTTTACATACATTTTTCCTTTTCCACCTTCATTTCTACATGAAAATGGAGTGGCAAAAAATCAGACACTTGCAAAGTCTTGAGAACATCAGCACAGATGTTAGAAGACCCTCTGCTAACACATAACACCATTACATACATGTAGCTATAATAGTGGTAACACAGTTGTCTCTAAATCTGAGAAAACAGCCTTAAATACCTGATAATATGCTTAGCCAACAAAGTGGCTGTGTATCAATTTTCTTTTTTAACACTAAACACATCAAAGGGGCTTAATTCTTCATATCATGGCTCTTTCTCCATTGAAGGTGAAAAACCACATCAATTCTTCAACAGAACAATTTCCCTTAACTTTCCCTTAACTGAAATTATCTTAAATGTTTTCTCTGACCTCTTTTTTAAACTTTCAGCCTTGAAAATAAGTAGGATGCCTGGTAGACCTAGTCAGAAAGGAGGTGAAGAAGTGGGACAAGTCAGGATATGGCAATTAATCATACCAGTAATTAATCATACCACCTAGGGCACTGCTTCCAAATTTGGCTAAAGATAAGAATCACCTGGAGCATTTAATAGAAAAAAAATACTGGCTGCACTTGAGACCTACTGAATATGCATTGCTAGGGGTAATCTATATATTTGTTATATACCCCTTAAGGATTCTTATTGCCAGCCAAGCGGGGAAGAAGGACTGCTCAAGGTAGCTTAGGCTTGGGGATAAACCCAGGTAGAGGTTACAGGAAGTTGTTTAATAAATAATGAAGGACACAGCACACAGAGTACAGATAATTAAGGTAGGCACATCTGCTACACCAAGAAGCCAAAAAGAGATAAAACATGTTTCCCAGCAAGTTACCATGATATAGTGACAATAATTGTGGCATAAGGATATAAGAGTTCTAGTCAGATAAACTAGTTCATTTTTCTTAACAAGAATTTATAATCTTGCATTTCTTGCTGTCCAATACCTGCAAATAGTCATTCTATCGATATTTACAGTTTTAAAATTTGCTTATAGTGATGTGATGAGTTTGAATCTCCTCCTCTGTCAAAGCCAGACAAAATCTATAAGCTAGATCTTGGCTCTGAGATGTTCCCCAGCACGCTGCAGGGGTGGTGTTGAATGGAAGAATTTTAATCCTATGGTTAAACTGGTAGATACAAGGACTGGACATAGTTCTCAGAAAACAAAAATAAAAGCAAACAAACCAAAAAAGCCAAAACCCAAACAAATGTGGTTTTTTTTCTAAGCAAGTTAGCAAAACTATGACTCATGAATCAGAGAAATATAAAAAATGACCTAGTTTTTAGAGATCTGTTATGGGGCAGGGTTTAGACTCAGGAATGAGACCAAAACCCAATTATCTGCATATGAACATGCTGAGTTACCAGCATATTACAATTGATTGAGAGTCATTCATGTATTTAGCTGGAGGTTCTTTAATTCCCTGTAAGCACAGGGTTGGTGCTAAGGCCTGGCATGACATTGTTTCCACAGGTGAGTATCAAGTGGCATTAGTGCTCAGTGATCAAGGAGCATGGCCATGGAAGTGTACAGGAGATGTGTTTTTTTGTTGATGACACCAGGTAGTCTGATTTTATTAAGAGAGGGAGATTTGAATACTAAGCTGATCATTGTAGTGACAGACAACCGTTTTGCTCAACTGGAATTTACAATAAAAAGTAGTCAAGGAGAATTCATTCCCCTGCTCCTCCACATCAAAGATTCACTCAAGTAAAGAAGTAAATTCATTCAAGTAATTAACATAGTGTTTATTAATTATAGACTTCAAAAGCTTTTATTTTCAAAGTTTAGAAGCACCACTGATGACCTTAATATGTCTTATTATGCACATCTTTACCTTCACTGGGGAAGAACAAATTTTAACTCTGATCTGCTAGCTAAAAGTATTAAATAAATGAGCATTTTAAATGGATGGTTCCTAGGCCACTTTTTTTTTCTTTGAGTGTGTGACAGGAACAACAACAAAAAAATAACAGGAGTTTTCAAAAACTCCTTTGCTCTTCCTGGTAAAAGATTATTTGCAGGATTCTCTGTATCATATCCTGTCTACACTAGGCCTTAACTGTGCACACCGGGAAGGAACAAGGGCTGAAAAAGGGAAACAGACCAGGGGTGAGATCACATTTGCAACAGTAGAAGGTAACTTGTGGCAGAAAATTGAGGGTAAGAGAAAGGAGGAGGAAGAAAGTGGATATTATTAAAAGGAGCTGACACTTTTTGAGCAACTACCATTTACCTGGCACACTTGTAAATACTGTACAGGTATCAGTTCATTTACTTTCAAGACAAGCCTAAAGGTAGGGTATGAGGCAATATTAGTTATACCCAATATTCTATTCCCCCCTTCTTTCTCATTAAGAGTGCTTCAGTTCTGTTTGGGGTGCAATATTCCAGTGAAAATTACTCACTGTACAAGCTTCCCTTGCAGCAGTTCTGGACAATGAGGTGTAAACGAACATCAGCTGGGGACTTTGGGGAGAGCTTTTACATTAGATACCAGTGTAACTCCTTCCTTCTTCTTTCCTTCCATTGCCTTAAATACAGACATGATGGCTGAAGATGCAATAACCATCTTGTGAAGATGAGAGAATGGCCCAGAAAATTACAAAGCATAGACCTTGACATTATTGAGTTCCCAAACCAAGGCCAACCACCATCTATTATCATACTTCTTGTATGATAAAAAGATAAGCAGACTTGTATAAGCAATGGATTACCTTTTCTTGCAGCTGAGTTCATTGTTAAATACTACTGGTAGCCATCCTCACTACACAGCTGAGAAAATTGTGTGACATTCAATTTAAATAACTTGCCCAAGTTCACATAGGTAGAAAGCAGAGATAGGATTGATGAGGGGGCTTATCTGGGCTGACTTGAAGAGATGGATTTTAGAGCTTGCACTGGGTGAGAAAAGTGTTTGGAGAGCATCTCTAGAGATTATGTGAGATACTAAGAGTGATATTGTGGGGAAATAAGATATTTAAGAAATTTTGCTTTCTCTTGTAAATATGTTTTCCCTTTGGCATTTCTTTCAGAAAGACTGGGGTACGGATTTAGATAGCCTTTATTTACTTGGTTGTTGGACTATGGTTCATATTTTAATGACATAATACATGAAAAGAACATAGTGCATGGCTAGCATGTTTAAAACATTCAGTAAAATTAGTTGTTACTAATATAATAATGATAATCATGAAAACACTGTGCAGTCTTCAAGCAAACCAAACTGGCTGCCTGTGGGTTAAACAAAGTCCTCTGCTAGAGTGCATTTGTATGGAAATCTTTTATTGACTAATAACAGGAACAAAGATTCAGGTGAAAAACAACACTGCATGCGTAAACACACAACACACACACACACACACACAGAGCCCATATTTTCTATTCAGTCAGTTGACTGGGTTTATCTAAGTTTAAGAAACAAAATAACTTGAAAGTATCTTCATTTCAGAATTTCACACAAGATCGTATGATTATAATGCCATATTTAATGATACATATTACCTTGGTAAAATCTAAAGCACTGATGATTCAACAAGTATTTACTGAATGCCTATATGTATGAAATCTTATGGATAGCAGCTAGATGAATTAGACAGTATTTCTTCCCTGAAGAATCTCTGAGCCAAGCAGGAGATAGTATGTGTTATAGTATGTTCATACCATATGTTTTACTTTTATATAAGATTCAGATCTGTTCAGTTTTAATATTAGGAAGATTGAAATAAAGATACAATTGATGCATTATGGGAATTCAGAAAAGTGAGTGATCAACTATGCTCAGGGATAGTAAAAGTTCTTAGAGAGGTGTTCTCTTTTGAGCTGGAGGTTGAAGGGTACATTATGCACAGATAGATGTTAACAGAGAAAAGATAGGCATGAAATGCATAGTATATTGTACAAACAAGGGATGGAGAATGCTTAGCAAGTGTTCATTGTTTGTTGAAGCTAAATTGTAGAATGTTTGGAAAGATGCACTAGTTTACACTCTTGGGAAAGTTAAGAAGTAGAGTCTTACTTTAGTATAAAATTAGGATTCATTTGGCAGTTGAGGAAAATGACCACATTCGTCTTTTAGGAAAAACAAACAAACAAACCTGAGGCAGCAAATGTGAGGAGTTTACCAGCTGAGAGATGAGATGTGGGAACAAAAACCACCATGTTTGTTTAAGCTGTTTCTTAGAGCTGTTTACATGCCTAACTGTTATAGAGGGCTACTATGGAGTCCGTTTTTACCCATGAGAAAACTGTGGCACAGAGTGTTTGAATTACTTCCCCTACATCACACAGGTAGTAAGCAGAATTAAGATAGAGGAGATACAACAGTAAGTATCTTTGAGATGATTAGGGTTATAACTAGTACGATATCAGTGGGACTAATCTAAGAAAGCTGAAGGAAGTTTTGGAAAATTTTGTAGGAATTGACAGGACTTGCAAAGAAAATCCAACCTGACCTGGAGGTTTACATTCTTGGTGAATGTAAACTTGGTGAATACAGGAGAAAATTCATTTTCCTCAGGGGGGGCATCCATTGGGAATGTTTGGACTCAGGTGAAAGGTCACCGTAATACAGAAATGACCAGTGTGGAGATAAAAGCCAGTGAATAGGTATGAGCTCAAGTGTGGAACAAGAGATGCAAAATGGAGGAAAGAACCCAGGAAATGGAGAACCGGGGACATTTGGGAATGTTTATGTATAAAGGGATAGGTGAAAGAAGATCCTTAAATATGTCATTGGGTGAATTATTGCTTCCCTTTTTCTATGACATGTCATGCATGATGAAGTAGATTAAACACGGATGTTTTTGTCAAGACAGAAAACCATCATGCATAATCATTCAGATTCTTGATTCAGGTATTCTTCTGATTATTTTGTCACACATGTGCACTTTTAAATTAGCTCTCAAAGTATCTCATCTGAAAATGATCCAATTTTCCAGTGAAAATTGTGGTCTGATTTCCAGGAGAATATTGGCTAAAAATGAGGAAACATCACCCAAATAAAATGAAGATATATTTGCAATAAACCTCATTTGCTCAAGAAAAAAAAAAAAGAAAGAAAGAAGCCACATTTGTTCTATACATTCATCAGAGTGTGTCATGATGGGAATATCAACAAGAGGAAGCAGATGTTTTGTCCTAATACACCTAACAGTCTGTCAGGGTCACCGTGACTGAAAACAAAACCACGCAGAAGAGCCCTATCCCTCCCTCCCCCATTTCCCCCTTAAAAATAATTCTTGGAGATTGCTGAAGGAACTAAAGCCACCTCTTCCATTTCTATACCGGGCACATAGAATTTCCCCTGGCCTGGCTTTGAATACTTAATTTCTGGACACATCTGTTCCTCTTCAGGAGTTAACTTTTAAAAGTAACCTTTCACAAGATGAAAGGGAGGCATGAAACATTTTTATTTTCTTGAAGAATCTCATTTCTCTTCTCTCAGGAGACAATTGCGCCTGGGAGCTGTCTGGTTCACATTAAATGTGAGATACTTGTCTCATTTAAAAAATAAGAAAGAGGGAAAACAAGGTGTTTTGTTAAGCAGACACACAACTTAAGCAGATTTTCTTTTAATTTGGGCCAATTAGTTGACAAGGAGAGTATAAGGTTCGTGTTTGTTTTCTTAAAAAATTCTCTACCTAACTACCTACTCCCCAAACATCGTAAATCCCAAACTCATTTTCCAAGTCTAACTTTCATGCTTACCACCTTGCTTTCCAACATTTGTACTGTCTCACTTAAAAAGCAGGAGGAATAATAATTATAATAATATAATATAATAATAATATTTATGTAATAATAATGTACATAATAATTATGTAATGAAAGGACCCTTTGTGTGGAGTGTAGTTAATTACAGCTGCCCAGTTATACCTCTAAAGGCAATCCCTGCCTGATATTCTCTCTTCCCTCTGTCCTTTAAAGGCATTATTGAAAATTATTGCAACAAATTGATTTTCATAAAATTAGCAGATTCAAATCAGATGATACACCAGATCATAATGAATTTGATTTGCAATTTACACTTCCCCACCATATGTGATTTAAGAATTTGGGGAACTCCTGGGACAATAATATGCATTGTTTTCACATTAGTCATCCCACATAAATCTTACAGGGCCTACAAGAGAAAGAGGGGATTACTGACTTCTAATCTTTACTAGGAAATGTCTGTGGTGGGCCAGATTAGCAGTCATAAAAGTATTGCCTCTTAGGTTTTTTGCTTGTCTGCCTAACAGGAAGTATTGAATAATAGCATTTTTTATTTTAACATCTTTATTAGAGTATAATTGCTTTAAAATGGTGTGTTAGATTCTGCTGTATAACAAAGTGAATCAGCTATACATATACATATGTTCCCTTTCTCCTCCCTCCCACCTTCCCTATCCCACCCCTCTAGGTGGTCACAAAGCACGGAGCTGATCTCCCTGTGCTATGCAGCTGCTTCCCACTAGCTATTTTACATTTGGTAGTGTATATATGTCCATGCCACTCTCTCACTTCATCCCAGCTTACCCTTCCCCCTCCCTGTGTCCTCAAGTCCATTCTCTACATCTGCATCATTATTCCTGTCCTGCTCACAGGTTCTTCAGAACCTTTTTTTTTAAATTCCATATATATGTGTTAGCATATGGTATTTGTTTTTCTCTTTCTGACTTACTTCAGTCTGTAGGATAAACTCTAGGTCCATCCACCTCACTACAAATAACTCAATTTCATTTCTTTTTATGGCTGAGTAATATTCCATTGTATACATGTGCCACATCTTCTTTATCCATTCATCTGTTGATGGACATTTAGGTTGCTTCCATGTCCTTGGCTATTGTAAATAGTGCTGCTATGAACATTGTGAACTCTTCTTGAAATATGGTTTTATTTCAAGGTATATGCCCAGTAGTGGGATTGCTGGGTATATGCCCAGTAGTGGGATTGCTCAGGGTATATGCCCAGTAGTGGGATTGCTGGGTCATATGGTAGTTCTATTTTTAGTTTTTTAAGGAACCTCCATACTGTTCTCCATAGTGGCTGTATCAATTTACATTCCCACCAATAGTGCAAGAAGGTACCCTTTTCTCCACACCCTCTCCAGCATTTATTGTTTGCAGATTTTTTGTTTGTTTGTTTGTTTTTTGCTGTATGCGGGCCTCTCCCTGTTGTGACCTCTCCCGTTGAGGAGCACAGGCTCCGGACGCGCAGGCTCAGCGGCCATTGTTCACGGGCTCAGCCGCTCCGCGGCATGTGGGATCTTCCTGGACCAGGGCATGAACCCGTGTCCCCTGCATCGGCAGGCAGACTCTCAATTACTGCGCCACCTGGGAAGCCCTGTCTCCTATTTTGGAGATTAATCCTTTGTCAGTTGCTTCGCTTGCAAATATTCCTTACCATAACCCTATGAATCAGGTACTATTATTACATTGTATGGTGAGTAACCTGAGACTTGGAGAAATCCATGTTTTGCTCTTGGTCATCTAGCCAGCAAGAGGCAGATTTAGGACGCTAACCCAGTTCTGTCCAACAGTGAACCCAGCTCTGTGCTAGCCTGCCGCCTTAATTTCAGGAGGCAAAGCCACAGACTTGGGAATTCCTCACAGCAGATAGAGCAGTGCCGTGGCAGCAGTGAACAGCCTCAGAATGGCTGAGGCTCAGTGCCAATCTTTATTCCATGGGTGTAGTCCCATGCTGACTCCTGGTTAGTGAGTGTGCTCAGTGGAGGTTCATGAACACATAAGTCACTGATGGAAACTCGAAAATAATGTACCAGAAAAGATTATTAAGTGACGAATGTTAGGTGTGGGAAAAAAAAAAGTAAAAGAAAAAAACTTTATCTGAACACTAGGTGCCACTAAGAGATTTTAATCCTATGTAAACATGTACACAATGCTCATCTTTAATCCATTATGGTGTGGGAAAGAGAAAAACTGAAAGAAATTGAGGGTCCACTACTACCCCTTGTTATGGTGTATGCAAGGTAAAATTGTAACCTTGACTGTGTAAACCATGGTAAAACCTTACTGTGTTCATGCCAAGTAGATTACTATATGCAGTTCTTTCCTGTCACAGGCATTCTTTTTACCAAAAAACAGAGCATGGCTCTAAGCTGTATGGGTGAGGAACACATGAGGCTGAAACTCATTATTTCTGGTCTCTTTCTCTTTTTCTTTAAACCAAACTCCACACAAATATATGTCCCTCTTGGCCTCTCTCCCTGTCCCCTTTAGTCAAAGAGCCATCACTTTTTACCTTCTAATGAACAGGGGGCCTTGTCTTCAGAGAAATTCAAGAAGCTCTTAAGTTGGTCGGTTTTGTACTTCAGTCATGATAGCCACAAGCTAAAAATGTGTACAGACTGCAGAAACAGGCTCTAGATGAAGTTACTGGAGTTAATAGTGAGGATGCCATTCACACTCAAACCTCACTGCCAAGCCCTTTTTCTAAAATACATTTTGATGGTAAGGAGTCTGCTTTGAAAGCCTTAGGAAGGATGCAGGAAGTGAAGTTTGGCATTAACTCCAAAACATTATTTCTTAAACACCAGAATCACCTGTAGTATGTGTTAAAAGTGAAAATTCTTAGGTTCCTCCAGACAAATGAATCATGGTTTCTGGGAATTTTTGCATTTTTAATGCATACTCAAATTTGAGCTCCCCTGCACTGACAGTTGATGCATATTATTAATACTGCTTTTTGTGAACAGTGTAAGGCAGCCATCAGGATGCCATGATTTGCTTTTCTGTTAAGACTATTCATTAAAACAACAAAAACAGCAACAGAAATTGTCAGATTTTTTTCCATTGCATACTATAGGCCAGATAGGTATATGGTAAGTGCTATATGTTCCTCTGAATTCTTACAACACTATAGCCAATTTTTTTTCTCATTTACAGGCAAGAAAACTGACACTGAGAAGAGTTGTAGGACCTGTCCAATGTCTCAGAGCTAATCCACAGGAGTGGTGACACTGGGACCAGGGACTGCAAGACTCCTGAAACCATACCCTTAAATGCTATACTCCACATAAACAGCTCACATTTTAAAACACTTGGCAATTTATTAATTAAGAAGAGCTTTATGAAATTATCTCTCTCTCTCAATATATATATATTATATATAATATATATATTAAATATGTATATATATATCTGTCCCAATTTCCTGCTAATATTTGGTCTTTGACCCTGATTCATGACACAAGTTCCTACCACCTTTGTAGATTCCACATATATGCGTTAAGCTACAACCTTTGTAATTTCCTTAGTGAGAGGTGTCTTTTGTTCTAATGAGGTGACTCCTGGTGGGCTCCTAGATGTGGGCTGGTCACCAGAAAGACCAAGTCATGATTAGAAGCTTGGAACTTTCAGCAGCACCTCCCTCCCAGGGGAGAGGTGCTGGAAGATGAGTTCATGACGAGCATGCCTACATGATGAAGTTTCCATAAAAATCCCTAAAGTATGGGGTTTGGAGTGTTTCCAGTTTGATGAACACATCCTTTTACCAGGAGGGTGGTGCACCCCAGCTCCATGGGGACAGAAGCTCCTGCACTTGGGATCCTTGCAGACCTCGCCTTACATATATCTTCATCTGGCTGTTCATCTGTATCCTTTATCATATTGTTGGGGCCCAGGGGAGGCTGCCCCAAAATGTGCCTCAAGGCACATTCATTATTTTGACTTAAAGTTACTTAAAAATGGCCAATACAATATGAACACTCTTACCCTCCTTTCTGTCTCCCTAAGAGCAGAAAATAAACTCATGTGAGAGGTGCACTCCCTGCACCTGTAGGTAGAAGGACATCCTTATTGCCAGAGACAGGGAATCTGGGGCCAAGAAGCCTGTATGAACAATCCTTGGTACTTCAGCTGACTTGGTCTTGTACTTTACCCCAAGACCAAATTCTGTTTAGATTCTTCACTAATTAAACACCCAAAAGCCTAAGTTTCTTTGTCCTCTCAATTCCTTACAAATTTATTGTTTGTCTAAAAAGTATAAAAATCTTCCTTCTTTGGCCAATTTTTAGGTCCTATTTCTATGAGACCTCCACGTGCACAAATTAAATTTTCTTTTTCTCCTGTTAAGCTTTGTAGTTTCAGTTTTACTATTAGTCTAGCCACAAGAACTCAAGAGAGGTGGAGGAGGAAATTTCCCCTTCCCTGACAGTATCCTTTATTACATAATAAACTGGTAAATGCAGGTCCATGTTTCCCTGAGATCTGTGAGCTGTTCCAGCAAATGACTGAACCTGAGGAGGGGTCATGGGAATTTCTGATCTGTAGCCAAGTCAGTCAAAAGTGTGGGCAGCCTGGGGACTCACTATTTATGCTTGGCCCCTGAAGTGGGGGCAGTTTTGTGGGACTGAGCCCACAACCTGTGGGATCTGCACTAACTCCAGGCAGTTAGTGTCAGAGTTGCTTGGTGTGGGAAAGTCCACACACGTGGTGTCGGAAGTGTTTTGAGTGTGAGAGTAAAGAGCAACAACGGGTTTTTCCTTATACAGGTTTACATACATGGCATACTGATTTGCATCAGAACTGAATGCATGAGGTAGGTATTAATAGTTCCATCTGACAGGCAGCTTTAAAGTGTTCCCACAGCCAGGAATTGGTTTTGCTAAAACCAAATCTTCATATTTCTATCGCCTTAGTTTCTGGCAGCTTATTTGTATCCTTCCTATATCTAGCAGGCCAAGAGCTTTTTGTTACTGTCTTTAAACTAGGCACTATTTTGCTTTACCTTTAGTAGCTAGCTGGCTGCTGAGCTGTTAGCAAGCATTTGGCCTATTTGAAAGCATTTGGTGATGACACCTGAGCCATGCTATTTGGCAGGTGAGAAGAATTGTTAAAGGTAGTAAGAGCAGCCAGAGAAACCTAATAAGGCATTGTTCAGGTTTGGAATGGCCACATCTTCTCGCTCTCTCATCCTTGGAGAAATGATTTCCATTTCATTTTCAAAACAGGAGCTAGTAACACTGATTTTGAAAATAAACTTCAGGGAGAGTCTGAGCCCCTGGACCTCTTTCAAAGCTAGTGTTGCTCCTCTTCTCATCTGGATGACACCAAGTGTTTCATAGGAATGTGCAACATGTACTCTTCCATTTGTAATAATTTAGCATTATCTGAGATATTTGAAAAGGGCTTTATGATCATTTCAGCCCATTACTCCTCACTAGCCCTGTGGTAATTCAGCATTGAAGTCATCAGGCAGATATTATTAGAGCTATTAATACCAATAATAGTGATAAGTTTAATGCTATTGTCATCTTGTCAAATGGCCTGAACCCCAAGGAGCTGAAAATGACAACCGTCGATCTATAAGTATGAAAAAATGGTTTAAATCACATTCACACTATAGTGTCTTAGGATGCTGGGAAAATGTGCTGCAGGAGATTCAGCTTTGCATGCAAAGCACCACTGTCAGATTCCCCAGATGGCTCACTTAAAAGACATCCCACAGTCTAGAAACAACAACAGCAACAACACTGCACAGGAATCTCATTATAACAAGGTCATTGTCACATGCAGATACACAACAGATCTGTGTTGGATACTACTTAATAGAAGTTTTCCCATTACAAGGAAAAGCATTTACAGATAGTCCCATGCAAATACACAAGTGATTCCACTCAGAATATATTTAAAATTTTTAACCGTGGCTTCTATGTCTCAGCAAGACTCATTCTTCTCTTATTAGTTTATCCATTGATTACATGGTTCAGCCTTTCTGATTCCTTAACTCTGAGACTTGTGCATGCTTTTGGACTTCTCAATATGCTTTCCCTTTCCCTGGGTTGCTTTTCCACCAGGTTGTTTCATGACTGGCTCCTTCTTATCATGCAAATTCAACTCAAGGGTCCTCCCCTCAGAGGAGCCGTCACTGGTCATGGTAGCTAGAGTCGGCCTTCAATGCAGCTGTAGAACTGTTTCCTTTCTTTCTCATCATACTTATTAACATCTGAAACTATTTGTTCATGTTTATTTTTGATTTATCCCTCCACTCTGACCACTAGACTACTAGACTGTAGGCTCCGTAAGAGCAGAGAGTTTATCTGTTTTGCTCACCGTATGAGGAGAGATCCTGGAAAAAATTAGGTGCATGATAATTATAATACTTAATACTGCCTAGACCCATAAGCCAGGCACACATTGCCCTCACTGCCTCATGTGTATTAATATATGTATTCCTCACAACAACCCTGTGAGTTAGGTACTGCTACAGACTGAATATTTGTGTTCCTATCAAATTCATATGTTGAAATCCTAACCCTCAAGGTGATGGCTTTGGGAGGTGGGATCTTTGGGTGGTGATTAGCTCATGAGGGTAGAACCCTCTTCTTTGGGATTAGTGCCTTATGAAAGAGACCCCAGAGAGCTAGATTGTCCCTTCTGCCATGTGTGATTACAGTGAGAAGATAGCTGTCTATGATTAAGCATGACCTCACCATACCTGGAATATGCTGGTGCCTTGATCTTGAACTTCTCAGAATCCAAAACTGTGAGCAATAAACTTTTGTTCTTCATAAGCCAACCAGTCTATGGTATTATGTTATAGTGGCTAGAATGGACTAAAACAGGTACTATTATTGTTCCCACTTTGCAGATGAGAAAACTGAGGAACAGAGAGGCTAGGCGTTTGCCTAAAGCTATACAACAGGTAACAGAACTAGGACTTGAACCCGTAACTTCTGGGTCTAGAAGACAATAGCACAATGAATGTGGGCTGAAGAAATCAATGAAATAATTAACACATAGGAACATACACATTTATACAATATGTTCATACATTTATAGGAACACATACACAGCCATGTATTTACCAAAGTGCACTGCATTTCTAGAAGTTTAAACAAACTTATGCTGATGCATCTACATGGTACATACCTTTTCAGGTCATCTGACTGGAATTACTCATATTAACTGAGAGTGTGGGAGGAACCAAAGAAAGAAAACTCTCAAGATATCAATATTAACCCCATGGTCATGAAGTTCTAATATAGTTGACAAGATACCTAAGTGCTCCAAAGATGTCATAAGGTGGAGTCATTTACAATGCACAAACTAATAATATCCCAAAATAAATTTAAAGTTACAGAAGATAGTTAATCTATTTAAAAATAAATTTCTAAGAATAGCAAGATTTATAACAATATACTTTTTATAGAATTAAATAATCTAAAATTTTAAATGACCTTAAAAAGCATCTCATTCAACATCCCAAATAGTTGCATGATTTGTTGTTATACTATTCAGAGCATTTTCATTTGTATACACACACACAGACAAGTGTATATGTATGTAAGTTTTCTCATTTGACCCCCTATATCACATAGAAAGGCATATAAAATGATCCTCATTTTACCAATAAAATTGAGACTCATAAAATTTTGAGTAATTTGGCCAAGATCCACACCACTCACAAGTATGGCTGGAGGAGAAGACTTGGAAGAGAAAATGATTAAAAATTTTTGCATGACTGCTATGTGTAAGCACTATGCTAGATTACATATGCTATTTTATTTAATTCTCACAGCAACAGTTAAAGGAGATCTTATTGGCTGTCCCCATTCACAGGATACAAATCCAATTTTAGAGAAAGAGAACAAATTGCCAAGGGTAACAGAGCTAATTAACAGGAAGTGAGTGAGGAGGCAAACCCATTTCTGACTACAACACAATGAATAGTTGAAATAATGATTCTATATTCTTATGTGCATTTTGTTATTACTAATGAAAAAATCCACATTCACAAGGGTAAGTCTTAGTGATAGAGGCATAAAATATTATAGTTGGGAAGAGGACTATGGTAAAAGTCATTTTGGTCAGTGAAAACTATGTAAAGTCAATGTTTTAAAAAATTACTTGCAAATCTTAATTCTAACCATTTAGCAGGAAATAGTCTCTTGTCATCCAATCAATTCCTATTTTTAAAGCCTATCAGCAAAAGAAAAGATAAAGAAAAAAATTAAAACACTCATTGGTAGGAATAGATTTTTGGAATAATTTCTTCATATGTAAATAATTTTCAAGTTAGTGGAATAATTTTTGCTATTTTATCTGAATGTTTGATGAGAAAAATTTTGCTAATTTAAAAGTTGGACTCATGCAGTTCTCACTTTTTAATACAAAAGCAAAAAGCATCATGGATAATTTGCATTTGAATCTCTGCTGTAGAATTTCAGTTATTAGGTTGCTAGGCATAGCACAGCATGAAATCTTTTATTTTAGAGTTTAGCCGTATCAACTATTTACATATAATTGTATAATTTCCCCATATCTTCTTTCCAGCATTAATTCACTATCTATTCCAGTGACTGAGCTTAAAATATTTTTCTCCATTTGATTAAGATACTTAAGATAATACAACAATGCTTTTATTAGTCAAAAGTTGTTTTTTTCTTGGAAATCTAAAATGGATTTTATATATCTATATGGATATATAACTGTATATATATGAATATACACATATTGATAGCAGCTCTTTTGTCCTTTTTTTGTTTGCCCATTTCTGTTACCCTGTAACCTTAAAAGAACCTAATTAAAGGAATGAGATCACTAGGCAGTTTAACCTAACTCATGACTTATGCTCTCCTGAATGAGCACCCCAACTTGCCTAACCTGTTGATTCTTTTCCTAGATTAAAATAAGTAAGAATGAAGGATTAAGTAGTTAAGGAATGACTAGCTCTCTACTCCCAACTGTCCCCTTAGCAATCCTGAAGGCAGATCATGTGGGCAAGATAACATCTGAAGAAAGAATTGGTCTGCACGCAATGGAGAATGATGCAGAACCCAACCTCTTGCCTTGATGATTCACTGAGATTCTTCCCCCTCTTTTCTTTTAAAAACTGTCATGGCTGAGCAGAATCCTTAAAGGTGGTCTCAGGACATGAGTCCACCTTCTGCCCAGATTGCTAGCTTTTCGGATTAAAGCATCTTTCCTTTCTACTGACACTTGCTTCTTGATTATTGGCTTTTGAGGGGCGAGCAGCCAAACTGAATTTGGTAACAATATGGATATTTATATATACATATGGATATATACATACAGATGTATGTCCTGATCTTGGCTACTAGGACATTTCTTTTCACAAGATATTAAAATCAACTGGAGATCTATCTAATATCTATCTATCTATCGATCTATCTATCTAACTTAGTCCTTCCTATCATAGCGGTTTAGCATTCCATAAGGAATATACCAATTAAAATGAAATTATTCTATTAAGGAAGGAAAAAATGATGTAATTTCTTTGAGCAATATTTTGTTTTGATTTGAATATATGTACAATTCAACTAACTCTAAGCTGTCATTACTTCAGAAAAACGAGTGGTGAAAACATGATAATTGTATAAGTAATATCTTTGTTCTGCTTGAAATAAAATAGTATTATAAATAATCACCATTATCTTCCTTGAAGGTAGAGGCAAAGATACAGCCATTATCTTTTAAATTTTATAAACACACACACATCTGTATTGTTAAATAACTTGTATGAAGTCTTACCTGCTGAAATGTGGATTAGTACTTAGACTTTTGAGAAAATCCAACAACTTCTTGCTCCTTAATTCACAGAACTTAAAAAAAATTATTTTACGTGTCATATGTATGATACTTTGGACACATATGGGCTGTTCCATGTTTTTTTGTGTGTGTGTGTGGTAAGCGGGCCTCTCACTGTTGTGGCCTCTCCCGTTGCGAAGCACAGGCTCTGGATGCGCAGGCTCAGCGGCCATGGCTCACGGGCCCAGCCGCTCCACGGCATGTGGGATCCTCCCAGACTGGGGCACGAACCCGCGTCCCCTGCATTGGCAGGCGGACTCTCAACCACTGCACCACCAGGGAAGCCCTGTTCCATGGTTTTAATGTTTATATATCTCATATTCTGTCAATTTTTTTTTTGGAGTAAATGGTTGGAATCTTTTCTTGTGATGAAACTATCTCTATTACCAAAGATCAAAAAGACAGACTATATGGAAAATAAAACATAGAAAATGTACATGAGCTAAAAGCAAATTTTTTATAACAAGAAATGCTGAATACTGGAACAGGTTACTTTGGTGATAAAGTTGGAATTATTTTCTCTGAAAATGATTAGAAATAGGACATGTGTGAATCTCTCTGTGGGTCATCTATGTCATTCTATTTCAAGGAAGGGCAGTGATTTTTATTTTTTAATGGAAATACTTTAAACTGTTTGCTTATAGAAATAAAATGTACTTGTAAAATTACAATAGAAAAGCAATTGAAAAGAAATTTAATTGAAAAGAAAGTAAAGCAAACTTGGAATGCTATATTAGAGTACTACTTTGAATATTTTAGTGCATTTCATCCATGCCCCAAAATACAAGTATATTCATTAATTCATTCATTACTCCATATGTAAACAAAAAAAAATGAAGAATGTTGCTCATTATCCTGTTATACAAAGGGTTAAGTCATGATCCACTGTAATTGCCCACTAGCATTGCACCCTGAGGGAAATTCAGGATGGAGAAAAACAGCATGAAGAAGTAGGTGTTTTGCAGAAGGCCCCTAGATAGTTAAGATGTAAATCTAAGGAAGAATTTCAGTGACCCCAGATTCTTGCATCTTCCCATATATGGAAAAACATTAAAATCATTAACGTGAGATATCTGGGTTTTTTTTGTGATTAGCAGTAATCTTTTACCAAGATGTATGCTTGACTACATGTATTTCCAAGCAGTCCCCCCAACCCCCCAAAAAAATCGTATATATACTGGCTGCTCCCCAACCTCTTCAGAGCTACTGACAGGCTGTTTCCTGGGCTACAGTCCTTAGAAAGATCCCTGAATAAAACATAACCCACAACGTTTACATGGTGTGTTTTTGTTTAAGTTGTGATATGTGTACATTTATTACTTCAGCAAATGCTTATAATGCAATTCTGGGTATCAGTCCATATTCTAGTCATTGAGGATAGTGAAAAAAAAAACAAAACAGAAAAGACCATGGACTGGTAGGATTTATATTCTAGAGTAAGGAGACAGAAAAAAAAATCGGCAAGCAAATTCATAGTTCGATTGATGATGATAAAAGCCTTGGAGAAAAAGCAGGGCTAGTCAAGTAATGAGTCTTGCTAATTTACACGGGGTGATCAGGGAAGGCCTCTTTATTCAGATGACTGAGGAAGAGGCCTGAAGAGACTGATGTTCCCACTACAAATGACTTAATAATTTAGAGAAAGTAAAACAACAACATAAACCTATGTGACAGCTTCATGTATTAGGAATCCAAAGGAGGCAGGATCATGTCAGGGTTAGACGGAAAAGATCTCCTCAAATCTTGACTTAAATTTCTACTATTCTTTTCTACTAGACTCTAAGCTTCTCCAAACTTGTCTATTTCTCTGATACCAACACAATATCCTTCCTATCATAGTGTGTTGCACATAGCATATTTGTAATCTGACACCTGAGATTTTAACCTCTCATATTGAATGCTGCTGTGAGGAATAAATTTTCTATGCAACAATGGTCTAATACATCTGATATTTAAGCACACTTTCCAAATCTCTCACAGTTTATATATGTTACTATTTTTTGGTTTATACAAACAATGAAAGTTGAGTTTTCCTAGTTAATCTTAGAGAGTATACATAATGACAGTCTTCAGCTTCTTCAGGAGACTTTTATCTATTAGCTGAGAATGAAGCAACTTTAACTTTTGGGTTATTACCAGAAACACCAGCTTTCCCAAGACACAAGATTTGCCGTATTGCATTTCTCCTTCACCATGATTATACAAAAGGGGCGAGGGACAGGATGATGGCTTTAGATATGCACAGTTCAAATGGCTATGATAATACATTGAGTAGTCCACTTAAATACATGAGGTTGTCCATATCTATTATTAAACTTTCTTTAATGTCAATAGTTTTTATTGAATTATTCCATATATACAATTTAAAAGGAAAAAAAAACTTAGTTTCTGATGCTTCATAATAGCAATGGAAGGATATATAAAACAAAGAATGTTGCCCACCATCCAGTTCTATAAACCACTACAGTGCTGACCTACAATACAGCCTGAAAGGAATTCAAGGCAAAGATTGGGATGAGGCACTCCGTGTTCTGAGAATACTGGCAAAACAGGCTCTTAGATAGTTAGAAATACTTCAGGAGAAATTTTTTTATGAACCTGGATCCTTGTATCCCATACTTAGAAAAGCACTAAAACCATTAACTAAGATTATCTGTTCCTCATGATTAGCAGCAACCTTCTATTAAGATGTGTGCTTGATTGCACATATCCCTTTGCCAAAATCATATATAATACCGATCTTCCCGCCATCTCTTCAGAACAGTTTGTCAGAGCTATCTGAGAGGCTGTCTCTCTGGCTATAGTCATCAGTAAGACACTGAATAAACTTAACTCACAGCTCTTATATATATATACTTTTTTGCATTGACAGATATTAGCCCCAAATACTTTTAAGTGCAAAATTCAGAGCAGATAAACATCTCCCTTTCAAGAAATAAAAGAAACACTGAGATATCAAGATCTTGTTTGTATCTCAGAAGTTTATCTAGATTAGTTACCAGCTTTTCAGGGTAGAGATATTCATGTAATATTTTGGGGCGGTGATTCTGTCATTTGCCTTAGAAGCCCTACCTTTAGTTACATACTTATGAATACTTCTTATTGGTGGGAATGTAAATTGGTGCAACCCCTATGGAAAACAGTATGGAGCTTCCTCAAAATATTAAAAACAGAACTACCATATGATGCAGCAATTCCACTCCTGGGTATTTATCTGAAGAACACACCACTAATTCAAAAAGATATATGGGGCCTCCCTGGTGGCGCAGTGGTTGAGAGTCCGCCTGCCGATGCAGGGGATACGGGTTCGTGCCCCGGTCCGGGAGGATCCCATATGCCGCGGAGCGGCTGGGCCCGTGAGCCACGGCCGCTGGGCCTGCGCGTCCGGAGCCTGTGCTCCGCAGCGGGAGGGGCCACAACAGTGGGAGGCCCGCGCACCGCAAAAAAACAAAACAAACAAAACAAAACAAAAAAAAGATATATGCTCTCCTATGTTCATTGTTTCATTACTTATAACAGCCAAGATATGGAAAGAACCCAAGTGCCCATCAATAGATGGATAAATAAATAAATAAATATATATATATATATATATATACACACAATGGAATATTACTAAGCCATAAAAAGAATGAAATCTTGCCTTTTGTGACAACATGGATGGACCTAGAGGGTATTACGCTAAGTGAAATAAGTCAGACAGAGACAAACACTGTATGATTTCACTTATATGTGGAATCTAAAAAACAAAACAAATGAATAAACATAACAAAATAGAAATACAGTTATAGATACAGAAAATAAGCAGGTGGTTGCCAGAGGGAAGGAGGGTGGCAGAAGGAAACAAATAGGTGAGGGAGATTAAGAGGTACAAACTTCCAGTTGTTAAATAAATGAGTCACTGGTATGAAATGTATAGTGTGGGCAATATAGTCAATAACTATGTAATATATTTGTATGGTGACATATCATAAGTAGACTTTATCACAGTGATCCTTTTGAAATGTATGGAAATAACAAATCACTATATTGTGTAATAGGAAATATAGTGTTGTAGGTCAATTATACATCAAAAACAAACAAACAAATAAACTCACAGAAAAAGAGATCAGATTTGTAGTTACCAGAGGCAGGTGGTGTGGGGAGGGAATTGGATGAAAGTGGTCAAAAGTTACAAATTTCCAGTTGTCTGATGGAAGAGTGCTAGGGATGTAGTGTGTGGCATGGTGAGTATGGTTAACACTGCTGTGTGTTACATGTGAAGGATGTTAAGAGAGTGAATCCCAAGAGTTCTCACCACAAGGAAAAAAATGTTTCTATTTACTTCATTTTGTATTTATATGAGATGAGGAATGTTCACTAAACTTATTGTGATAATCATCTCATGATGTATGTAAATCAAATCATTATGCAGTACACCTTAAACTTAGTGCTGTATGTTGATTATAATCTCAGTAGAACTGGGAGAAAAAAAATAAACCCCTTTCTTTGGTCTGCTCTAAAACTCTTCTAATAGTTCAAGTCCAAAATATCATACTCTAATGTAATGAGGGACTCATATTATGTGAGGTGACAGAATGCTTCTGCTCCAATTCATATGGCTGAAGGGAATTACAGATGACATTTTCTCCCACCCACCATTCATCAAGCAAATGAAGTAATTGAGACCAAGGAAGATTAAGTGACTTGACCTGGGGTGGTACAAGTTTTCCATGCGAGTCAGAGACAGAATGTAGATATGTGTTCCTTATTTCAAAGTGCCTATCTAAGTTACATTGAAGTGTAGCCAATCTGAAATCATGGGCAGAAAATTTACTATGGGTAACATTTCAAAGGGAGATTCCAGGTAAAAGGGGAAAACAAATGTAACATGTAAATCCTGCAGCAGTCAGTTCAAATTTGTCCTTTAAGGTCAGGCAGTGGCACTGCTCCATTTCTTATTATCTGGGGTCTGGATATGACTGAAAAATCAATATGGAACCTCATCATCTTCCAAAGTTATTGAGCATCCTCTGTAAATGCGGTGTTGAAGTAAATGCTCTGCACAGCAGCCTCTTTCACAGTCTGGCCCCAGGGCCAGGGCTGCAATTTCTGCTTGAGACGTTTGCCTCAGACTGGCTTGGTGGCTGTGTCCCAACCAAGTAACATCTTGTTTCCCAGCTAAAATTCTCATCAAAATTCCTTTTAAATTTAGTGATTCCTTATCACCAAACACTATGTTCCCAAATCTTCTAATGCACATACTTTTTTCCAATACTGCTGGCTGTTTATTTTGCATATGTCCTTGCTCAAAAGATTCTTAGTCAAGAGACTTTCTATGATTTCACATGGTATATACTCTGACATATTTGTGCCTGGATAAGATTTCTGCTGCTTATGAAAGTGTTTCTAATCATTATTCATGGAAAAGGTTTAATTGTGCATCACCCAACTAGGATGTACTTGGGGAGTTGAACCCAATTATAACATAAGCAGAAGAAAACATAAGAGCAATTAGATGCTGCAAAAATTACATAATGTCTCCACTAATCAAATGCAAATTAATTTTACATTAGCTCATGCTTTGGATTATCCATGCTCCATTGGCTCCTGCTGTTAACTTTTACTATCCATAGATGTGAGATTAATGCGGATTGTTTTTGTTAACATTTGACAAATGTCAAAACATAGATTCTCACTTTCTACCAGTGACCTGTCTCTGATTTTCAGCCTATGCACTCTCATCTCTGTGTGAGTTTTTCAGATCTGATCTCTGTGGGAGTCAGATATATTCACCAGGGTTTTGCAAAATAATGAAATGGAAAACTGTAATGAAAGTGCATATCACTGGTGTCAGGTTTCTTTATGAATTCCAAAATCATTTAGATCAGTGACTGAGGTTTAGAAGTGCCTTGGATGTGATTAAATGGGGATCAGTGCACTCACAGACACTTACTCCTTTGTTGTTTTTTTTTTGCGGTACGCGGGCCTCTCACTGTTGTGGCCTCTCCTGTTGCGGAGCACAGGCTCCGGACGCGCAGGCTCAGCGGCCATGGCTCACGGGCCCAGCCGCTCCGCGGCATGTGAGATCTTCCCAGACCGGGGCACGAACCCGTGTCCCCTGCATCGGCAGGCAGACTCTCAACCACTGCACCACCAGGGAAGCCCCAAACTTACTCCTTTTTAAATGCTCACTTTCTAAAATGTCCCTCTCTTTAGAAATGTGAATTAACATTGTAAAGGCACACTTAAGGCCTTGGAAAGGTCCTTTCACAATCTGGTATGCTACCTACATATGAGGTAGCATACGAGATTATTAAAGGACATTTAATAATCTCCTTTTTCTTTTCTTTCTTTCTACAGCTCTGTTTACCTCAAGGTTGTGGGCCAACTGAAGGAGTTCAAAAGAGTTACATGGTTAAAGAACATTGTTCAGCTTCTGTCAAGAACATATAGCTAGGTTCTTGACCAAAAAGTTATGCTGCTTGCGAAGTTGTAAACCAGAGTTTGAATAATCCGATTAAATTAGCTATAGTCCTCAGTCATGTAAATATATGTTCTAAGCATCTCCATGTTATGAATCTGTATTTGTATCAGACCCTATCTGATGGTGGATAATGGGCATGCCACATTTTGGCTGACTGAGATTTGTAATAATTTTATATTTTGGAGAAATTCACCATCTTGAGAGTCTTGGCAAAGCCAGAGATGACTTGGTCCCTTCACTGGAAAAACCTGAGCATATTACAGAGTCCAGTTGGGCAGATGCACCTACTTGAGAATTGGACTCTCCAGCTTTTGAATTGAAGAAGCAGAGGCAGTAGAGAACCCATTTTGGTGGCTAGCGGCTGTCTTGTTAGCAGTCATGTCACATTTCTAGGGTCGTTCTAGCTGGGCACCTAGTGCAAGCTGTCCCCATTTAAATGGTTTCATGGTATAATGTTGGTGTTGGCCCTAACCATTACCAATATTCCTTGTTCATGCCCAGGTTTTGAAGCTGACTGACTGGACAATTTGTGAATTAGCCACTATCCTTCCAATACATTCACTGTCTGCTTAAATCATCCAAAGTTGGTTTCTACTGCTTGCAATTTACAGCCCTGAGTACTATTGCTGTACTGTGCCATACATAGTAGTGGATAATTATGCATTTTACATTTTGTTGATAATTTAGCTCCCTACAAGGAGTTCATCAATTCCTACATTCACAGGAATCTTTGTTGAATTTAAAAAAAATCACCGTTTTCTTTTTTATGACATTCTATTATTATATTTTCATCTTGATTCCACTGCAGAGATCCCAGTCTTTAGATTTAGTGGTGCACCATGGGCTGAACTTGCATCAGGGAGGATATAGTTTCAAAGATTTATAATTTGGTTCTATCTTGTTCATGTGTTTGTTTACTGAGCTAAATAGTCAAATGAAGAATCAAATTCATTACCATAGTATTGCTACTACCAAGATTAAACCACCTCAAATCTTGATTTATAATAAAAAATATCCCCCCTGGAGAGACTTTATGTATAATCCAAAGAGAAACAGCATACCTGAGGCAAAGATTTAGCCTTCAGGGTTATATAACTTTATACTATGTTTAATGTGGGGTTTAAAGCTCATGCTGTCGGACAAGAGGTTTTAGACTTCTGAGCAGAAACGTGCTGTACTTCTGAAATGAAGAGCAGTGAGAATACAATTCCCTCTCCCGTCACATTAGCAGCAAGACTTGCTCTTCAAATGTTTCCTGCTGGCTCCCACAGAGCACAGGAAGCAATGTTCTGATGATTAAGCAGCAATATCATTATAAAAGCCAAATGAATAATCATTGTGTTAATGAACTTTATCTCAAAAAAGATTAGTTTTTAATGTTAAGCCTCTTCCAATATGAGAGGGAAAATGTATTTCAATTCCATTTCATCAACCAGAGATGTTCATAATCTATACAATTTTATATCCTGTCTGCACATGTCTCTGTAGGTCTGCACACACAGTGACTTCCGTGGATGCTGCTGCTGATTCTATTAGATCTCTCTCTGTCTCTAACACACACACACACACACACACACACACCTCTCCAGGAATAGAGCCACAGACTCTTTCATGAATAAGATAGATTGTATTTGTTAGTAACAAGCAACATGTGGTTTACAAATTAGTAATGACAATTAAATCCCTGAGAATCAAATTTTCCCACTTAAAAGAAATTTGGAGTGCTTCTTTAGAAAAAAATACTTACTAATTTTCTTTTGAAAAGTGATTTATGAGTTTTAGGTCAGGAGTTGTGTTCTGAGGACCAATATCTTTTAAGACACAGAACACTTTTTCCAAATAAATGAAAAAAACATTTGCTAGACAGCAACAGAATAAATTTTTTGTCCTTTGACAATGAACCCAAAATATCAGTGTTCTCTGCTTTCTGTATCTTATACATTCTGAAGGAAATTCCATGGACATAAAATGAGTTCCAATTATTGTTATTATCACCTCATTTACCTCTCTCTTTAGGTGCCACTGAACTGGATGCTAATATGAAAGAATGCTAGATAGGGTTCCTTCTGGGCAGGTGCTCATAACTCAAAATGGGCACTTTCAAACTGGACAAAATCATCCAACAAGAAATATGGAATTTTTAAACACCCCAAGGGAGCTGTCTAGTCAAAAATTCTGCTGATTTTTACCTTAACAATTCTCAACTGCGGTGTCATGGACCAGTGACAGAAAAACCATGCATTTTTTTTTTTTTTTTTTTGCGGTACGCGGGCCTCTCACTGCTGTGGCCTCTCCCGTTGCGGAGCACAGGCTCCGGACGCGCAGGCTCAGCGACCATGGCTCACGGGCCCAGCCGCTCCGCGGCATGTGGGATCCTCCCAGACCGGGGCAGGAACCCGTGTCCCCTGCATCGGCAGGCGGACTCTCAACCACTGCGCCACCAGGGAAGCCCCATGCATATTTTTTATCTACACTGTATCCAAGTGTTTTGCAAAGCTTGGTATTAGCATTATTTTAGATGACACATGAGCAAATATTTAATAAAATATGTAATTTTAACTACCTGTTAGAAAAAAATGTATTGATATCAAATTACAATGTGATTTCACGCATGATTTTACCATCGTAAAGACCAGATAAAAAAGTGAATCAATTTTAAACTCACTTAGAAAGGTTATTGAGTAAATTATAGTACAGATGCTAATGCTGACTGGACAAAATCATGATGTTTATATGTGACTGAATGACATCAGAGAAGCACTATTTTAACCTTAGTGAATTACTATTTCTGATAGGACTCGATCAAAACAGTGGATAACCATTATCCAAGTTTGAGTTCTCCCCAAACCAAACCTCAAGACAAGAACTTGGATCCTGGCAGTTTATTTGGAGGTAATTCCAGACAGTACAGTGAGGTAGTGGGGAAGAGAGACATGAAGGTGGGGAAAACCATTCAGTGTGCATTAATATTGTGGTCAATTTCAGTCCAGTCCCACTAGGGACATTCTGATAGATGGTGTAGAACACACTAAAGAACTGTCCCACTGAAAGGCATGGACGCTGGGGTGTTTGTCCACAACTTTCCATCTATCTCTGGTTGGTGGTCACTCCTGGGGACATTAGGCCTCTGGCTTTTTTTTGTCCTGCCCTGAGGGGACCAGGTGATTTTTGGCAGAGATATGGGAAATGTTACGTGGTGTAGGGACCTCGCCTATACCTCCAGTAGAGTCAAAAGACATGGGAGATGCCCTGACAGCATCTGCTACAACCATTACTCTAAATGCTATAGAATTGATTTAAAATGGTTTTTAAGCGACCAGTAACACATGCCTTAATTTCCAGAGTAATTTTAAAATTGTATTCTAATTCTGGAAAAATTATTCATACCAATGTAGTATAAATGAGGTAAATTTATTAACCAAGCTATCTCCTCTACAACTAGATTGGATCAACAAGAATCTAATTCTATTAATTTTGCATTTTGTATTATAAATGTTGTTTGAGGAATTGGAAGGTGATGAGTTAATACTCATATATTCAATATGACCATGAATATTTCCATATCATAGGCTAAAATTTAATTCTGAAAATCAGGGATGAGAGGCAAAATAGATATTTGCAAGGAAAAATAGAAGAAAGATCAACAAATGGTTCATAACTGTTAGTATCCAAAGGGGTTTTTAGGTCATCCCTTTTTCAACCCTCTTATCACCAAACACTAATTCTTCTTGCTCAAGTCCATTAGTATTTATTTTCCTCGGCTGAATCCCAATTCATTTTACGCCAGCCAGCTCTGAGGAGCTCAAGCACCTAATTTTTAGCTCTGCACTTGCTAGAGTCTGCACCATTACCCCATTGTTCTCATCTGGAAGGTTAATCTATCTCTATTTTCACTCTTTGGGCCTGCTGACAAGAAATAAAGGTTGTGCCCTGAGCCCTTAGTTTTTCAGAAATCTAAATATTAATTGGGATATAAGTGCCTATCTCAGAGGCTCAGGTGAGAAAGTTAAAGTACTGTTTGGAGTTTTTAAATTGATCTGATTTCAGTTGGGATGGGAGTTTGCAGCTGAAGTAAGGGAGGTCCATGAAAGATTGCCTTGTCACTTTAAAATATGTCCTATTTTGCACCACTGTGTCTCCAGCACCAGCCTCTCACTGAGAGCAACAACTGGAGAGATAGGATATGTTTAAAAACAGTAACTTGACTCCTTAGCCACGCTTTGGCAGAGCTCTTCACTATTGATCAGAAATGGACTCGTAGCCTTTCTTCTCAGATTGCAAATTTATTTTTACTCCTGCACAGTTCTCCAATTTAGAATTGCAGTTGTACTCAGCCCTCTCCTCTGAGACACTGGTGCTGATACTCACTCTGGGAACATGTTTTGCTTTACATTCCATAGTACTATCCTTTGTGCAAAAGGCAAAATTGGAGTTAGTTAATTAAAAAGCACTAGAAAGCTGTTGCCTGCACATAGGTCCAAAAGAAATCACAGCCATTCTTAACTGAAAGTACATGGTGGTTCAAATAGGCATCACTTATTTGGTGAAAACTAGAAACTACATGTGAGAAAAAATGTTAACCTTGGTCAATTATTTCTATGGCCTTTTATCTTTAATCTTCAGATCTTCCATAAGGACTGACACTAGTTATGAATTTAATCAGCAATAATAGATGTTCAGTGAGTGTACTGAGTGAGGGAAAGGGTTTTAGGAATTGGAGATAGGGAGATCAATTAAGAATAGTAGGAGGGGGTTCAGACCAGCCCTGCTCACTGTGACGCCTGGAAACACATAGGGAGCTGGGTGAGCCTCGCTGCCCCTGCGCGGGGTCAGGAACATGCTCTGCCCTGGCTAGAGGCTCCCTGGCCAGCCGGGGCCTGCAGAGTGCGGGAGAGGAGCATCACACAGACGTGCTCCACCGAGCTCTCCACCCACATGTCTCCTGGACTAGGCCCCCCATCCAGCAGTGTTTACTTGGTTCTTGGGGTCCCCTGGCCCATCCAGGATTCCCACCCACTCTTCTGCGCTGCTGGCGACATGCTTTGACCCATTATTCGGTTCTCTGGCCCCAGTTTTAGGACTGGAACTCCACAAATGGCACTGACTGTGCATAGAAGGATTTGGCTTTAAAAAAGTCCCAGACGTTATCATTGTACCTGGCCTAGCTTGTTCTCTCTTTTCATTTTACAAAAAAAGTACTATAATTTAAAAGTACTAATTGAAATTGATTTCTGTAAAGGAACTTATTTGTGGTACCTCCAACAAAATAAATGAAGCCACAAGGTCCCAGTCTTTTTAAAAGCAAATTAATTAAAATATTTTGAAGAAGGTGAAAGGGACTGATTTTAATAAGACAGGTTAGGTCAGAAACTTTAAAATCACAGTGCCTTTCACCTTGAAACCTGGACCCGGCACAGTGACCTTCACCACTTTGGTTCAGTAGAATATAAGCAGAGTTCCTTAATGCAAAGGAAAGTCTTTAAGGGGCTGCAGCAATGCAGCCGTGTTCATGTAGCAATTCAAATATAAAAGTTCCATCCCGTAATGCCTGACTTTCCTGAAAACACTGACAGCCTCCGTGGGCAGACACAACTTTCTGTCATGTTCCAGCTGCCCTGCGAGTCTGACCCACATCACTGGGAATGTCACAGGGCGTGCGGACGCTGTGGAAGGTAATCAGACCCACATGTGCTTATAAGGAGCCCATCATGGTTGTTCTCCAGGTAACTGGAAAAGGGAAAAACTTTAAACGTCCACCCAGCCCACACGAACGAGTTCACAGGGCTTCCAGCAAAAAGGCTGCTCCAAAGCGTGACGCCAGGACGCAGGGCAGCCTGGCGGTGCCTGTTCACCCGGCATTGTTCCCAGGTTTTCCTCCCTGACGCCTTTCTCCGCGGGTGTCATGATAACTGTTCCTGCTCCTCGTCCTCAGGCGTAGACACGCGGAGATTAGTCAGCATACCTAGACCTGAGCTTCTGTGTTCAAATAAATACACGCAAAGGCCACTGCCAAACACTGTTTGCAGCCCTCTCTCATAACGGGGTTAGTGATTTAACTGACTTGAGGCAAAATAGCACACCTTATTTTGTGTCTTTTGTTGGATTGATAAAGCCGGTCACCGCCCCCACCCCCTCTTTTTACCCCAAGCTGTGGAGGGAGAGTTGCTCTCACTCTTCTAGAAATGTTTCCCTCGCCCATGTCTCCCCGTATATTTGGTTCTGCTCTTGTTCACGTCCCTCATCCTAAGGCCCAGGCTGAGGGCCTGTCTCAGCCTCTTGCTGGGTGGCAGCTCTGCCGGGTCCCCACCTGCTCCTGCGCCCACCGAGGGCCGGTGGCTGCTGCTTCACACAGCAGAGCCGCTTGCACTCTCAGAGAACAAAGGAGGACCAGAGGAGCCTCCAGGACCTGCGTGTGGTGACTGTGAGCAAGGACAACTCTCTGCCCTCTGGACGCACGTGTCAGGGAGACACAGGGGTGCCAAGCCTGGGTTGTCCTTCTTGCCACATGGGTCCCGGAAGACAGACCTAGATTTCCACGGTCGACCTGGAAACAAACTGTGCCTTCCAAAGCGTGGCTTTTCTAACTCAAGGTTGGTTACGTGTTAAGCGTGCTCCTAACTTAGTAAGTTCATTCTCCTTTGGAGGAACTTTCTTACATGTAGTGATTTATAGTCAACAGTGGCGGGTTGCCTCCTGGACACCATTTTTGCGTGCATACCAATTTAGTAAAAATCTTATACTTTGCCTACGTAGGCCTTTTCTGCAGAATTTTTAAAGTTACCAGTGTTGTTAAGCATCTTCAGCTCTGATGGGTGAAATGTCTTGCGTACAAAATGATGAGGGAGTTGTTAAAAGTGCACACGGGAGGGGCTTCTGCTCAGAGTGTGTCGGAGCAGCTCTTGTACTTCATGCCTTCAACTCAACAAATGACAATATTCCTTAAAATAAAATGTGAAGTCGTTTTTTAAACAAACAAACAAATAAACAAAAGAATGGTTACTTCAAGTTGCTACAGTGTCCTCATTTGGGGAGGAAAAAGCAGAGTGGTTTATTCAGTAAGTTATGAGAAGTTGAGAGACTTGAAAGGAGCATAGAGAAGGGATTCACATTCTCTATGGTGAGCACACATGAAGGGGACTCTTTTGCCTCCTCAGCATGTGAAACTGAATAAGAGAGTTGAATGAGCTCTCTATTCCATTCCATTGATCTATATATCTGTTTCTGTGCCAGTACCCTACTGATTTGATTAACGTAGCTTTGTAGTATAGCCTGAAGCCAGGAAGCATGATATTTCCAGTTCTGTTCTTCGTTCTCAAGATTACTTTGGCTATTTGGGATCTTTTGTGGTTCCATATAAATTTTAGGATTATTTGTTCTAGTTCTGTGAAAAATGTCATGGGTATTTTGATAGGGGTTGCATTAAATCTGTAGATTATTTTGGATAGTTTGGGCATTTTAACAATATTAATTCTTCCAATTCATAGACATGGAATATCTTTCTATTTCTTTGTATAATCTTCAATTTCCATCACAGAAAAATAATAAAAAAAATAATTTTAGAAAAGAGCTGAATGAGAGGTTGCAGGAGAGTGAAAGGAAAAAACAAAAAGGCATTCATTCTGGAAAGAATTATATTCCAAACACGAGCCAGGGCTGTGGAGGATATTTTTTCTGAGTCCTTTATCATTTATTCTCTTAACAGTTATTAATCCTTATTATGTGCCGGGAGTGTGCTTTGGCTCAGGAACAATGATCAAGATCTTTTGCAAGAAAGCAAAGGGAGAAGTAATTTATAGGTTAAAAGACATGGTAAAGTTGTATTAACTAATCACAACAAATAGGAGATTATTTGTATCCTGATTCAAACACATTTTTAGAAAATTACTAGACAATGGGAAAAATTTGAACACTGACTAGGTATTTGAAGTTATTCATGAAACACTGTCATTTCATTTAGGTTCAACAATACTATTATGTCTAAGTTTTAGAAGTGTCCTTATCAGGCTTCCCTGGTGGCGCAGTGGTTGAGAGTCCCCTGCTGATGCAGGGGACACGGGTTCGTGCCCCGGTCTGGGAGGATCCCACATGCCGCGGAGCGGCGCTGGGCCTGTGAGCCATGGCTGCTGAGCCTGCGCATCCAGAGCCTGTGCTCCGCAACGGGAGAGGCCACAAGAGTGAGAGGCCTGCGTACCGAAAAAAAAAAAAGTGTCCTTATCTGAACCTACCATATAGCACAGGAAACTCTACTCAATACTCTGTAATGACCTATATGGGATTAGAATCTAAAAAAAGAGTGGATATATGTATATGTATAACTGATTCACTTTGCTGTACAGCAGAAACTAACACAACATTGTAAATCAACTATACTCCATAAAAATTAATTTAAAAAAGAAATACACCCTGAAATATGCACAAATAGAATAACAACAAAAAAATAAAATGAAATTTAAAAGAAAGATCATGTCCATGGCTAGGCAGCTCTCAAGTAATATACTGATTACTATACTAAGGCAGGGTCTAGTCTGAGAGACTTAAGCAGTTAACCATCGTTTATGTTGGCTTGTCATAAACATTTATGAGCTCTTAGTATGTGACTGGAGTAAACGTGTAATGTAATCCTTCCCAACACCCCTTCCACAGCCTGCTCCCAGGCTCTTTGTTCTCATCTCCATTTCTTAGAGTTGAGGCCAGAGCATGTCACCTCCCACTTCCAGGCCCTCGCGCCAATTCTTTGGGTTTCAATGCAATGGCTATTTTGGACAAGTGTCCTTTCACTGGGTACCTGCACCAGTGGAATGAAAGTGGTGTGACCCATAAACAAAAAGAATTAAGGCATTTACCAAGTTTTGAAACAAATTCCACTTGAAATTAAAAAGCTATAATTTAAAACCATTTCTCTGTTCCCACAACATGCAAGAGAAACTGCTATCTCACTCAGGTGCCTAAGAGAGGTAAATGTTTTCCACCAACCAGAGGGATGGATTTTAGAAGATAGAATCATCTTGGAAGGCCATTATGAACAGAATATGAGAATTCCATTTCTCAGCATTTCTCCTTTATGAATGTAGGAAAATGGATTCAGAAAATAAACCTAAGCAAGCATTTGTCACTGATAAACCTTCCACTTGTTTGAAAAAAAAGTGGCCATTGTCTCGTAGCCTGAACATTTTTTCCCCTGGATGAACTAAAATTAATTTGCTTTATCTATAGAGCGTAATCGCCTCTGTCCCTTCCTGGCTGGAATTATACTTTAGTTCTGCCTGATTATACTGTCATTCAGATCTGCAATGAGAACAGCAAAAAGAATAAGCAAAATATTAAACAGAGCTCGTTCTAAAGAACTGTTTCCTAGCCTCTATGTCAGGAGATGAACAGAGAAGCATTGCCCATACAATTATGAGCAAACCCTATTTATAGCACAAGTTCTTCCTCAAAGCATCCTTTTTTTTTCTGTTGAAATCACGCCAAATGGCTTAGTGTCGCTTGAGTAAATATTGTGCACTTACCAGTTTGGCTTGAAAGTAGTTTAGGAATTAGCTCTTGATCCATCAATGGGCAGCAAGGAAACTGCAGCTACTGAAAGGTCTGCTAACATTCTCCCCTGTAAGTAGTCCCTAAAGTCAGAGCCATTTTCTACTGCAAGAGTTGATTAATGGGAAAAGAACTCTCATGCTAAAATAAAATGTCAATAATTGGGGCACAGAACAGTGTAGCTGGATCAGTTTTAGAAGGCTTGCTCTGTGTACATTACAAAATGACTCATTCATTCATTTGTTCACTCATTTATTCTTTTATTCAAACCATTCCCTGTGGGTTCTAGGATAAGGATGGAATACAAAATGATTATGATATACTCCGTAACTTTAAGAAATTAATGATATAGACTGATAGATAATACTGTCAAAGATGTATTGAACATTTACTTAATAATTTGCTGAATGCTATTTAAAACATTTTTGGTGTTTTTTTTTAATCTAGGTAAAATTGGTATATAAGATTATGTTAGTTTCACATGTACAACATAATACTCTGATTTTTGTATGCATTACAGAGTGATCACTACAATAAGTCTAGTTACCATTATCACTATACAATTGACCCCCTTACTCATTTCACCTGACACCCGATCCCCTTCTCTTCTGGTAACCACCAATCTGTTCTCTGTGTCTATGAGTTTGTTTTGTTTGTTTGTTGTGTTTTTTAGGTTTTACATATAAGTGAAATCGTACGGTATTTGTCTTTTTCTGACTTATTTCACTTAGTGTAATACCTTCAAGGTCTATTCGTGTAGTCACAAATGGCAAGGTGCCCTTTTTTTTTAAAGGCTCAATAGTATTCCATTATGTATATATCTATATCTATATATATATCACATTTTCTTTTTTTTTTTTTTTTTTGCGGTACGCAGGCCTCTCACTGTTGTGGCCTCTCCCGTTGCGGAGCACAGGCTCTGGATGCGCAGGCTCAGCAGCCATGGCTCACGGGCCCAGCCGCTCCGCAGCATGTGGGGTCCTCCCGGACCGGGGCACGAACCCGCGTCCCCTGCATCGGCAGGCGGACTCCCAACCACTGCGCCACCAGGGAAGCCCTCACATTTTCTTTATCCATTCATCCACTGATGAACAGTTAGATTGTTTTCATATCTTGGCTATTTTTAAAAATGCTGCAATGGACATAGGGATGCATGTATGTTTTCAAATTAGTATTTTCATAGTCTTTGGATAAATGCCCAGAAGTAGAATACCTGGATCATATGATAGTTCTATTCTTAATTTTTTCAGGAACTTCCTTACTATTTTCCATAGTGACTGCACCAATTGACATTCCCACCAACAGTGTATAAGCGTTCTCTTTTCTCTACTTCCTCTTCAACACTTGATGGATTGTTTTATTTCATCCTCGCAACACCTTTATAAGGTATATACTATTCTAGTCTTCATTCTCAGATGAAGAAACTGATCCTTAGAGGTGGTATTTACTCCTAAAAACTATAGCATAGTGGGGCAAATGCTATAAGAATGCAGAAGCAGGAGTGATTGATTCTGACTGAGGTTTAGACTACATACTTCAAAGGATGAGTAGTATTTAGATTTCATTTTGAAAGACAAGTTGCAATCTCATCCATGCTCCCATAGAAATTCTAATACAATTCTGTTACAGTACTTAGTATATTATTTTATTTAATTGTATACCTTTATATATTCCTCATGGAGTTACATCTTTACAGGCACCATTTTGACTGCCCAATGCCTTGAACTGTGTTCAAGAAAGAGAAAGTTTTCAATACATTTATTTTGAATGCATACATGAGCAAGATTTCATTAGGTGTAGTAAAGTGAGATTTCCAGAAAAACAGAACAGCATTAGACTTGGCACAGAGATATGAATATAATTGTGTTATTTGAGTAAAAATGAGTATACCCCCAGTTAAATGTAGGGTGTAAGGATTATAACTGGAGGAGAGGTCAGGAAAAGAGAGAGAGAAAACTGGAAAGGCAAGTTGCCTTTTGATTATAAATTGGTTTTTACTTGAACTTGATTCAAAGTCAGTGGGGGAGGCAATGAACATATGACCTGAGCTATGTTGGTAGATTATCAAGCCCAACATGAATTAGGAAAAGGGTTAGTTGGAGGGTGAGATGAAGTTTTCTATCAAAAAGCTGATGGCTGGAATGGAAGTGACTGAATGGAAGCAGATACAGAAGGTGAATCAACAGCATTAATGACTGATAGAATCAAGGTGATGTTTCAGAGAGACGAATAGAGTAGAATAGTAACCTTGGACTTTGAAGCGTGCCTGGGAAGAAAGTGTAGCTATTAATGTGATAAGTTTCAGGGTTAGAAGCAGAAAAACTTGGGTTTTAAATTCTCAAAATTCACAAAGAGTAGACCAACAAAAAAGCATGTGTCCCAAATTCCTCAGGGTTTTGACTATTAAGTGTCTAAGACATTTCCTGAGCCACTTAATCCGAAATCCTAGAGCAGTCTTCTTTACCTAAAAGATAGACTATCTGGCATCAGCTATCCTGAACATTCATACATAGTCAGTTACATTTTCTCAAGGTCTCTTCTATATGAAAAATTTTTAGAATTCAGGTGAACTCCTGAAGAAGCCCCAAATGTATCCATAGTCTCTAAATACCCTGAGGTGGAGCAGACAGACAATGCTTGTGTCTTTGCTATAAGACTTGTAGAGCAGTTCAACATGTTAGTCTATTGAGCCATCTAGATCCAGAAATTTATTCGCAAACAGTCTAGCAGATTAGGGCTGTATTAGCTAGCAGAGAATAAGAGACACCCTATCTCATACTGATTTGGAAAATAAGGATATTTATGGCTTCCCATAACTGGGAGTCTAGAAGTAGGGCGCATATCAGGATGACCTTGCTCAGGTGTTCTTTCTCTGGAGTTCTCTGGAAACCGCTTTCCTCTGTGTGTGGACTCAGTCGTCAGGAAGGCAGTGAAATGACTATAGGATTTGAGCACATGACTGTGTTTAGATAAAGCATGAGAAACACAAGCTACTGGAAAGAAACCATTCCAGAAAATAGAAGAAAAATTACTCCAAACAACAAATGTTTCCTGTACTCTCACTGGCACAAATTGCACAATATATGTTCATGCTTGAGCCTATCACTGGCAGTAGGGTGGAATTACTCTTAGGATCTATCAGTGCCCAAGAGAAAAAAGAAATACAGGTTGCTGGTAACAAAGCTATTACAAGGGCAGAGTGAGCAGTGGGGTCAGGGAAGTGACCCAGAGATCAGTGACTGCAAGAAGCCACTATTGCCTCTATACCTGGAGAACAAAAAGGGGGGAGAGCAGTGTAACCTGTCACTGGGTAAGAACAACCCAAGAGACCTCTGCTCCACTCCCTTTGCTAGAACCCATTGTCACCTGCAGGTTCTCTTTGCCAGAAGCAGAAAGACAACAGCTTTGCTCTTCTTACTCCTTATTTCCCATCAGGTGGCTCACACTGGCAATACCCATCTGCATGATAGTCTAAGAAAAGTCATTTGCAAGAATGATTCTGGGCTAAGGGTCTACAAATAATTAGCATGCTCTCAGACCAAATAAGCCTGCACATGAAACCGAGGAGGATGGCAAGTGAGGGTATGATTATAGCAGGTATCAGTTGCCCTGAAGCACATGGGCTATGTGGGTAAGAGACAAATACCTGAATAAAAGTGGGTTTTGTTAGCATGGAGGAAAGGAGGATGGATATTGTGCAGATTAGCAATACCGTACACAATAGCACTGACAATTAAGCCTACGATTCATCTTCAGTGACTAATACAAGTTTGAGAAAAGACCTTTGAAAATATCACTTGAATTGAAATCACATAAATAGTGTGTATCTCTTGATGGTCTGAGAAGATTGCTTTGATTGCTTTTGATTTTATCGGTGAAACACCCTACGTGGACCAAGAGAAACATTCCTATGGGGGATATTGTTATCATTACAACACAAAACCTAAGAGGAGTAATTAATGCATTAACTAAGATCGCCTCATTAAGATGGAATGTGTTAGACATGCTCACACATTCTCAGTAAGTCTGACTGCTTTATCGCTTATTTGACGCTAACAGATTTCCTTCTCTGAGTTTTCACTTCACATTGGCTCAGTGGGAGTCCAAGTATCATCACAACAGAGCTGGGAATAAAGATTTTGTCAACTCTTTTCCTTGATGATCATATCATTTAGGACGAATTCCAAAGGGCAAGACAATCTAGGCTTCCAGTACAGCTGGATTCCCATGCTGCAGTCCCACTGGACCTATTTCGAGCTGCTTGGCAAAATATCAAAGATTGCTCCATTAACTTACTTCTATCCTTCCTGCCCTCTAGAAATTTCTAGTCTCTATTTCTTGTCAAACAAGAAAGACTTTAAAGGCTTAAAGACTCTTCTTTCTCTTTGGATGAATACAACTCAAATGACAAGCCAACCTTTTATGAAATATGGACTTATCCATATTTCACAACCATTTATGACACCATGTGATCATCCATCTGCTTTTTTGAACTACTCTTGCAATTCCATACTTTCTTTTGGACAAATAATTTCTGACCATGCTCTTGTTCTTTTTGGTTTTCTTACAAAATATGCTTTTTGTCCCTATTTTAATGCTCAAACACTCAATAATACTTATCATAATTGTAATTACATTAATTTTTGTCTTTTTTAAAAAAACTACAAAGAATTGTAAGCTAGTCGTAACAATTAAAAAAGAATAGAGGAATAGAAAATAAAAATAATCTTTTCTTCCCACACTCAAATTTCTTCCCATTTTTGGAAATCATGTTAAGTTTGTCCTTCTAGACTTAAAAAATTTATTAAAATGTTTAAATATGGGATATTTCAAACATACACAAAAAATTAATGACTGAGTTAATATAAGTTAAGTGTTCTAATAAATGCCTGGCATATAGTAAGCACTATTAAACTTTTGTTTAAATAAAAATATATCAAGTTGTCCAGTGTCCAGATTTGACATGTGTTAATATTCTTCTATATTTGCATCAGATTTCTCTGTTCTTAAAGAGAAATAAAGCATTATAGATTCACTAGAACTTCAGACCCATGGCTTCTTACCCATCTCTCTCTATGCTGCCCCCAGCCATCACCTCTGTCAAGGCTCTCTCTGGACTGTCTCAGAACAGACCTGTTCATAGGAAACAAGGATTGGCAGAAACCTCAGAATCTGATGCTTGGTGTATAGCATCCTCATATGGGTACATATATATATATGTCCATAATCAATATATGCTATTGTTTTGTGTATTTTTTAAGTTTACAAAACTGGCACCTTACTGAACACATTATTTTATAACTTCATTTCCCCTCTTCTCATTATATTTTTGAGATCTCCCCATTTTAACTCATGGAATTCTTGCTCGTAGATTTTAATTTATGTATATTTTTCAATAGTATGATTAAATGGTATTTTATTCACTCATCTTTTGTTGACAGACTTTCAGGTTGTGTAAATTGTTATTACAAAGGAGGACAAAATGAAAATCTTTGTTCATATTGCCTCAAGTACTCATGAAAGGCTTGCTCCAGGGTAAAGACCTAAACACACACTTTCTGGGTTGTAGTATCAGTGCATTTTAAAATTCACGAGGTATTATTAAATTATTCTCTAAATTAGCTGTATCAGTTGCCACTCTCACTGTAAAAGCTTAAGAGTTTTCCTCTTTCTTGCATATTCACTAACTACTGTCCTGGTCAGACACTGAAAGTTTACCAGTGGTATCTCTTAATAATTTTAGTTTGGCTTCCTTCGACATTTTTGAGGATATTTATCTTTTTTGATGTGTTGGTGGGTGATTTGGCTTTACTTTTTCATAAACTATCCTTTGCTTATTTTTCTATTGGGTCATCTGTTTTTTCAATTGTTTTGTTCACTATTTATTCTTGATATAAATTATTTCTTGGATACTTACATTATAAATATTTCCTCTAGTATGTAGTTTATACTTACTCTGTTTATGGTATCTTTAATTTTAAGGTAGTCAAATTTCTCATCTTTTGCCCATTGTAAATATTTTTTACATTCTGTTTGGAAAGTTTTGAAGCTTAGCTTTTCGACATTTAGCCCTTTAATCTGTCCAGAATCTATATTTGTGTATTGAGTAACAGAGATGCAGTTTTTTTTTTTCCAAACAAATAGCCAATTGTCCCACCATCATTTATTCCTTTACAACTTTTTTAAAAAATGTCAGATTTGTGTTATCCTAAATTCCCATATGTTCAGCACATTTTTCTTGGCTCTCCATTAGATTCATCTGGTCTATTTTTCTGTCCTTCTTTTCTATTTTACATCTCTCCACTATCGCCATATTCTTTTAATTATTAGATGTTATTTAAAGAATTATTAGCTAGATTTCTTGATACTAAAGCTGTTCCTATTAAAATGTTTTTGTTTTTTGTTTCTAACATGTGTAGTTGTTTATAGTGGGACAAACTCTTGGCATAATCACACTTTTTTTTCTATGTTTATCAAATACTATGTGTTGAAAAAAAAGTTTTCAGTATATAACCCTAAGAATTTTTAGCCTACTCGTTTTTCACTATCTAGGTACAATAGCGAATGAGCTTCACATTCATTGCCTGGCAGGAGGGATGACCCAGAGAACAGATGACCAAAATGATTCTATGAACAGCAGGATCAAAGATTTAGCCTAGACCCAGAGGGAGGAGAAGGCACAAGAAAATTTTTTGAAATTATACATTAGCAATAAGAACCTTCTGTTTTCTCCATACCTCCCACCACCCGCTATAGATTATGTATATTCCAAGGGCTGGAATGAGAGTAAATATGAAGTGAAGACTGTTTAGTGGTGGGTCCCCAGGGAAGGGCCACTGAAGCTCAGTTTCTCTTAGCCCTCTTCTTGGTGGGGGTTGGGGGGAGCAGTGATAATAAGAGATGAAAGAAAATCAGATAGACTTGGAATTTGCAAAGGAATCCCCAAGCAGACCCTATGGTAGCATAAATATTCTAAATTTCCTTCATTCCCAGTGTGTCATTAGAATAGTAGATGAGAAATGATTCTATCTACGTCTCCAGGACAATGGGCCCTGCACCCCTTACAAAGTTTCCCAGGTCTCCAGAATTGAACAGGAACAGTAAATGAGTTCCCATGTGCTTAGAAACAGTATGGAAGTTGTTAAAGGACTTAGAAAACTTAACTAATTTCCCCACAGCCTCTTTGCAGCAATAGAACTGCAGGATTTTTTGGCCTTGGTAGCCAGAGGCACCTTCTGGATGGGTGGAAGTCAATGAACTTGTGGAGCCATCTGGTCCTGGACTTTTGTTTGTTGGTGGAGAGATACACCATGTTCTTGGATTGGAAGAATCAATATTGTGAAAATGACTATACTACCCAAAGCAATCTACAGATTCAATGCAATCCCTATGAAACTACCAATGGCATTTTTTACAGAACTAGAACAAAACATCCTAAAATTTGTATTGAGACACAGAAGACCCCAAATAGCGAAAGCAATCTTGAGAGGAAAAAAATGGAGCTGGAGGAATCAGATTCTGTGACTTCAGACTATACTACAAAGCTACAGTAATCAAGACAATATGGTACTGGCACAAAAACAGAAATATAGATCAATGGAACAGGATAGAAAGCCCAGAGATAAACCCACGCACCTATGGTCAACTAATCTATGACAAAGGAGGCAAATCTATACAAGGATATACCACTTCAGTAAGTGGTGCTGGGAAAACTGGGCAGCTACATGTTAAAGAATGAAATTAGAACACTCCATAACACCGTACACAAAAATAAGCTCAAAATGGATTAAAGACCTAAATGTAAGACCGGACACTATAAAACCCTTAGAGGAAAACATAGGAAGAACACTCTTTGACATAAATCACATCAAGAACTTTTTTGACTCACCTCCTAGAGTAATGGAAATAAAAACAAAAATAAACAAATGGGAACTAATGAAACTTACAAGCTTTTGCACAGCAAATGAAACTATAAACAAGACGAAAAGACAACCATCAGAATGGGAGAAAATATTTGCAAATGAATCACGAACAGAGGATTAATCTCCAAAATATATAAATAGCTCATGCAGCTCAATATTAAAAAAAAACAAACAACCTAATCAAAAAATGGGCAGAAGATCTAAATAGACATTTCTCCAAAGACGGCATACAGATGGCCAAGAGGCACATGAAAAGCTGCTCAACATCACTAATTATTAGAGAAATGCAAATCAAAACTACAATGAGGTATCACCTCATGCCGGTTAGAATGGGCATCATGAGAAAATCTACAAACAACAAATGTTGGAGAGGGTGTGGAGAAAAGGGAACCCTCTTGCACTGTTGGTGGGAATGTAAATTGATACAGCCACTATGGAGAACAGCATGGAGGTTCCTTAAAAGACCAAAAATAGAATTACCATATGACCTAGCTATCCCACTACTGGGCATATACCCAGAGAAAACCATAATTCAAAAAGACACATGCACCCCAATGTTCCTTGCAGCACTGTTTACAATAGCCAGCTCATGGAAGCAACCTAAATGCCCACTGACAGACGAATGGATAAAGAAGATGTGGTACACGGGGCTTCCCTGGTGGTGCAGTGGTTGAGAGTCCGCCTGCCAATGCAGGGGACACGGGTTCATGCCCCGGTCCGGGATGATCCCACATGCCACGGAGCGGCTGGGCCTGTGAGCCATGGCTGCTGAGCCTGTGCATCCAGAGCCTGTGCTCCACAACAGGAGAGGCCACAACAGTGAGAGGGCCGCGTACCGCAAAAAGAAAGATGTGGTACGTATATACAATGGAATATTACTGAGCCATAAAAAAGGAATGAAATTGGGTCATTTGTAGACATGGATGGATCTAGAGATTCTCATACAGAGTGAAGTAAGTCAGAAAGAGAAAAACAAATATCGTATATTAACTCATATATGTGGACTCTAGAAAAATGGTACAGATGAACCAGTTTGCAAGGCAGAAATAGAGACGCAGATGTAGAGAACAAACCTATGGACACCAAAGGGGGAAAGCAGGGGTGTTGATGGTGGTGGTGGGATGAATTGAGAGATTAGGATTGACATATATACACTAATATGTATAAAATAGATAACTAATAAGAACCTGCTGTACAAAATAATATATAAAATTAAAAAAACAAAAACAAAACAAGACAAAACAATAAGAACAAAAAGATTTGAGGGAATAAAGAAAAAAAAAAAAGAAGTCAATGGACCTGCAGAGACCTGTATGGGCTTTTGCCCACAAAACAAAGATAAAAACGAAAACAAATTTGGGGGCTTTAAACTACCGTGTGCTCCCTGTAGCACTACAAACAATAGAATTCTAAATATCACCTGTATTGGGGTTACCTAGAGGTCCCAATGGGAAGTCATGATCACTTTTTTGGTGTCTAATGGTAGTGAGAGGAAGGTGGATTCAGCAATTAACTTTAGAGTGCCATTGACCTTGAATCTCCTGATACTTTCTTTCTCATGAATTTAATCAAATTATTTTATGTAATTATATTTTTAATGACTCACTCCCCAAAAGACTGAAAGCACCTTGAGAGGAAGAATTATGGTTGGCTGTTTACCACTCTATCCCTAAGCCAAGCAGAGTGCCTGGTGCATAGTGAATGTTCAGTAAATAATTGTTTAATGAATGAATGCTCAAATCATACACACACACACACACACACACACACACACACAAACACACAAGGCTCATATCTAATTATAATAGAAAGAGCCCTAGTGTGGGATTTAGGTGTTCTAGGTATAATCCTTATCTATTCACTAATTATGTGTGACCTTGGCAAGTCATAACCTTTTCAGAACTTCAGTTCTTCTGCAAAATGGAATGATTAGATTTAAATCAGTGATTTATGAAATGTCCTTGCTCTGCAGATATTTTCGAGAACAGAATAGGATTAGAGAATGTGTGTGGTGGGCAGGCTTAGTACCTCTAGTTTCTAAATCATTAAGAACAAGATTAAATTATTTTAAATATTAGGCTTAACATTTGAAGAGTGTGTCTGTAGCTTACAAACACACACACACACACACACACACACACACACACACAGAATACTCAATCGGGGAGAATATCTCCAAGTTTTCTTACGTCTTCTTGAGATAGGCTGGTCTATAACCAGAAAAGACAACAACGTGTTTCTCTCCATCTTAGCTTTGTAGTAAGTGGTTAAAAACCCTGTAAGCATTGTTAAGAATCTGGATTGTTTAGTCAAGAATTGGTAGAAAAAGAGTTATAATAACCCTTATAAGTAACAGGAATTGCAATAGTAAGCTGGTCCTGTATTGTTCTGTATCTAGAAACCTCATGTATGTTTTCTACTAATCAGAAAAAATAAATAAATATTCTCATAAGTGTCTGATGTGTGTGTTGACATATCTGCAGTTACCTAACTTTTACCATGTATTTTACTAAGACATTTTTTAAAAACTGATAAAATACAGCAGCACTATAAAGTAGATACAATTCTCTTTCCTTTTTATATCTCTTCAGTCAAAATGTTTATTGAGCATCTATATATCCTTGTTAACATTCAATGGAATGGGCAACGAATATGAAAGTAAAGACATACAAACTCCATGCTTTCATGGCACTAATATGAGAATTGAGTGGTGGGGACAGAAAAAAAAAAAGATAAATAAATTCATAATATACTTCGAGGGATTTCCCTGGTTGTGCAGTGGATAAGACTCTGTGCTCCCCATGCAGGGGGCCTGAGTTTGACCCCTGGTCAGGGGACTAGATCCCACATGCATGCAGCATCTAAGAGTTCACATGCCACAACTGAGAAGCCCACATGCTGCAACTAAGGAGCTTGCTTGCCGCAGCTAAGACCCAGTGCAACCAAATAAATAAATAAATAAATAAATACTAGAAAATATACTTTTAGATAGAGATGGTTCATCACTCTTACTAAAGATATTCAGACATCTCTAAAAAAAATAAAGAGGGCAGTGGAATAGAGCATGATGAGGGTGGAGTTGGAGGAGTAGAAAAGTTACATTTGAGAGAGTTATTGGGAAAAATCTGAGTAGAGAACACTTGAGCTGAGATCTGTGTAATGAGAGGGGAATGCTCCTGGAGAAAATGACTGCAATTCCCTGGGCATGAAAGAACTTGGCATTTCTTGAAAACAGAAATAATTAAGAACCTGAGGCATAGATAGTTTGTTTTCTTACAGCTAGTAAGTATATGGAAGTGCCAAATGTAACCCAGGTTTGTCTGATTCCAAAACTGTTTCTCTTAAACACTAAGCAATATGGCTTCCCTTTGAAATGGGTTTGGCAGCTCTACAGTTAAAATCCATAGGACACACCAGAAAGCTTCTCAGGATAAAAAGCTGCATGGTTTTGGTGGTGCTGTGAAAACATGTAAAGACTTGAACTGTTGAACATCTGGGACTATTGCAATAGTATTATCTAGTAGCAGTATTTCTTTATTATATATTAAGAAATATCCTGTAGAATCCCTCCTTCCTGCTAACTTCATAGCTGCCAGTGATATGAGGTACCTTAAGGCAAAGATATGGCCAGGTAATTGGAACTGCAAACTGATAACAATTAGGTCTTTTGTACTTGAAGAGCGGCAAGCAATAATTTTAATTGACAATGAAGTAGGCTGTAACTGATGTCCATGATTTTGAAGGAGAAGAGAGTAGAAGACAGAGGAAAAAGCCTTGGACTGTAATTATGAACATAATAAAAATGAGAAACAATGGGTAAATTTAGAAAATAGGATTAGAAAATTGGGCATAAACCATTATAAGTATAATCCTTAATATATACTTAAGATTTTAAACTCCCAGGGATAAGGAACATGCTATTGGTGCTCCCTTTGGGACAGCACAAACTTATTCTTGTTTTGGAGAGATTTTAGAAATAATTTTAAACAGGAAAATTTGTACAACACTAGGACTTCTGTTTTGATACTTGTTCATACAGTTCTTTTCCATTTTTGAGCTCTAAGGGTTTCATGGGTCCCTGGCTCATTAACTTTTATAATGTGCTTATGCTGTACATATCAAACTTTATTATTACCTAAACATGAGAAATGCCACACAGAATGGTTGCAGAATTTACTGTTTATCACAAAACTATCAAGAAATGCAAAGAATGCTTTTAGTCACTAGCTCTCACTGATTATTTTGTGTAAAACTGAGTCACTTATGTACTGTCCTTGGGCTAGAAAGGAAGAAAATAGCATCTAAGGCAGAATGATACAATCTGCATGAAGTAAATGGCTTAATAAAATATCTTCACACTATCTATCATCAGCAATTCTCCAATGATATTTCCTCACTTATTCAAAATATATTCTCTTATTTCAAAATGCATTAATATTTGAAAAGTACAAAAATATATGAAGAAACGAGGGGGAAGTATCATTACCGATTGTCAACCAATATTTTTTCTGTGATTACTGTTTCCGGGGTTGAGATGTTATTGCCTACACTCTTCTGTTTCCTGCTTTACAGTTCAATGTAACAAAACCTATGTTTTACTGTATCATCACAACCTTCATAAGTAAAATTTTGATGACTGCACATCATTTCTGCTAATGCTTGATTCATTTTTCTTGATTATTATGACAAACATTGTATCAAGGAGTATCGTGGTACATAGTTTTTCCATTTCAGATGATTTTGAGTTGACTTCTAAATTGTGCAAATAAATGGTTAATATTTTAAAAATGATATTCACCTCCTAGAATTTAAAATCTCATATGGCTAGAGTGGCACGTATCAAATTTAAAGTGTGCCTGAAGTATTTGGAGATGGTTTTGAAAAGTGAAATTCTGATTCGGTAGGAATCAGATGGGGCCTGAGATTCTGCATTCTAACAACGTTGCAAGTGCTGCTGATGCTGCTGATCCTTGTCCCACACTTTGATTGGAAGATGCTAGTGATTTTTTCCTAAATGTGTGAGTGGTAGAAATATTTCAAAGTCCATGCATATCCAAGAACACAATGTTTCTGCCATCGAGGAAAGACATCATGATTGGATGCGCATTTTTTAGGTTTATGTGTTATTCTCTGAAAATTCTTTAGAAAGTCCATTCTTTTCTGACATTTCTGTTTTGTAGAAGAGAAGCCTGAGGACACTGGACTTTGTTTTCATTTTTTGTTTGTTTGTTTGTTTTGTTTTGTTTTTGTTTTCATTTGTAGTTAGATAACCTCTTACATTTCCTCCCTGTGTGTTTATAGGGTCATAATTCAAAAATGAATTCAAGCAGCAAGGCCAAGTAAGCTTGTGTAGGACTAATGATCTTGCAGACACTAAGTGTGAACTCCAGATAAAATACAAACAACTATGAGAAGACACTGGGGAGTGAGCAAAAGTGATGATATTCTAGAGGGGAACTGACACTTGGAAAGAGGAAAGAGCACGAGGTGAATTTCTGGTGGCTACGGTTTTTAGTCTGAGGGTAAGTCATAATCAGTGTCACACAGGCAATTAAAACTCCAAAAGAAAACTCAGTGTTTTTGGCAAGATGCAGTGGGGGGTTAGAGTTTGAGGAACCACTTCCCCTCAAAAGTCAAACGGTAGTCCTTCCTGCAAAGGAGATATTCAGAAAGGGAAGCCCCAAGTCTGTGATTTAACTCTACTGACATCCTAGGCTGACCTCTGAAACGTGCCTGTGTGGACCACACTGCCAGAAACTCAGCTAAGGATGAAGGAACTGACATTTTAGTTGCTTCCCTTAGGGGAATGAGTTTAAGAAAAAATTGCATAGTGCTCAGTTTAGTCATCTACTGAAAGGAATTAACAAGACTAAAAAAAATGCAGAAGTATAACCATGGTATTGTTTCAGAAGACAATATCAAATGTTGTTGATATCAATCTTACCACAAATTGATCTCTATGTTTTATGTACTCCCTATCATAATTCCAGCAAACCTGGTTTTGAAGTTCATATGGAAATGTTAAGGACCTAGAATATCCAGAGCAAACTTGAGAAAGATGAAGTTGGAAGATTATGCTACATAATTTCAAGATTAACATATGGTGATCAAATAATTATTTTACTGGCACAAAGATCAATAAATGTGTTAAATTAATAGGATAGAGAGCTAAGAATTTGATATGTACTTATATGTCTATTTTATTTTTTTAGACAAAGACATGAAAACCATCCAATGGGAGATAAAACAGTCAACAAATGGTGTTGGAAAAACTGGATATCCCTAGAGAAAACAATATACCTAGATACCTACCCTACACTAAACACAAATATTAATTTGAGATCTATTATAGAATTAAATATAAATAGAAAAACTATAGAGCTTTAAGAGAAAAATACAGGAGAAAATCTTTGTGAGTTGGGTGTAAGCAAAGATTTCTTAGGACACAAGAATCAAAACCACAAAAGAAAAAAGATAAAGTTAGATTTCCTCAAAACTAAATATTTCTCCTCATTAAAAAAAAACTCACAACTTTGAAATGAAAACATGCATAAAATTTATAAAGTATAAGTAGATAAATAGTCAAACAACACAGAGTTAGCTTGAATGGGCTCCCACTGGCCTAACTGGGGACAATGTGAACCTTACAATTAATGAGTAATGGATTATAATCATTTAAGTAAAAATGATCCGTGAAACTACTGATAAATAAAGTACATGGGGGTAGTAACATGGTTCTAATAGTAGAATGGCAACCAATAAAAGAAGAAGTGATGATAAAATTGAGACCCATTATTCTGCAGCTATCTTAGGGATAATTATTGTAGGCAAGCCATAGTAGGTGCTAATATCTGTGGGTGAAATTTAAATAAGAGAGGATATTCACACGGTCTCATATATCTATGCCGAGGTTACTTATGAATTATGAATGAACAATGGTAAGTTTAAAGTGAAGGAATCTGGCAGACTCTACCTTTAACCAAGAGATCAAAGTAAACATCACTAGTAATGGGACAAACTGATAACATTCACTTCTTCATGTGATTCACTGAAAAGGACACAGCATTACTCACATGGTCTTACATGAGACAAACCCAATTGAGGAACATTCTATAAAACAACTGACCTGTACTCTTCAAATGTCAGTGTCATGAAATTAAAAAAAAAGAAAAGAATGATAAATTATTCCAGATTAAAGACTAAACAACCATGAGACCTGAATGTCATGCATCATCCTAGATTAGTTCATAAATGGGTGAAAATCCTATTAAGGACAATTAGTGAAATTGAATAAGGACTTTATTATTAGTATTGTTAATGTCAAATTTTCTGAATGTGATCATTTGTTTCACTTTGGTTATGTAAGAAAATTAATTACCTTGTTTTGAGAGAGAGAGAGAGAAGCATATAGCAAATGCAGTGAAAGGTACCAATTTCTGAAGAATATATGGGTATTAATTGAATTATTCTTGTGACTCTTAAGTTTTAAATTTTTTTCAAAGTTAAAATTCAAAAACATAACAAAAATAATCCAAATACAATTTTTTTCTGTTGTTTACTTAGGAGAGATTCTCTTCATAAATAGATTGATCTTAATCTGTGATTAGGGCTTTTCCTCAGCACATGGAGGTTTTTTAATGATATCATTTTTTAATGTCTCTTTTCCAAATGTTTTCGTTCTTCTTTTCCACCATGGGAACAAGTATTTTTCTTATATTTTTATTGTCATTATCCATCCCACATACTTTGTATATTTCTCTTTCATTTTTAATGAATATATTGTAAAATATTTTTGCCCTAACTTTCTGCCTTCTAGTGGCTCTTTTCAAGATGGTTCTCCAAATCACTGATTTTATTTCCACACTGTTAAAATTCAGGATTCTACTACTGCATAGATCCTTTCCCAAAACCTCTCTGTTATCATTTTATATTTCAGCTCAACCTATTTTCTGGAAATCTTGCTCCTACTTTAGAGTCTTTTTCTACCTGCATCCAAAAGAAGATGCCAGCTTCATCTAACACTTCTTAGTAAGTCAATATCAGGGGTTTTCCTTTCTGTGAGTTTTCAGATAATGCTTCTTTTCTTGTCATACACTGCAGTATTTTGTTTTCATTCTCACCTATGAAGCTGCTGACTCATCCAAAAAGGATGAGAGGGCAAGCTAGTCTGCCATTTGCTAATAGAAGACTTGTCTTAGTGCAGTGCTCCTAATCATTCTAATGCTTCTGTGTTAGACTGAGTTGAGGTCTGTATCTTTACCTCATGCTGGCTACCTGAGGTATGTTTTATATGGGGAGAACTTTCTAACTCTTCCTGCAGGACGTGCTCACAAGATTCCACTTCCAGTATTCAACTTGCCTTTACAGTTTTCCCCTTCTTGCACAGTTATTTATTTATTTATTTATTTTTTGGGTGTTTAGTCACTGAATGCTTGGAGATGCTCCAGATCATTGTCTGTACATTAGAGAGATAACCAAGTCCTATATGTCTGTTGGTATAGATTTCTTTTTTTTTTTTTTTTTTTTTTTTGCGGTATGTGGGCCTCTCACTGTTGTGGCCTCTCCCGTTGAGGAGCACAGGCTCCAGACGCACAGGCTCAGCGGCCATGGCTCATGGGCCCAGCCGCTCCGCGGCATGTGGGATATTCCCAGACCGGGGCACGAACCCCTGTCCTCTGCATCGACAGGCGGACTCTCAACCACTGCGCCACCAGGGAAGCCCTAGATTTCTTTTTTTAACTAAGAAGGACAGGTAGGAAAGGAAGGCACAAGAGTCTTTTTTTTTTTTTTTTTTTTTTTTTTTTTGCGGTACGCGGGCCTCTCACTGTTGTGGCCACTCCCGTTGCAGAGCACAGGCTCCGGACGCGCAGGCTCAGCGGCCATGGCTCACGGGCCCAGCCGCTCCGCGGCATGTGGGATCTTCCCAGACCGGGGCACGAACCCGTATCCCCTGCATCGGCAGGCGGACTCTCAACCACTGCGCCACCAGGGAAGCCCGAAGAGTCTTTTTTGTTCGTTCCCAAATATTTATGTATTTATTTTTATTTTTATTTATTTATTTATTTGGGCCACACTGGGCAGCTTGTGGGATCTTAGTTCCCCAACCAGGGATCGAACCTGGGCCCTCGAAAGTGAAAGCATGGAGTCCTAACCACTGGACTCAGGGAGTTCCCCCAAATACTTACTGGGCTCCTGCTCTGTATCAGGTACTGTTCTTACCATTTTACGTTCATTATCAAAAGTCACAAGAGTCTTGTTATTACTCTCAGAACATCATAGAATTGCTGGGTCATAAATGATTATAATTTTACCCCCTGTCCTAGACCTATCAAACTTTTGGAACTAGAATTTGGATCTAAACCAAACTTTTAGGTCCTGGCAATAAACTGACTTCCTCTCTTAGAATTTTTAAAATTGAGTATTAATTATTTCCTGTGGCTTCAAAGTCAGGCAAAAGTGGGTAGAAGATTCATCAGAATCAGATAGTCTAATCATTTTAGCTAAGTTTCCCCATTATTTTTATCTGTAAAAAATAAGTTTTAATTAATGGTAGAATAAACTTTTGAGCAAAGAGTCAACTAAGAAAATAAGGGATATAATTTTAATCCCAGGGATGAATGCCTATTTTCCTATCTTGAATTGAGTCCTTTTGTTTCTTAGGTATATTTTCAAAATTCATATTTTGTGTTCTGCAGTAACTACAATATACTGGAGGAAGGGCATGTTCTTTATTTTGAAAATTGCTTTGAAGGTGTATATCTTAAAATAAATCAAGTTAAGATATAACTTTTGTTATTAGTTTGTAGTTGTATAGTTGTACATTTCAGTGATTGTGGCTGGATTTATATCTACTTTTAGGGATTTATTGGTGTTTTCTTTATGGCTTGATATATAAGCAATCATTTTAAACGTTCCATTGGCTCTTGAAAAGAAGAAGCAGTACTTACATAGGATTTAGGATTTGAAATACAGTTATACATAAAACACATCCTGTTAATATATTACTCAGGCCTTTCTTTTTGTTTACTTGCTCTATCAAAGACTATGTTAAAATTTTTCAATTAAATTTGTGTCTCTGGCTATTTCTCTATATATTTCTTAGCATATGTTTTAAGTATTTAAATTCTAGGTTAAATGCTTAGAAGTTTACTACTACTTCTACTTTCTGTACACTGGGGCATGTGTTTTTAGCATACAAACGTGAACTATAAAAATTACATATATAATATAGTAATTCTTTTCTTTTTTGGATTATTTCCTCTGTCAAAGGCTGATAGATTATATTAAAAAATTCTATGACTGTTTCTATTTCTCCTATGTTTAAGTACTTATTTTATATATTTAGATAATAGGTTATCACTTTTTGAAGTCTCATCACAGTTGGACGCTCACCATGGATTGTATGCTTTTAACCTTTATCTGCTTAAAAGCTCACCTTTAACTCCACTTTCATCTTGTTATTGGAATCTTTGCCTTACTTTTATTGCATTTGTATTATATATATTTGCCCGTCTATTTCCTTTTAGTTTTTCAGGTGTACTTTTTTTCACCCCTCACCTTGGTGAAAGTATATAGTTTATTTATGTATATGTATATTATGTCTACTTACTTATTTTAGACTCTATCCAAGATTAAGTTAAGTGCTTTCATTGAAGTATAATTTACATGTAGTGAAACACACTTCTTAAATATATAATTTGGCAACTTTGGTGTGTAACGAATACATCATTCAAGAAAGAGAATATTTTCATTACTGCAGAAACAGCCCCTTCACGTCCTTCTCTAGTAAACTCTGTTCCCAGAAGAACCACTCTTCTGATTTTTACAATCACAGATTAGTTTTTCCTGTCATCAACCTTTCTATAAATGTGACCATACCTAACATACTGATATGTAGTCTGGCTTATTTTACTCCAAATGGTGTTTTCAAGATTCATCTATTTTGTTGCTTGAATCAGTAATTCCTTTTACTCATTTCTGAGAAGCATTTCATTATACAGATATACTGTAATTTTTATACTATACTATTCTCCTTTTGATGGAGAATACTTAGGTTATTTCCAGTGTTATTTAGGTTGTTTCCACTGTCATTTAGGTTATTTCCATTGTCATTTAGGTTACTGCCACCATTCACTTATTATGAATAAGAAGCTACTATGAAAATTCTTAGATGAGTCTTTTGATATGAGTATACATATTTAAAGCTTATGTATGAAATTGCCACATAAGTTTCCAAAGTGATTATATCATTTTTAACCCCACCTGCAATGGAACAAGTTGCTCTACAACAGCAGTAGCTGAAACAGAGTGTGTAGACACCTGGAGTTCCTGAGACCTTTCCAGGAGGTTTGAAAAATTCAAACTATTTTCCTAATAAGACTAAGATGGTATTTGTTGTTTCTACCATGTTGATACCTGCACTTTTGGAAGAAAAGCAATGGGGGCAAGGGGGGAGGTAAAAATAAATCTGATGTTTATTATAGCGTAATTAGAGCAGTAGCACCCAACTGTACAGATAGACATTGTTTTCTTCACTGCCATGCACTTAGAGTTACGAGAAAGAGATAAGAAAGAAAGAAAGAAAGAAAGAAAGAAAGAAAGAAAGAAAGAAAGAAAGAAAGAAAGGAAGACAAAGAAAGAAAGAAAAGATGTCGGTACTACAGAAGGATGTCCTTGGTGAAGCAGTAAAAATCGCTAATTTTACTAAATTTTCACCCTTTAGTACACAGGGTTTTTTTTTTTTTTTTTTTTTTTTTTTTTTTTTTTGTGGTATGCGGGCCTCTCACTGTTGTGGCCTCTCCCGTTGCGGAGCACAGGCTCCGGATGCGCAGGCTCAGCAGCCATGGCTCACGGGCCCAGCCGCTCCGCGGCATATGGGATCCTCCCAGACCGGGGCACGAACCCGTATCCCCTGCATCGGCAGGCGGACTCTCAACCACTGCGCCACCAGGGAGGCCCCACAGGGTTTTTTTTTAAACATCTTTATTGGAGTATAGTTGCTTTGGAGTTGTGTTAGTTTCTGCTGTATAACAAAGTGAATCAGCTAAATGTATAGATATATCCCCATATCCCCTCCCTCTTGCGTCCCCCTCCCACCCTCCCTATCCCACCCCTCTAGGTGGTCACAAACCACCGAGCTGATCTCCCTGTGCCTTGCAGCTGCTTCCCACTAGCTATCTATTTTACATTTGGTAGTGTATATATATCAATGCTACTCTCTCACTTTGTCCCAGCTTACCCTTCCCCCTCCCCGTGTCCTCAAGTCCACTCTCTATGTCTGCATCTTTATTCCTGTCCTGCCCCTAGGTTCATCAAAGCCATTTTTTTTTAGATTCCATATATATAAATACACTTAATTTTAATATTCTTTGCAACAAATAGGAAGTACACATAAATCTCTACTATTGTATTCTGAAGTATAATGGCTATCTTGACAAACAGCACCTTAATTGTGAGGGAAACTGGCTGTCTTTTTCATGGAACACCATTTTTACTTAAAAAATGACTGACAGTCTATGATTATTCAGAGTGGATATTTGTCAAACATTTTTCAAAAATTAACTAATTGTGTCTGTCACTCCAAGGAAAACAACTGACTGTACGTGTTACCAGTGATGAAAGTTGAGCTTTTAAGCAAAAATTAGAATGTAAAAAAACTTATATGCACTGGCTTGCCAATATTTAAAGATGTAGTTGATAAATTTGGTGGTGATATAAATGAATGTGATACTGCATAATGAAATATTTCAACATTTAGAAGATCTCAATAACTTAGTAAAACCAATATTTTGCAAATAAACAATGTACAATGTTATAAAATCATGCTTGAGTGAAAGATCTATCTAAAGTTTGATAGATCATTTGATTTTAATGTAACAGAATGCAAAAAGCTTACTGATACACGTTTTAGTTTCTAAAACTGCTGTAAAGAATTACCCAAAACTTGATGGCTTAAAATAGCATAAAGTTATTCTCCCAGATTTTTAGAAGCCATAAATCTAAGCCCAAGGTGTTGGCAAGGCGGAGTTCCATTTCAAGACTTAAGGGGAGAATAACTTGATGCTATTTTAAGCCATCGAGTTAGTGCCTCACATAGATAATCCAGGATAGGCTCCTCCTCTCAAAATCCTTAACTCAATCACATCTTTTGTCGTAGAAAGTAATATTCAGAGGTTCCAGGGATTAGGACATGGGAATATTTTTAGGGAGGCCATCATTCAGCCCGCTACCAGACGGTTTTGTATTCCATATTGTAACTAACATTTAAGGCACTACCGCATTTTGAGGTTTGGTATATTATAAAAGAATATACACATTAGCTGAAAATTCTTTAAAAAATACTCCTTCCTTTTACAGTTACATTTCTGTTTGAAGCTGGATTTTCTTCAGCTACCTCGGCAAATACAACTTGTCACAATAGAATGAACAAATCAACAAATATAAGACTGCAGCGTCCATTAAGCCAAACATTAAAAAGATTTACAAAACCATAAAAATATGCTATACTTGTCACCAAATATTATTTTTATTTTGGAAAACATAGTAATTTTTCAAGAAAATTTGTTGTTTATTTTAACATTTACTGGGTAAATTATCGTAATTTTAAATTCATTAATAAATTATGTGTTTTTAAAAATTTGTTTTATTTTCTAATGTGGTAAATATGATATGAAAATCCACATTATGGAAAGCTCTTTGGGGTTTTCAATAATTTTTAAGAGGGTAAAGTAATTCTGAGACTACAAAATTTGAAAACCACTGCTCTACGTCCTTTACAAAATTTGTGGTCAATCTTTTAAAATTTTGCAACTGTAGTGGCTAAGGAATAGTATCTCATTGTGGTTTTAGTTTGCCTTACCTTGATGACAGTGATGTTGAGTACCTTACTGGTTAATCCATATGCCTTTTTTGAAAAAAATGCAGCTTCTTCTAATTCCTTGTAATATTTTCTTTGACCTAATCAACACATAAAATGTGTTGCTTAATTTTAAAAAATTTTGAGATATATATTTATATAGAGAGAGTTTACTCTTGAACAATGCAAGGGTTAGGAGTGCAAACCCTCCTCCTTTATAGTTGGCCTTCCATATCCTCAGTTCTGCATCTGTAGATTCAACCAAACTCAGATCATGTAGTACTGTAGTACGTATTTATTGAAAAGAATCTGCATGTAAGTGGATCAGTGCAGTTCAAATCCATGTTGTTCAAGGGTCAACTGTATATATGTCATTGATTTTTAATTGATTTATGTTATCATCAGAGAAAATATTCTGTATAATTTTCACTCTTTCAAATTTATAGAGACTTATTTTGTGGCCCTATGGTCTATCTAGATAAATGTTCCATATTCAGTTTAAAAGAATGTGTAGAACTACCATATGACCTAGCAATCCCACTACTGGGCAAATACCCTGAGAAAACCATAATTCAAAAAGAGTCATGTACCACAGTGTTCATTGCAGCACTATTTACAATAGCCAGGACATGGAAGCAACCTAAGTGTCCATCGACAGATGAATGGATAAAGATGTGGCACATATATACAATGAAATATTACTCAGCCATAAAAAGAAACGAAATTGAGTTATTTGTAGTAAGGTGGATGGACATAGAGTCTGTCACACAAAGTGAAGTAAGTCAGAAGGAGAAAAACAAATACCATATGGTAACACATATATATGGAATCTAAAAAAACAAAATGGTTCTGAAGAACCTGTGGGCAGGACAGGAATAAAGACACAGATGTAGAGAATGCACTTGAGGACACAGGGAGGGGGTAGGGTAAACTGGGACAAAGTGAGAGAGCGGCATGGACATATATACACTACCAAATGTAAAACAGCTAGCTAGTGGGAAGCAGCCACATAACACAGGGAGATCAGCTCAGTGCTTTGCGACCACCCAGAGGCGTGGGATAGGGATGGTGGGAGGGAGACGCAAGAGGGAGGGGATATGGGGATATATGTATATATATAGCTGATTAACTTTGTTATACAGCAGCAACTAACACAACATTGTAAACATTTATACTCCAATAAAGATGCTAAAAAGAAGAATGTGTACTGTGAAGATTTGCTTGTTTGGTTGCATCTCTCCTTCCTCCAGTAATTACTCCACACTTTCCTAAAAGAGGTCTGATGATGACCCACTCTTCCTTAAAAATTGCTCATGGCTCTCTAATGCCAAATTCTATGGGGATCTTTACCTACTTTTCCAGATTCATGTCTAATTTTGTTATCTGAGCATTTGGGGCTGTTCCTAGAACATGCCATCTCATTCATTCTTCTGTACCTTTCCAATCCCACTTCCTGTACTTTTGAGTACCTTTTCTTCCTCACACACCTTGTAAAGTCTCACACTCAAGACCTTCAAATATCATGTCCTGTCTATGACTTACATAAATATTTCTTAGATTATTTTGTTAGGAATGTTATTTACATGTTCTCTAGGTTTTCAAATTTTCTTTTTTGTCTACTTCTTTTATAAAAAATGAAGAGAGAAGTATGAAAACTTCCACATTTAATTTTAAATTTGTTTATGTCTCCCCTAGTTCTATCAGTTTGCCTAATACATTTAAGAGTTTTTCTTCTGAATTGCACACGTTTAGAATTGTTATGCCTTCGTGTTGAACTGATGCTTTTTATCATTATGAAAAGGTTCTCTTTATCTCACAGTATTCCTTGTCCTGAAGTTTCCTTCATCTGCTACAACTAAAACCACACCAGCTTTCTTAATGTTTTCTTGGTATATACTTTTTCATATACTTCCAACATTTTTGTGTCTATGTATTTAAATTGCATATCTTGTAAGTAGCTTAGAGATGTTTCCTGATATTTCTACTTAGTCTGACAATCACTGCCTTTGATAAAAATGTTTTGTCCATTTATAGTAAATGCAATTATAAAAAATAGTAAGTTTTCCTCTTTGTCCCCTTTGTTCCTCATTTCTTGCCTTCTTTGGATGAACTGAGTGTTTTTTATGATTATATTTTAATTCTTCAAATGACTTTTCAACTATTCTTTCTATTTTGGGGGATACGTCTTTATTTATCATAGACTACCATGAATTAAGACTGTACTACTTTCCATATAATTGGATTATTATTCATTTATTCTCCCTTCTTCCTCTGTGCTATTGTTATCATATATATATATATATTACTTTTATGTGTTACAAAATCCCAGAATATATATATTTTTTCAGTATAAGAAAAGAAGTAACTAGTCATTTTTTTGTTTGTTTTGGTGGTACGCGGGCCTCTCACTGTTGTGGCCTCTCCCGTTGCGGAGCACAGGCTCTGGACGCGCAGGCTCAGCGGCCATGGCTCACGGGCCCAACCACTCCGCGGCATGTGGGATCTTCCCGGACCGGGGCACGAACCCGTGTCCCCTGCATCGGCAGGCGGACTCTCAACCACTGCACCACCAGGGAAGCCCCGTAACTAGTCATTTTAATTTGTATAATGTTTCTTTCTGATGCTATTCATTCCTTCCTACAGCTATAAATTTCCATCTGGTATCATTAGGTTTTCCGGTTGAAAAATTTTATTTAGCATTTCTTTTTGTAGATTTATTTTATGCTGGTGAAAATTCTTCCAGCTTTCATTTATCTTACAATATATTAAGTTCACCTTTTCTTGAAGGTTATTTTTACTGCATACAGAATTTTAGGTTGACAGATATTGTTTCTGTCAGCACTTTTTAAAGATGTTATTGTACTATTTCCTGGACTCTTTTGTTTCTGATGAAGTCAACCATTATTCTTATCCCTGTTCCAATATGAACAAAAGAAATATGTTTCTTTTATGCTGGCTGACTTTAACATTTTCTCTTTTTTTCTGGCATTTTTACTTCTGATGTGCTTTCATATGTATTTCAACTGCTTGGTTTACTGAAGTTACTAAATCTGTAAATTTATATTTTTCAGTGAATTTGAAAAATGTTCCTCCATTGTATCTTCAAATATTTTTTTCTGCCCCATTTTTTCTATCCTTCTGTGATTCGAATTACACATCAATTAGATTGTTTGATACTGTCCTAAATGTCACTGAAATTTTATTTTCTTTCAGTCTTTATTTTCTGCATTTAATTTATAATAACTTCTCTTCAGATTCAATGATATTTTCTTCTGATGTGACCAGCTTTTTGTTAGGTCAATCCAAATTTTTTTTCAAATTCTAGAAGATTCATTTGGCTTTTTGATACTGTCATTTCTCTAATGGTGTTTCTCATCATTTTATTAGCTCTGTCCTCTTACAGATTTTTAAAGTTATTTGTAATAGCTACTAAATTATACATCTGGGACATGTGTTGATCTTCTATGGACTGCTTTCTTATCCAAATTATTTGCCACATTTTTCTTATGCTTTGTATGTGTAGTAATTTCTTTATCACTGCATATCATTGGCAATATGAATGATATACTGTAGAGCCTCTGAATATTATCTGCCTCTAAAGAATATAGGGTTTTATACTTGCAGGCAGTTAAATTACTGGTAGATCACTTTGATCCTAGAGAGACTTGGTTTTAGGCTTAGTTATAATGGGTAAATTTTGGTTTTAATTTTACTCATAAGGTATGTAGTTCTGAGTCCTGAGCTAACGTGTAAGATATGGTTCTACTGAGGTGTTAAGGGAAAGCCCACAGCATTCAAAAAGCTATTCAACAAACTTGTTGGAACTTGATTTGTAAACTCTGTCTTCCTAGATGCAGGCAACTGCTGAAATCTCTGCCTCTTGCATACTGCTTTCTTCTAGGCTTCTTGAATCCTCCCTCTGCATATATATTTTAAAATATTGTCCAAGAATCTGAAGCAGTTACATGCAGAGTTTAGAATTTCCCCTCTATGGCTTCTTCCTTTCCAGGAGTTTCCTCCAATTCCCAGCTACTCTGATAGCACTAAGCTCTAACTTTTTTCTCTTCAGCCCATTTCTGTTCGAACTGTAATCTCACGCTGTGGTAGAACACTAGCAAATGCTTTTAAGGAAAAGCTATTTAAACATGGCATTTTTTCTCTCAAGAATTATGTCCTCTACAGTTTCTGGCTGTTTGTTTATTGGTAGCTTTAGGTATTTATTTTAATATTTTGTGCAGAATTTATACACAGTGGTCACAGGATTAATGTAACACAACCTTTTCTGCCATTTTCAGAACTGGCATTCCCCTACTGATGAGAAAAATTTTCTTTCAATAAGAATATTCATTTCATTACCAGTGAAAGTAACAAAAATATTTGATCTGTTACTTTAACTTATGTTTTCTGTTTTATACACTTTTTTGATAATGTTTATATTTTTCAATCTAATTTTTTCCCTTTGATAACTTGATAGACACAGAATAAAAAAGGAAAAGATGGACTGTTTGGTAGTCATGGTCCAAGTAGCATAATAATCATTTTAAAGCTGTTCAATTGATCAATAATATATTAAAAGCCAATGTATCTGTGACAGCCCCTTCCTTCCAAAAGTCAGTCAATCAGAAACACATTCACTCTAATATATATGCCACTAAGTGCCACGCAATCAAAAACAGTTTCATCCAAGTAACTATGCTTTTACCGATGATGTCACCCCATGTGCACCTCTGAGATTCAACCAGTCTCTGAACTCTATGATTTTTAAAATTCTCATGTATGATTAGTAGTCTGCTCTGCCTGGAGAGACTGTGCCTGATTATCAACATTATTCTATACTGTAATAAGCAATAAACTCATCTTCAGAATTTTTTTTTTAGCTCCTCAGTGATGGTTGTGTTATCCTTTAACAGTATAAAGCCTGTTTTAAATTTTACTAATTATTACTATTATATATCCCTATCAGTGTCAGGATGAATGCCCTCTTCCCTCTCAGTCTTCACTCTACTTTTGTTGAACTACCAGTTTTTTGGTGTGATATTCACGGTTTAGTTTATATATTTATCTGATTATCTTATACTTAAATGTAGTGTGTTTTTCTTTTTTCATTAAGATGAGTTCTAATTTATATCCATAATTATACAAGTCATTACAGTTAATTTTATATTTAAGTTGCTTCTCTGTGTGTTCTTTATTTTGATTCATTTTTGGATTACTTGAAATTTGCCCCTGGGTAATTTTTATCAGGAGCTCTTCCTAGTTTATTTCCTGCATTTTTATATATCCAAGATTTTTTGTTTTGTCTTGTTCTGCCTTCAGACTATAATAATAATATGTTTGAGTACAGCCTTTGTTGATACAAGCTTTCAGCCTTCACCCTGAACACCTAGCCTCTTTGTTTTGTAGTATTACTGTTGCAGAGCTGTAGAATCATGATAACCTATACTTTTTGCTGTTGTTGTTAGTAACCTTACATTTGTTTTCTGCCCTGATGCCTTTACGGTACTTTTTAAATCCTTGAAATGAGATAATTTCATTAAGGTTGTTTACAATTTTTATCTCTATCTATTCATTTTGCCTCCTACACAGTGAGTCCTTTTTCTTAAAATTTTTTTTAAATTTATTTATTTTATTTTATTTATTTTTGGCTGCTTTGGGTTTTTGTTGCTGTGCGCGGGTTTTCTCTAGTTGCGGCGAGTGGGGGCTGCTCTTCGTTGTGTGAAGGGCTTCTCATTGAGGTGGCTTCTCTTGTTGCGGAGCATGGGCTCTAGGTGCACGGGCTTCAGTAGTTGTGGTGCATGGGCTTTGTTGCTCCGCGGCATGTGGGATTTACGGGACCAGGGCTCGAACCCACGTCCCCCGTATTGGCAGGTGGATTCTTAACCACTGCACCATCAAAGAAGCCCTACAGTGAGTCTTTTTAATCTAAACTACAGTTCTTTCCTCTTTATATGACATTACTTCAACTATATCTTTAAATATTCATTTATTTTCCACTTAATTTATTCCCTAATTATTATTCTAGAAAAAAAATCAAAACTATACATCATGGAATACAAGGTGTTTTATGATCCAGTCACTCACTATCTTTTACATTTATCTTTTAGTGAATCCTTTCAACTCCACACCTGATGCGTTAGACACATAGACCTGCTTTCTGAATCCTTATTCAACATTCATAATCAAGTTTTCATTTTGTATAAAGCATTTCTAGAACTCCTAGATAGAATTTTTCAATATCTCCATTCTACTACCACTGGTACCAACACATATTTTATCAGAGCAGAGATGAAACTCAATTGCTTTTACATGTTCTCCCCTACTAGACTGTAGCTATTTAGAAGGTAAGTAACCTATATGATTTGTCCCAGTGTCATGTGCATTTACCATAGTGCTTGGCATAGAGGAAGTGCTGTTTAATAAATGTTTGCAGAATGAATGAATGGACTTACAGTTGGCATTTATTGATATATTGATCAGGGAGTTATAAAACTGGGATTTTATCATGCTTGGAAACTTCCTAATTATTTGATTTTGTAGCTCTGTGCCCTTGTGTTCTCAGTTGTACTTTGGTGGGATTTAGGTACGTAATTAATAAGTTCTCTTCTAGCTCTGAAATGCCATGACTCTCTAATTACATTTCTCCCTTCATCATTATTTCTTCTGGATAATAGGGAGGTCTGTATAGAAATTCAACAAAAACTTAAGTCCATCAGGGGAAAAAAAAGATAATAACATAGCTTTTACTATATGCAAGATACACAGTTTACCTCATTTGATCATTACAACCCAATCATGTAAATATTATTATCCTCATTTTACATATACACAACCTGAGACATATAGAGATTAAGTACTATGCTCATGTTCACACATCGCCTGTAAGTGATGTAGCTAATATTTGGAAGCTAGGTAGACTTACTCTTCTGTTCTGTGCTCTTAACTAGCATTCTATGCTGCTTCTCATTGTTTTAGACAGCTAGAATTCCATTTAAATATAAATCTTCTTTATCAATGAAGGTCATTATTGCTTGCTCTTAGAAGGTGCTCACTGTATATATTTGTTGAACGACTGCATAAACTTTCATGATTTACCTGACCAACGTGTTGTTATATCATGCATACTATAGCTGCAAGCACTCTGTAAATATAACATAGCACATCTAATTAGATTTCTTGCACTTTCCATATTTATGTGTAATGAATGCTAAAATAAAACGCAGTTGAGATCTTTATAAAGCACCAAATGCAGCATTAAAAGAAGAAAAACTTAAAAACTAAAATATTTTTCAAGTTCTTATATTTCAGCTCAACAATGCTACAAATAAGAGCATTATTTACAAAATACAGTGGTAATAATGCCTCCTGCAGATTAGCATAGAGAATGTATATCAGCAATAAAATTGTAAATGTATTAGGCAGGTATAATACCCTGTGTTCAGTGCTCTCAGGATATAGTGGCATTCAAATCTGAACAAAAATTCAGATGTTAGTATAGTCTTTACATTATAGCCTTTTTAATTTTAAAAATAGAATTTAAAAAAATCCCGTAATGGTGGGTACAACTCTATTAAAATGTTAATATGTATAGTTTAAGATTAAAAGTACCATAGAGTCACTATATAAAATATAGAAAACACTGACAAGCAAGAGGATGGAATCCTATAATCCTACAATTCAAAAATAACCATTGGCAACATTTGGGTATATCTCCTTCCTGTCTTGTGTAGATAGGGGTGCGTGTGCGTGTGCGTGTGTGTGTATGTGTGTGAGAGAGAGAGAGAGAATTTGAGCATATTCCAATATGTAGATGAGGATATGTTGACAATGACACTGATAATCCAAATGCAATGTCCCCTGCTCCCTCATAATCTTCAAGGACACTCCACCTGTTGCAGAGTCCCCATTATTTTTGGAACGACTAGCATTTGCTTTGACTCCTCTGTTGTTTCAGCTTCCCAGTCTTACTGTTCAAAACCCCTTTGCTGCTGCCACTACTGATACAGCCCAACGTGAGAATATCTGTGTCTGTGCCAAGAGTTCCTGCCTCATGTTGGCTCCATGCGGATTTAGGAAGACCACTCCTCTCCCTTACTCTGTAGTCTATGTTGTCACCAGGAGCTGACTATGTGGGATCTCCTGGCCTCTGTGAGTCACACAGTCATTCATGAAGACACCTCCTTAAGATTCTCTCTCTAACTACCCTGTTTATAGGGGCCCCATACAAATACAAAAAAAAAAAAAAAATGAGGTCAGATGAGCGACCAGGCGCTAATGAATCCATTTTTTTTCTTGACTCTTTTCTTTCTGCAATAATGTACTAGGATCCACCATACAAATTCATCAATACTCAGCCACTGTTTACATACAAAAATCAGCAATTTTCACATGCTTTGACATAATGACATTCTCTTTCTCGTCTTTGAGCGTGAACCCCAGAGGCCCTGTGGCTAATTCCTAACATTCCTCTGCCTTTTCATTCTCTTTTTATTCTTCCTTGTAGTAATTGAGCCCCCTTTAATTTTAATTAGACACAGCTACACAGAGACTAGCTTTGCCTCTATTCCTCCAGCATGGCATCTAGCATACCCACACGCAGCATTAATGTCCTCTGGCAACCATCGGCAACATTTGGGTATATCTCCTTCCTGTCTTGTGTAGGTAGAGGTGCGTGTGCATTTGTGTGTGTGTGTGTGTGTGTGTGTGTGTGAGAGAGAGAGAGAGAGAGAGAGAGAGAATTTGAGCATATGTGCTCTGCTCTGGATCCAGAGTCAGAAGATAGGGGCTTGCTCTCTGGGTCTGTCAAATCTAAGGCAGATGGCATACTGAATCTCACCTAGTTCTCCTGGCCTCAGAGGCATCCTCTTGAAGGATAGTGAATATACCAGATGCCTTGCCCATTGCCTTCATGCAATGGCTGGTTTCTAGTATCCCTTCCAGCTTTAAAATTACATGGTTCTAATGAACATACACAGTCTCTGTTTAAACTTTTTCAAAGTCACTCACCCATGTAGGTAATTTTACTTTCTCCCTTTGGATATTTTTCACAAATCTTGATTTAGTGCCTAATGCGATTATAAAACTAGTTTAGCTTGTACGTCATATGTACACATGTACCTACATTTTGTATTTTGTATTCCTCATAGCATCTAACAATAAGACTCATTAAATACTTTTCAAACTTTACTTAATTCATGGTAAGAAGATGGACCTTAGTCTTCTCAATACGTAGTAAAATTTAGTGCATGAAACGTGAGTGATAAAATTCAAAAACAGATTGCTTTGAAATTTTAAGCAACTAAGGTGCTATTTAGTAATATACTGATTAAAGGTTCTAGTTAACACTTTCATGACCTAAAAGGATTAATGTGGTTTCCAAATAATAATAATAACAATAATAACAATTATAATACCTTGTGTTATAATGCATCATTTTTGTAGCACTAAGAAAAGAAAAAGATGCCAATTAAACTATGACTGTAAGATATATCCTGATTTCAGAAATACAAAAAAGGTAAAAAAAAAATGTGTCTTAGAATTGATAAATTACTGAAGTAAGAGATAATAATAACCACAGAAACTGTGCTAATACTACTATAACTCTTACGGTGTTAGTAAGATAAAGTGTCTTATAAGCATGCTCTCATTTATACCATGAGGTAGATGGTTCTATTTTATGAACATAAAATGAAGGATTAGAGAAAAATAGCAATTTTCCCAAGGTTGTAGAATCTGGTAGATCCACCTCTATCAGACTCTATATAGAGTGATTTTTTTAAGTAAGTATACTATAATCTAGGTGTGGTGTATTTCTTTCAAAAGTAGGCACTTCTAACTGGAGAAATTAATTATGTTTGGATTACTTGGTTTTCATCCTAAACACTGGTGAATTGGAATGAAATCTCCAGAGTATCCTATCCTACATGTATTTTTCATACTCGTGGCTAATCATTTTTCTCTGTTAGTAAATTGGCTTGTTTTCTTTCATTCTTTTTAACAAGATGCCAGGGGGATATAGTATTGACTGTGGGATGAAGTTCAAGTGTTGTAAGGATTCCCTAAACAAAATGTATTTCTGTAGTTCTTAATCAGGCAATGTGTGAAGGATTTACATCAGGATCTTCTGCACAGATGACGAATGAAAGTCCCCCAATTTCACATCCTTGGAGACATAAAATATAATTGGTGTACTGTATTAAAAAGCTAATGGTTAGATCTCCTTGTTGCTGATCAAGGACATATTTTTTTTTTGCTCCAGAGGGAGTAGAAGACAAATTTGTACTGTCAATTTTCAGTTATCTGGGTGCTGATTGTTTAGTTCTCTCTCTCTTTCTTTGCTGGTGTGAGGCCCCTGCAACACATTTGAGATCTTTAGTACTTGGATAATGAACAACTTGAAAGCAAAAAGATATACGTTCACTTAATTTTTCAGCTTGTTAGCAGCTCTTGAAGAGCTTAGATGGATAAAAATGAATAAGAACCATGTGATTGTGAGCAGACTATACAGCTACATAAATCCTGAAGGTTAGTCATCAACAAAACCAAGATGGCAGTGTCTGTCATTTACTAGATGTGTGGCCTTAGATCAAATATGAACCCTGCCAATCTTACAAGGTTTGTGTGTGTATTAAAAAATGTATTTGTATTTTATAAACTGGAAAGTGTCTCATAAGTTGTAAAGCACCTATATATTAGCATTTTCTTTTCCTACTCGCCATTATCAACTTACAGTTCATTTGATCAGGTTAATTATAGTATCAATATCACTGAAAATTAGAATTATTTTAAGGCAACACTTCTCAAATGGCTTGTCATAAAGGACCATTAAAACTTTGGCATGGACATAGGTACACTACCAACTGTAAAACAGATAGCTAGTGGGAAGCAGCTGCATAGCACAGGGAGATCAGCTCAGTGCTTTGAGACCACCTAGAGGGATGGGAGGGAGACACAAGAGGGAGGGGATATGGGGATATATGTATACGTATAGCTGATTCACTTTGTTATACAGCAGAAACTAACACACCATTGTAAAGCAATTATACTCCAATAAAGATGTTAAAAAAAATAAAAGAGACTAAAGAAACATTAAAAGAAAAAAGGTACACTTTGTTATGTATATTTAAATCACAATAAAAAATATGCCGTAAAAAAAAAAACACAACTTTTTTCATCCATTGTGAACTGATAATTTTATACATAGCAAAGAAATTAATTATTAAAAAAATAATATAAATAAAAAGAAAGATATTAAAAATACAAATTTCAATTAGTTGTCATTAAATTCAATGGGCAAAAAATTAATGTGCTGAGTTGCTATAAATGTTTCTAAACTCTTCCTCCTCATGACTGTATTTATTTCATTGTGAATTGGTTATTAACTTTTCAGAGACCAGTACTGTTCAGATCACACTTTTAGTAGCACTGGACTTGGGGAGCACACAATATGGTACTTAACAGGGTTACAAGACTGCAAAACCTGGACCCCAATTACTCTCAGTGCTGGTTTTCTCACCGTTCTTTGAAGATGTCACCCTCACTCTCATCATCAAGACCACCAAGACTTGAGCATGCTGCTTCCTCTGTATGGCACGATCCTACCACCATGCTTTGCCTTGATGATACCATCTTTTCCTTTAAATTCCCAATTATACTTCACTTCTTCAGGAAACCCTTTCTTGAACTCTCAGACTCAGTTATGTTACTTTGTTATAGGTTCTCATTACACACCTACTTCTCCTTTACATTTCCTTTAGCTATAAATTCTGTTTGTGATAATTTGTTGCCTATTAACAACCACATACTGAAACCTTCTCAAGGCCAAGGACTGTGTGAATGTCTTTCAATTTCTGAATCCCAGCACTAATAACTGCTTGTCACATAGTAAGAATGTGACAGATATTGCTGACTGATGGACTATTTTTCTGGGCTAAGTAAGTTTAAGAGTTGATTACACAAAAGAATTTCCCTTAATAAATGCTAATACCTGCCCCCTTTCCCATTTTAAATTACTGAACACATAGGTTAAGTGTGTCATTTTAAATATGTCAACAACAAAGCAAATTCTGCCAAACTTCATGTGGGCAGTGAATAAAATATAATAGGAATGGTTATTTTTTCATATAGTCATGAGACCTATTCATTGAAGTACAACTTCAAGAAATCAATTTGTTAAGGATTTTGTGTCATTTTCATGTAAGCAGTCAAAATTTTCTTGACAGAGCAATATATTGTGGCAATGACTTTTACTACTACTTGGTATCTATTTTACAACAATGTAGTGTTACTGATAAAAATCAATATGGCTCAATTTTGTGATAGTACAGCCATTTATATCATCTCCAGGGAACCTTAGAAACCTCATTTTGTTTCTCTTAAACATTTATTCCAAAAATATTTATATGCCATAGTTTTATGTTTACTTATTGAATGAACAAATATTTCTATTCAAGACTTGAAATTCCCATATAGCACATACAATTACTTTGGCATGGCCAACTTAAGATATTATTTCATCATTTGGTTTGTATCTATGCTATTAAATTATGATTTAAGCCTATATGGTCATTTTCCAATTTTTTCACTTTCTATTAACTTTTCTAACAATGAAATTTTCCATCATTCATCTATCTACAAATCTACATTTATAAAAGTATGAAAAAAACTTTAAGATATATGCTAAGCATTTAGTACAGTTCTCCACTTTCTGTAATTTAGTTTAGAGATAGGATATTCGGTGGGTTGTGTATGAGGGAGTGATTGTCTTCAACTTCTTATTTATATGCTTTACACAGAAGCAGTGAGAATAAAATGTACTGAATAAAATGTATTAAGTAGAAGCAGGGCAATTTTACTGCTGTAATAAATAGAAAAAATCAGATTAAATTGAAAAAGTATATATTCTTAAAGGTATTAAGGAACTGAATAAATAAGGAGGACTAAATATATTAAATTTCCTTATTACTTTACTATAGCTGTGTAACAAATTACTATCTTAAATTTAGTGGTTTAAAACAGCACCATTTTTAGCTCATAGTTCTTTAGTTCAGAAATCTGTGCCCAGCACGACAAGGCTCTTTGGGGTCTTACAAGACGGAAGTCAACCTGTCACCTGGGGATGTAGTTCTTATCTGAGGCACAGAATACGTTCCCAACCTCACTGTTTGTTGGGAGGATTTATTTTATTTTATGGTGGTTGTAGAAATGAGGTCCTAGTTTTGCTGTAGCTCTTGGCTAGGGACCACCTTCAGCCCCACAGGGAACCCCTCTCTATTGGCACTTCACAACATGGATATCTGTCCTCTTCAAGTCAGATAGAGTGCTTACCTATGATTTCCTCTTCTGCAACAAGCCAGAAACAACTCTGTGATTTTAAAGGGCCCTTATGATTAGATTAGGTCTACCTGGATCTAATTATGCCATATAACATAATCTAGTCCTAATAGTAAATTTCATCATATTCAGGACTATGCAGAGCAATTATCCTAGGGGTAGATAATCTTGGAGGATACCTTAATATTCTGATTACCAAAACATTCAATGAGAGAAGAAATTAATGTATAAATTGAGAATCACCAGATACTTTTACTTGTGGGCATTTAGTGATTCTGAGTTGGACTAAGGATAAGTTATAGTCCATAAAGACGGCACCTACCATGCAAAAGAGAAACCAACAAAGAGACTGGCTTGATGAATTCAAAACCAGAGGAGCCCCAAACAAGACATTTGTTGAATTCTGGTAGGCTGAGGCTACAAAGAGCAAAGCAGAGTAAAATCTACTGCTGTATCATGGTACTTAGGAGACATGGTTCCTATAGACAGCAGATATTTTCCACAAATGAGTGTTCAACTATCCTGAGGCTACTTGGGCAGAGATAAAGAGTTGAGCTCCCATCTGTAAAGGCATCCTTATCTTTTAGAGTTTAAGGGACAGAGACAAGCCAGATTCTCAATCAAAAGCACTTCCATACCTGAGGAACAGAGACAAACTAGTGGTGGACTAAGACTTACTAATTGCAACCCAGCTCTGACCCAACTCAATCTTTGACTAAGATATATTGACACATCACCTCTCTTAACTGATTAAGGGAGGAAAGGGAGAATATTAGCTGGTGGAAGGTAACATCTGAAGCTTCTGTGATTCATTTATACATAGCATATGGCATAAAATTTAAAAAAATTCTAGGCATAAAAAGAGTGAGGTAGGGCTTCCCTTGTGGTACAGTGGTTGAGAATCCACCTGCCAATGCAGGGGACACGGGTTCGAGCCCTGGTCCAGGAAGATCCCACATGCCGCGGAGCAACTAAGCCCATGTGCCACAACTACTGAGCCTGCACTCTAGAGCCCGCGAGCCACAACTACTGAAGCCCGTGCACCTAAAGCCCATGGTCTGCAACAAGAGAAGCCACTGCAATGAGAAGCCCGCACACTGCAACGAAGAGTAATCCCTGCTCGCCACAACTAGAGAAAAGCCCACATGCAGCAACGAAGACCCAATGCAGCCAAAAAAAAAAAAAAGAGTGAGGTAAATGTGACTCATAATCAAGAAATAACACAAGCCATGGAAATATACTCACAAATGAAACTGTGATTGGAGTTAGGAGCCAAGAGATTGACAATAATTTTGATGAATATGGGAAATAAAAGAATAGAAAAGATGGACAAAATAAAAGTATGAGGAATTTAAAAACTGTAATCTATAAAAATAATCAAAATATAATTCTAGAAGTTGAAAAATTAATATCTGAAAGTAAGAGCTCATTAATTGAACTTGAAATAAGAGAAAAATAAATTAGTGACCTTAGACATGTCAGTAGAAATTCTCCAAATTATAGTATATGGAGAAAAATTAGAAGGGAAAGAAACAAAAGAGACCAGAAGAGGACAAAAAAAAAAAGTGTAATATGTATATTTGGAGTCCAGATGTAAAGGAGAGAGACTAGAGCAGAAGAGATATTTACAGGGGTAACATATAGAATTTTTCAAATCTGGTGACATATACCAACCCAGACCACAGATCCAAGAAACCTACTGAATGAGAAGCCCAATAAATATTAGAAAACTACACATAACAATAAAGTCAATGAAAAGGAGAAGTTAAAAGCTGACAGGAAAAAAAGAAGCACTACCTTCAAAGTTTCAACAATAAGACTAACAGCTGACTTTTCAAAAGAAATTGTGGAAGGCAGAAGACAATGTAATGGTATACTTGTAATGCTGAAAGAAAAAGATGATAAGAGCCAATGAAAAATTTAAAATAATTAACCAGCAAAATGAACATGGAATAAATAAGACAGAAATTGAGAAATTCTGTCACTAGCTACCTGTCAATACTAATCTTGGTGGAATTAAATTAGAAATTAATATGAAAAATAACTAGAAATCCCCAATTTTTGGAAATTAAACAGCTTAATTCTGAATCCTGTAGATCACAGAATAAATCACAAAAGAAACTGGAAAATAGTTTAAGGTAAATTACACATAATATGTAACATTAAAATTGAGGGATGCAGAAAATCATTGTTCAGAGGGAAATTTATAGCTCTAAATAACATTATAACATTGATATATGATATTGTACACATGAATAATATTCTATACATAAATATTTTATATAATTTCATTATTTTATATTTATTTATATATATATTATATATAAACACATTATTTCTATTTACATATTTTCATCATCCCAACATATATTTTTCATTAGCATTGTGAAATGCCACTCTATTATAAAATCATTACCATATATTTATGCATGATGATTTTTCAGCCTAATTAGATTATTTGATAGTATTACAGATTTCATAGTTTAACAAACAAAAGTTTTCATCCTTCCTGCTGATTTACTTAACTTTAAAGTGAAAGCAATCATTCTTATCTTAAGAACAAAAGTTTGGAAGTGATACAAAAGCATTGTACAAGGAGTCAGTAGAAATTAAGAAAATAACCAATTGATATATAGTTCACAATGGAATTTTGCTATTTTTATTTTAAAAAACACACTTGCAAAAACATAAACAACCAAATTTTTCTCTGAATAATATTAAAAATGACAAGATCATATGATTGAGTGTGAGGTTGGTGTCTTGGTAATATCAAGTAAAATATAGACAACTTAACTTCACTGAGTAATATTTTTCCTTAAGGCTACTGCACTCTACAAAAAGGAAATTTTATAAAAGTCTATAAAGTTCTGTAGAATACTTAAAAGGAAAATGAAATACTATTAACTACAGGCAGAAGGGTAAATGTTAATTGCAAGATTACATCATTATCAAATATTTAAGATAAGTTGTGAAATTTTGCAGCCTTAAACAATGGCCATTTTCTAGATGACCTCATTAATGTGTTTTGGTACCTGGCACAATGGAATTTGAACACAAATGAAGCATGGAAAATAGTGTTTTGTACTATTAATCTGGTAAGATTTTTATGGTAGGACAAAAAGATAAATGTTTTAGTAGAAAGAAGAGTCAGAACCCAGTTCTTTGCATAATCACTTGTGCGAACCTGGGCAAGTCATAAACTTTTATTTACATGGACAAACTCTGAAATCATACAGATACAGATGACATAAATTTCATATTTCTCTTCATTTGGAATTTTCACACTGAATGTATCTTATTAAAACAAATAATAGACTTGCCATTGAACCTTCAAAACCTAGGAAAACTTTTGCTCTATTGAGCCTAATACTGGTGAAGAACTTTATACTTTACAAAATTTTTGTGTATCTTTTCTCACTAGATTATCCTAACCAGCCAGGGATTTAGGAAGGCATGAGATAATTAGCACTTTATATGTATTTATGAGCAACATGATCCGACCTACATGATCACCAAACCAAATCTGTGGTCAAGTACAGCACTTTATAATGGAGTTTTGCTATTTCACATAGAATTTAATTTGGTCAAACAATACAAAACAAGGAAAATCTATGTTCATGTCATATAGCCTCATCTGTATTCACATTACCTCTTCCAGATCACAAACATCAGCAGGGATAAATATATAAGAATAGTTTCAGGAGTAATGGAGTTATGCCTTGCTGTTTGACACTGTTGGAAACGCTATCAGAAGTACAGGCTCCAGGCAAGGAGGAAGAAAGCTTTTTCATATGGGGAGAATAATGGTAATTGGGCAAGGAGGCCCTCATTACTTCCTACAGACACTGTATTCCAGCGTTTCACTCAAGTGAACAATGAACCTGCTTACACTCTTTATGGCAGCTGAATCTCTTGACCTACTCATTAGCGAGCTAGGGTCAAGAAAGAGTTCTGAAAGCCCAAGATGGGTAGGGGACCGTTAGGCAAGTTCCTTTTTTAGCTATACCATTCATACCATGTGTGGCTGGTTTCCTAGTTTTAGTTAATCATTTATTGATTCATTAACCTGTCATTCAAGACCTTGAACCAGCCTTTGGGTCTGATCTACTCTGGAGTTCACCCTCATTGGGCAACTTCTTATTCTGCAACAATTTCCTTCATAAAGCACATGTGTTATATTTTTTAAAAAAACACAAAGGTCCATAGTGACCACTTTCAGTACAGTATCATTGAAGAAGCAACAGGAAAGACCATGACTTAAACAAGGCTGGGATATGGTGAGAACCCCAAGGAATGCAGTACAGGACAGAGGCAGCTATTAAAGGAAAATAAAGCAGGCCTCTAATTTGGAAGCAGCTGCAAGGAAGGTAGTGGACACAGAAACTAGTTAAGAAAAATGCTGAAGCTGAGCCACCAGAGACAGTCGTGGGTCTCAGCAAACCACACTCTCGTTCAGAACCCCTGCAAAAGAATTTTTAAGTCAAGGTGCAGAACCCTGCACTTGCCCTGTTGCATTTCATTTTCAAATATTGAGGCCATTATTGTAATCTGCAAAGACCTTTTCAGATCCTGCTCTACTAATCAGGTGTTTGGTATTCTGCTGTGTTGTATATCATGTGCAGATGTGACAAGCTCCCCCTCTATAGAGAGTTAAGTCACAGATAAAAGTGCTGAAATAAGAGAGGGCCAAAGGAAGAAAATCATTAAAATTGCCACTTAAAACTTAAAATTCCCTTCATGTCTCCCATTTAGGAGTTTTCTTTTGCTAAAATCTCGAACTTTAATGATCTCCTACTCTATTGTCATTTGTTAAAATTCTATGTCATTTTTTGTGGCCCAGCAACAGTCAACTCTTTCAAAAGCCTAACAAGATACCACAAGCACAATCTGACAGTTACATCTACTGATTATATAGGGCTACTTGTAGGCCTCTTGCAAAGCTTATCTTCTGCCTTGTTTCAGATACACTCCCCTATTTCCTTACCCAGTTTTACAACTCCATGAGTCCTGGGATTATGTCTTATCTACCATCTTACCCTGCCTCTACTTAGCAGAGGTTTGGGCTTTTTGTGTAGGATATATTTCCCAAATATCTGCTAATGAGTACCTATTATCTAAGCACTCTGGTCAGGCCTATTAAAATCAAGAACAGGATTAAAAGATTAAAGTATGTTCTTTCCTTACAATGAATGTTTTCTTCCATTTGTTTATGGAACACGGAGAACTTTTTCAGCAAAACTAGCTCTTGCATTCATATTTTTCTCCTCAATTGAAATCAAAAGCAAAAAAATCAGTGCTACCATCAACTCTTTTCTGAATGTTATCCTCCTTGGTCTGATTTAATAGATTTTATGGAATTTAATGGCATATGAGCTGGCTTTTCCTTTTCTCAGCTTAAATCACTAAGCAATTCAAAATATGGACAGTCCATATTTATGAATCCTCTGCCCCAAGTAGAAGAGAATTAGAGGTGACTAAAATAAATCCTTGATATACTTTTGGAGCTGAGTCCTTCATGGAAGGCCTTACCAGCTATGCTACAAAGATTACAGTTGCCAAAATACAATCAAGCAAATAAATAGGACAGAATTCCATCCAATATAAGTGAGTGTCGCATATTTTATTGCACAATGTGGTTATCTATGATTTATAACATTCCATTTTTCATGCAGAGAAAGTTGCATATATTCCAAGAGGTTATAAACCTTGATTTTTTTTGATGCATAGTTCAATCTGCTTTATTTGCTACAGAAAACAATACTTGTGGGACACATAAATTTTACTTTACCTCCGCTGGCATAATATAATAAATGATTAATCAAGTACACTGTAAAGGGGAGAAAAAACACTCTAGCTATATACAGCTGTTTGGACATTAATTTGTTCCCATAATAAGGCTCTGGTTTATGATAAACTGTGTGTAAACCTGGGTTAGCCAATATAATTTGACACCATGCTGATTCTATATGCAAGAATTGCCTGCCACACTAACTGTGATATAACTAAGTGAGCTATCAACCACTGAATAATATCTTCAATAATCTGATGGCTCTGGCTCCACGACTTGCAATTATTCAACTCAATAGGTCTTGATAGTCCAGGACCATTACTTTGGAAACATCAGCTGAGAGAATCTGAGATCCACCTATCTGCTCTGCTATGTCCAAAGGAGGAAGGAATCTAGCTTTGGGTTTCCGGTGACAAAGTTACCCAACATCAGTACTATTTCATATGTAGATATGATATAGATCTCAAGTTATTGTCAAGATCCTCCATTCTGATTTTTTGATCAGAGATGCCTAGATAGACTACTTATCCTTGTTCATTTGCATAAAAATTATCTTAATAAGAACTATTTATTGAGTGCCTATTACTGTGCCAGTTGTTTAATATTTACTATCTCGTTTTATGAGTTCTAAGAGGCTTATGTGTTGGAACTGGTTCATACTGGCTCTTGAGAACTGATTCCACTCATGTCTCCCCAAGTCCACATTCACTGATATTGCAGTGATCACCTGATTGGCCACGGTGAAAGTATGATACCACGAAAATGGACAAATACTACAAATAAGGGCTTTTCAAATTTCTGGTTTAATACCATACTACTGTGACCTTTGGAAGTAGATATTATTTCTGTCTTATCAATGAAGTAATTAAAGCTCAAAGAGGTGAAGTATCTTGCTTATAGTCAGTATAGTCAGTGTGTAATTTTCAGACAGGAATTTGAATTGTAGTCTATTACACACCAGAACACAGGCTCTTCCCAATATGGGTAAATTGTTGAGGCTGCTTACACACTCAAGCAGGGTCAGCCATTGTGAATAAATTGACTGTTCTTCAATAAATTCAATCTAATGTTTACTTTCCCTAATGCATTGGTTATATTGAATTTTTTTTTTAAAGTGCAAATAGCCAGTTATCTCAGTAGAGCTTTTGCACAATAAAACTGTTTTTGTTTTTGTTTTTTTCAGTTTAGTGTGTTTTTTATGGGGATGACTGCTAGGATGAAGTTTTGGCACCTTTTTCTCTTAGTGATATTGACGGGATATTTTAACATTCACATCACAACTAACAAATTTAGCACGAACCACGAGGGGATGGAATGGCAGGAAGAAGGGACAGGTGGGAAAGGAATTTAAAAATGTATCATGATATAAGGAACAATGAAACATTTTTTTAAAAAAGCATGGTGAAAGTACATTTAGAAGTTGTAGTGATTTTTCCTTCAACAGATTATCAATAGCAAAAAGATCCACAGTTTTTCTCTCTACAAGCAGAATAAAATTCCATGTCATTCTTTATAGTAATCCAGAACAGTTTCTAAATTCAAACCATTTTACTTGTTTGACCGCTTGTCTTGTTTCTGTAATTTGTTGTTATGGAAATGACTAAGATGTCAAAACATTGTTCTGTATGGTCCCACAAGGGAAGGAGGGTTTTAGGAGGAAAATTCTGAAGGCGGTTTAGAGGCAAACTAAAAACAAATTTGGACTTTGCACTTAAAAATCAAAACACATTTTTGGCTTGGCTGTGCTTTGATTTTCAAACCACTTCTCCCATGTGGACACTTAATACTCTAGTTTGTGAAAGGTCCATGAAGCCCATTTTCAGTTGTTTACCATACACTCATGAACCTCAATGAGTCAATGACACCATTACTTGCTTGCACACTGGGAATAATTCAACCATTTTGAATGAATTGACCAGCCAAATATAAATGAAATAAATCAAACCAGTTATTTGGAATAATGGATAGGCTAAATGATTGCTTAAAATACCTGCAGTCTGTCAATATCTTTCTATTATTTTGTGAATATAGACATGCGTTACAAAAGGTCAACACTTTATCAAATGTAAAATCTATTATCCTGAAATGTTTATTTTAAAGATCAAATGGATTGCTATAATTTAAATATATGCTTAAAACGTGAAAACGTGAGTTTCAAAACACCACTATAAAAACATGTATTTTTGTAAATACATACATTTATTCTTTCTCATTTTAGGGCAAAGGGAATGACTGCAGTACTACTTTCAACTTGCCGTTGTATGGCTTCTGCAAAAATTGGCCAAGGTAGTGCTTTGCAAATAATAAACCTAAACCATTGACCTCACTACCAGGATTCCATGGTGGAGAGAAGAAAGATTAAGAAAGAAAGATTAAGATTAAGAGATCTGAGATTTTGCAGTTAAGACCTAGGAGGAGAGAACTAGAATATTTATCCTATGGAGGAAAATGTGAGAGAATATAAATGTATTAATATAACATGGGGAGTATAAAATATCTTACTTTAGATGTTCTGGAGGTTTACTTTGTAGCATTGTATATAGTCCATTTTAATAAATGTTTCATGGCTGATTAAGTAAAACACATTTGCTTGATTTAAGAAAAAAAAAAGCAAACGTGTAAGATACCATTTTCTGGGACACAGTCGTCAGTATGCCAGACACCCTTCATAAAGGTAAATTCTGACATGTCCAAGTCTTTGGAAGCAGATTCCTCTCTTGGAAACCACATCAGATAGATGTACTTCTGCCACTAACCTGGCAAGTAATGATCTGCCGCGTGGTCTACAAAATGATAAAACTAAAGACCCCTAGTGTCGAGTTTTCCTTCTCAGACAAGCCACTAACCCTCCGTGTAATCTTCATCTTGAACCCCAATGGTTCATAAGCTCCATAGTGGGGGGAACCATATCAGGATTATTTAGCAATGCATACATACCTGGCTACTAGCACAGTGCATGGCAAATAGCAGTTTCACGATAAATATTTGTGGAATGAGATTTAGTGAATCCTAACTTTTCTCAGGGTCCATGTATTTATCTGTAAAATGGGAATGGACCAAATATAACTCAAAATGTGGTTGTTGAGAAGAAAATTGAGATTCTGTATGTGAATGTATTTTTTAAAAGGCTACTCTTAAATTTTTCACTTTACAAGTATTTCTCCTTTTTCATTATTTATAGCAGCCATATGTAAAATACATACATTCTTCACCTGGAGAGGATTGGTTGTAGTAGATATTAGAAAAAAAACTGACATTAAAACCAGGTGATTTTTTTCAACCTTGGATTTTCCTCTTGCAAATTTGATGGTTATTTTTTAAATGGAATTATTTCTGCATTATTATGAACTTCTGGCAGTATTACCTTAGGCAGTTTGAAATTATTTCTAGATAATTATTCTATTATTTAACTGTATCATGTTACTGCTCCCTTTGCTGAAACAATGTTCTGTGGTCATATACCATGGAATTCTCCAGGCAATGCTTAAAATTGTCTTTGCATATATTATGTTTTTCTCTGATTGAATTTTACTCTAAGTGTTGAGTCCCTGTGTAATTCCTACTTATCATTTTTAGCTTCAGTCAGCTCTATATAAGTCCCTCAATGTTACTGCTCCAGTCTCCAAACAAGGGAATTGATCATAGGCTTAATATCGATGACCTAATTTGATAAAATATAACATGAGTTATTCAATGAACAGTCTATGTTATACTAAAGAAAACTCATAAGATAGGGACAGATTACATTTGATCCCTGCAATTACTACTGTTATTGTAATATCCTAAAGTTCTCCCAAAGTTATTTTAAAATTAGTCTACAATATTAAATACTGTCGAGAAAAGTAATTTTCTTTAAAATAATGAAGAATAGAGACTCCTTTAAAAAGATGAAACAAATGCATTTTGAAAAGGAGAAGGAAAAAAAGCTAATGTTTTTTAAGTCTACAATGTGCCAAGTACTGTGACAGGGAATTTACACATATAATCTTCAGCGGCAGGTCTGAGATATTATCTCATTTTACACATAAGAAAATGATTCTCAGACACTTGCAGTAACATGATTGATACCATACAGTTAGTAAGTGGTGCAGAGCATGTATGATTTTAAAATAAGTATTACGTTTTAGGATAGTGCTAGATTTACACAAAAATTGTGAAGATAGTACACAGAATTTCCATATATCTTACACCCAGGTTCCCCAACTATTAACTTTTATGTTAGTATGAAACATTTATCACAACTAATGAACCAATATTCATACATTATTATTATTATCTAAAGTCTGTATTTTAATTTTCTTAGTTTCTACCTAACCTCCCTTTTCTTTTCCAGGATCCCTCTGAAGATACCACATTACATGGAGTTGTTATACAACCTTAGGTCTTCTCTTGTCTGTGACAGTTTATGAGATTTTCCTTGTTTTTGATCATCTTTACAGTTTTGATTAGTATAGTATAATCCTTGCTCTGGCCCTAGAATCAGACATTTCTCCAAAGAGTTCTAATACCTTTCATTGGAGAATGGTATTGGAAACTAAGGTCTGGACACCAGGTTTACATTTCCATTGCTCCTAGGTGTGGTGTGGTTGCTTCTAGGACTTAGAGATAGAGCAGGGAAATATTTTTGTATATACTAATCTCTCTCTCTCTCTCTCTATATATATATATATATACATATATATATATGTATATACATATATAAAGTTCTCTATGTTTATATATGGTTTTCTATCTCTATATATGTACAAATTTATAAATATTTCTGTGTGTTTCCATCTGTACCTATAGTAAGTTAATATGAGTTTACACTGATGTCTCAAACACTGGATGGTGGGAGACAGGTGTTTCACTGTTGGAGTGGGACATTACAGATTAGCAAAGCTGGGAATAAATGATCCGTGAATCCATGCTAACAATTAAAAAACAAAACTAAACTGTCTCTCACCACCCACCATCAATTTACTTAATTTTTCTATTTCAGTGTACATGTATAATGGTTTCAGAATTGTCAGCTGTGGTCTGCAGGAAACAATTTTACCAACTGGAGTACAGGCTGGAGACCCAGGGAAGAGCTAATGTTGCAGTTCAAGTCTGAAGGACTTTTGTTGGCAGAATTTGTTCTTGCCTAGGGGAGGTCAGTCTTTGTTTTATTAAGAACTTCAACTGATGGGATGAGGCCCACCCACATTATGGAGGGCAGTTTACTTAAAGTCCACTGCTTTAAATGTTAATCTTATCCAAGAAACACCCTTACAGAAGCATCCAGAGTAATACCTGATGAAATATCTGGACACCATGGCCTAGTCAAGTTGATACATAAAATTAACGATCACACCCTTTATTTTTGTTTTTTTGAGAGTTTTTGTCATGAATGGGTTTGAATTTTGTCAAATTCTTTTACTGCATATATTAGTATGATCCTTTGTTTTTCAGTCTATTCTTTTCATCAAAGTTAGTTGATTTACAATATTATATTAGTTCCAAGTGTACAACATAGTGACTCAATATTTTTATAGATTATACTCCATTTAAAATTATTATAAAATATTGGCTATATTACCTGTGCCATACAATATATCCTTGTAGCTTATTTACATAGTAGTTTTTTTTTTTACTACTAGTTTTTTACATAGTAGTTTTTACCTCTTAATCCCCTACCATACATATAGCTGATTCACTTCGTTATACAGCAGAAACTAACACAACATTGTAAAGCAATTATACTCCAATAAAGATGTTAAAAAAAAAAATTCCCCTACCAGTACCTTGCTCCTCCCTTCTTTTCTCTCCCTACTGGTAATGGTTCAGTGTATTAATATGATGAATTACATTGATTGATTTATAAGTGTTGTGCTGATCTTACATTACTGGAAAAAACTCCACTTGGTTATTATCCTTTTTATGTTTTACTGAGTTTGATGTGCTAATAATCTGTTCAGGATTTTTGAATCTGTGTTCAATAAAGGTAATAGTCTGTAGTTTTCTTGTAATTTTTTCGGAAGTGTTGCTTCTACTTCTAATATGTGGCAGAGACTGTGTCTTTTTGCTACAAATGTAACTGTGCTTATATAATGCTGCTATCAACTTGCTCTCCAAACCTGGTTGACTTATATCATCTCTAGATCTAATTCTCCAATGGTGGAATTAAAGGGTATGTTTAGATAAAGTGTCCATTTCAGTTCTAGAAATATGATATCCATTCCTACATGTAATAACAAAACCTCAAATTAAATGATTGTTTTAAGTTTCATAAAAGTCATGGTCCTTGTATTATTTTATCCTCCCAACTACTCCCTGTGGTTGAGTAAAGCAGGTACTGCTTTCACTATTCAGGATGAAGCTACCAAAGTTCATAAAAATTAAGTTTTCCAAGATCGCAGTTTCTAAGTGTTGTTGTTACGATTCAAACTCAAGATCTTTGGGCCAGCATGCCAAATATTTTCATTTTTACAAGAGCACAGATTTATTGCATTCATAAGTAAATTCACACCCCAAAGACCATTCTTCCAAATAACATATTCTCCCAGAGACCATTCCTGCTCTTGCTTAGAAACTTGTTCCATGCATAAAAGGCAAACTGGAAGGAAAGTTCTCAGCAGCTCTGTTGTATAAAAAATGGAATATGCTCAGAAGCCTACCTGTTCTCTTCTTTCTTTCTTGTGCTGTGCTTACTAAAGTTCAGTTTTCTGCTGTAAATATAAATCATATTATTACATTTTAAATTTATTTTTTCAAAATGCAATTTGGCCTAACCAGCAAATGTATAATTGTTCTGCAAGCCCAAATTGCAGAATGGGTATTAGAGGGATATAATTAAATATCAGGGGGGAGGAGGGAGAGTTTTTGTACCCTGCTCAAGGAAAAGAAGAGTGAGTTCACAGTCTTCTGCATTTGCCACCATACTGATATCTTCATATCCTTTTAGCTACAAAGAGCTTTGTTAAGCATTGCACTCCACAGTAATAACAGATTTATAATATATGGATCACTTCCTGAGGCTGTCTGTCAAAAGTGTTTGCTAATGTGATTTCAAAACAAAAGTCAGGTCTAGAGCGTTTCTAATTCCTCATGGAAATGATGTTTGACTTTTGCCATTACACTCCCACTCCATCCTCATCAAACTAAGCAGATTTGTTCTGAGTCTGGTATTTATCTGCCCCTTAGAGGAATAGGCATTTTCCCCACAGGTTTGCAGATAGGTATATTGGTTGTAATGTTTCAAGAGCTGTAATTATTGGTTGTGGTCTAGATAATTGCAAAAAAATTAGAAGATATCAGAAACTTTTGGTTTATGGAGGATTCTGGGTTTGCCTGTGTCGGTGGAGATTCACCAAGAAGTAGCAGTTCTTGGCAAAAGCATTTATCATATTACCTTGGGTGAAGCACGGAACATTTTTCAGAAATTGAACTCTGGAGGTATGTGATGAGAAAGGAGGATGATGAACATAAAATAACTTGTGAATGTGTAAAGAGATGATCTGTATGTTCATGAAACAGCAGTCAGATAATTTGTAAGGACAAGCAGTTCTCGAGAAAGAGAGCCCATATTGAGGTCCTAAGCTGCGATTAACCAAATATTTTCCCTTCATCTGCTTATCTGGGGGAGACCATCACCCATGACTGGAATCATATGACAATAACCACCATCATAGAAACAGTTACCTATTATTGAGTGCTGTGCTAAGAATTCTGAAAAGTATTTATGAGCACATTAATTTTCACACTAACCCTTTGAAGCAATTACTGATATTATCTTTATTTTACAGATGAGGGAAGTGAAGTTAAAGAAGTTGAATGACTAGTTAAATGACATTCAGACAGTAATTGGAAGAGCTAGGATTCCAGGGAGGTCTGCCTCATTCAAAAACTGCTGCTCTTGGTGGAGGGGTAAGATAGGCGTATGGGATTAAGAGATACAAACTACTATGTATAAAAGAGATAAGCAACAAAGATATATTGTACAGCATAAGGAATTATAGCCATTGTTTTGTAATAACATTAAATGGAATATAATCTTTAAATATATTGAATCACTATGTTGTATACCTGAAACTAATATAATATTGTAAATCAACTATAAAAAAAAAGCCTCCTGTTCTTAGCAGGAGCATTACATTGCTTCACTATTCAATATCTGAACAAATGAACAAATGTATGGTATCTGAAAGATGATGCATAAGTTCTTGGAACCAATTCATGCTTAATTTTATATACCACATCAGATGCAGCAGGGTGAAGTAGAGAAAACAAAACAAAAACAAAAACAAATAAATAAACATGGGGTTTGGAATCTGACAAACAGGAATTTCATCTCTTATAAAGGGAAACTGACCAAAAAATATAACCCAAAGGACCATGCTTTCTGGTAGAATAGCCAGAACTCTTAAAGCAACCCAAAGGACTATGCTTTCTGGTAGAATAGCCAGAACTCTTAAAGCTTGCCACACGTCTGTGTATTGTATTAGTTTTCTATCGCTAATGTAACACATTATGTAATAATTATGGCTGAAATAGCAAAATTTTATTATATGATAGTTCTGTAGGTTAGATATCTGATACAGATCTCAGTGGGTTAAAATCAAGATGTCACAAGGCTTTCTAGAGCCTCTAGAAGAGAATCTGCCTTTTGTACTTTCCTTGTCTCATGATTCTTAATCTCCATATTCAAAGCTAGCAATGTTGCATGTCTCTGACCATTTTTCCATAGTCACATCTCCCTCTGACCACAGCCAGAAAAAGTTCTGTGATTTTAAGGACTCGTGTGATTATATTGGGCCCAGGTTGCTAATCCCAGCTAGTCTCCCCAAGGCAAGGCTCTTAATTTAATCACATCTTGAAAAGTCCTTTTTGTCATGTAGCAGAAAATATTCACAGCTTCTGGCATTAAGACATGGACATCTTTGTGAAGCCATTTTTTCTGCCTACCTCAGTGTACAAAGCTTAGAACCTGGTAAATACAGACTAAGATCAAGTACAAGACTAGATAACAAATAGGAAACACTGTAAAGGCCAACCTCACAGTAAGATAATTTTCTAAACATCAAAGAGATGTGTTTTCAATTCTGTCCATCTTTCTCATCTTACAGCTATGAAAATATTCCCCTTTCCTAGAGTTTGATCAAGTCTGCTTTTCTATTCTTCCCTGTAAGGTGCCAGCAATGTTAGAAGCTGGAACAGAGAGGCACAAAAACACCATGGGTCTCATCTTTCCAGATCTCGCACAATTCTCCCTTTAGGCTGTGAAGCTAGCTTCTCCTAGAGGGATAAAAGTCTCTGTCAATTCATCTTTCTTGGAAATAAATGGCCTTTCAGAGTTTGGAGGGAGCAAGATTCTCTGGATAACTTTACCTGGTTCAGATCAATAATGAGCATCATATTCTTCTTCAAAGAACACTATTTCCTGTATTCACTCCTGCATACCCATATCAAAAAATTATATATATATTTAAAATATATATATATATTTATTTATTTAAAAATATGTATATTTGGCCTTAGAAAGGAAGTAGAAAGAGGGTTGTCACTGGAAATTGCTAATAGGATCTACTCGAATCCCACTTCTTAGCTGTGTTTAAAAACAATAACAACAAAAACAACGCCAAAGAGTTCACCTCTAAACACTGATATCCAGTTCAGAATGTCCTCTGAGGGAATTTAAAGTACCAGAAACCCTTAAAAATACACGAACACATTCTTTCCAAGCCACCCTCTATTCAAAAAATGAATTGCTAAACTTTACATTTAGGGGATTTATGTGTGAAATACGAACAAATGCACTCAATCTATCATCCCTGAATAAACCTGTCACACTGTCACAGGAGCAGGGAAGAGCTGATTGCCAATATCAAAGTCTGTAAACAGGTCTACCTTAGAGTTCCTAGGGAGTGATCCATTTTTACATCAGAGCGCAAGTAGGCGGCACAAATCATGTTAAAACAATATCAGTGAAATGTTGAATTCAAAAACCCTACTTGGACAAAGGAAAACAACCTCATGAAAGTATGTTAACTGAAATATCCTAATATTGCCAACATATTCACATACTATAAGTCAGTGCCCAGATATGTTTATAATATAATATGTTTATAATATAATATAAATGTAATATTCTTCCAATTTGGGCAGGTTAACTCAATTGCTGAGAGTCTAGAAAAGAGGTCAAGGATGAAAGAGTTTGCCTAATATAAGAAGAAAATTATGTTCTATCAATACAGACTATTCTCAAAATCCTGGCCAGTTATTTCAGAAGTCTGGCATTATGGGGATAGATATGAGAACACAGTATAGTAAAGGAAAAGATTAATACTACTACATCTTAGTCAGTTTGGTGTTTGTTACCCTAGGTTGCACTCGGGTAACAAACACCAAAACACCTGTGGCTGAACACAATCAAAGTCTCTTTCAAAGTGTGCTTTGGGTCTGAATGAATCTCCAGGGCAGCTCCACTGCATGGGGTACTAAGAATTCCAGGCTTGTGGCATCTCCACTTTGTATAAGGCTTTTACATCCTGCTGTGGCAGGAGAGGAAACCCTGCAGAGATAGATACTGGCATTTACATATATTGGCCATTCCCAACCTTTTTTCCAGAACTAGGTATGGTAAAGCAGCTGGGGAATATATTTTCAATGTAGTAGAACTCAAAACATTGGTGAGAACTAGTGCTGTGCACCACATACAGGTAAGGTAAAACACCTGGAGTGTATGAAGGTCATGGTACGTGTGTGTGACTGTTAGTGAAGAACAGATATTAGGATACGGTGGTTATTCTATAGGATAGGTACTCGGAGTTGAAACATAATTTACCAACTGCTAGTGGTATAGATGTTATTTATTCATGCACAATTTAAATCTTTCCAATCCTGGTGAAATGAAGTAGGAGAAATGGAGTTATAGCAACTTTGGTCTTTGGTACACTGTTGAGAAAACACTGATCCACTTAGTCATATACAATATGTTGATGAAGATCACTTCTGCAAAAAGAATGTTAGATATATTCGGTATCCATAGGGCAAGTATCTGCATTTAATACCTTTTCTTTTTACTTTTAATTGTAATGGAAGAGCCAAATCTGACTGCATGTTGGATCTGTTTCTTTGACTTTAATCTTTGCTTTCCGTTGTTTTTGATCACTAAAAGGATACTGTCTACACATAATGCCCTGCCTCAGGGAACCCTGCCTCTCTGCATGAATGTTAAACCAAACTGCCTTTGTTCAGGGAAGCATCCTGACCCTGTCTACCTCTGGATGGCTGCAAGAAAGAAGAAATTAACACATCCCCTCCCCGAGGCTGGCCATTCCAGGAGATATTTACATAACTTATGGTCTTCTTACTTTACTTCCTTATCTCCTCTCCCTCTCTGTTCTATAAAAGAAACTGGCATCCAAACCCCAATAAGATGTTTTTTTGGAGACATTAGTCTACCATCTTCTGGGTCTGCCAGCTTTCCGAATAAAGTGGTATTCCTTGCCTCAACACCTCGTCTCCGATTTATTGGCCTGTCGTGTGGCGAGCAGAGCGAGCTCGGACTCGGTAATAAAATAACCTTGGATTAGTATATTTTGTTGATTAATTCACTTGCTAATGATAAACTCCTTTAGCCTTAAGACATTTAAACTGTCTTCTTTCATGATTACATGAGTTACATAGAGCTATACCCTTTTTTCCTAGTTATTCAAAATGTGGTGTTCACTCGTGTTGTTTTAAAATTTATTCAACTATTCATGCCGGGTATAGAGGAGAAGATGGTATAATTCTTCTAAGTTCTAATGGGATGAGAGTTCCCAAATCCCTCTGGGGACATTCATAGCCTTAACAGCAATGTTCCACGAGACACAAAAATGCCAAGAACACATCAAAAGAAGATGAGACTATCAGGTGAGACCTTCAGAACAAACATCCCTGCACTCAGAGCAAAGTTCACATTTGTAGCCAGGCTCGTTCTGGATCCAGTGATCGTGCCCTGGAGGAAGGAGGAAGTGGAAGATCATACTGCAGAACTTGGAGGTTGTGTAGTGTGGTGAGAGCATGATCTTCATCTCAATGTAAATCTTCTTTTAACTTTGCTCCTTTGAATGGACTGGAGATATTTCATTTGTTGCTCTTGAAAATGAGGTCAATGAGCCTCATGATATCAGTAAATTTCCCCATAATTCTGCAAGCCAGTCTGGTCTCTGTAGACAGTTTGTATTAACTGTGGACAACTGAGAAATTCTATGGTGTCTGTAACAGGAGACATTCCTGTAAGAAGCAGGAATGACTTTCTCACTTTACAGGAGCACTCACATTTATTTAATAAGACATTTTAACCACCTTCTTTCCTCATTCCTTCATATCTTTCCTTTTTTTTCCTTCCTGCAACATATTATTACTTAAAAATTTATTGTGTACAAATCACTATGCTAGGAACAATGGAGTTTGACAAAGATCGGTTAGATATGCTCCCTGATGTGAAGGAACTTAAATAGGAATCTTTTTTCCACAGGGATACTGTCTGCTTTCTACTCCAAAGCGCTATCATGATGTCACAGGTACGTGCTTCGAATTACCTATAGGTTTCCCTTTAAAGTTGGATTCCCCCCCAAGAGTAAAAAAAAACCCAAAAAACAAAAAACAAGTATGTTTCTGTGTGGCTATTTTTGCTTCGGCAATTCAAAGTGTAGGGTTTGCACAAGTCTTTGATTTTTGAACCTATGATTTTGCAAAGAATCCATGATGCCTATATTCCCAGAACATTTTGAAACAATGTGCTTTACTTTGCAATTATCGAAATAACTTCATCTGCAGATGACTGCTAGGCATTTATTTCCTTTTTTTCTCCTCCCTGAATACTCTTAAGCAATTTGCCTTTTAATTCATACACTGTAGAAGAACTTATTCATTTGAAATAAAAAGTGATTAATGACATAAATGGTCAATAAACATCCTACAGTCATCCCTAGGGAAAGAACACGTTCAGCCCACTTTCCCTCCATTTTCCTCACTTGGAAAGATTGACGTACTGTGAAAGCCTAGTCAATAGTTGTTAGCATTTCTGAAAGCCAACCAAGTGAATTAGAGATACGTAGAATTCTTTGGCAGAATTTCAGAGTCTCTGATCCACTAAATAACACAGAGGTTATTGTAGGAAGACCTTGTTTAAGAATCACGTCATTTTTCCCTCCTGGAAGACTTGCTTTCTTTAGCCATTCTTTTTTCTTTTTTTTAAGAATGTAAGAACTTATTAAAATTGAAGTCAGTGTTGTAACACATGTTGGATTAGTCATGCCAAGCTTAGGGAAGCTGTATGATGGAATATGACAACTTCAGAAGCTTGACAAGAAATGCAAAATGAAAGATCTGTCTTAAACTATTTTTAGCAGAAATAGGAAAAAGAAGATATTTACAAACATGGAACAAGTGTGAGTGTGTTTTCCTCATTTTTTCAGCATGGATAGTGTCCTTATACCATTAATTGTAAGGGTAACTAGAGTTAAGACCCACTGCTGGGCACAGATGGCTGGTTTGCATTTTGACTCTTTAGTAAGAGGTACTGCTATTTATAGTCATTAATAATCCACACCATATGGTACTTGGCATTGTCATAACATGGAAGCCACCGTGAGGCGCTCCTATGAAGCTGCAATCAGTTCCTGTTATTGTTATGAATGTCAAAGTATGAGATACATTCACTACAGACTAGTCAGTGTTTCTGGAACTTTAACGTGTACACAAATCACCCGATGGGATGTAGATTTGGGTTCAGTATGTTGGGGTGGGGCCTGGGAGTTGGTGTTCATAACAAGCTCCTAAGTAATGCTGATGCTGCCGGTCATCCTCGAATAGAAAGGAAGTAGACCTTATGTGACCAAAGCCATACAAGGAGAGAAGAAATTCCCTGGAATAGCAAGACAGGGCTGTCTGGTGATTAAGCCCATCAGAAAAGGACTCATTAGGCAAATAAGTGTGGATTAGAAGAAGAGCGAGCCACTGCAGCTACTATCATTAATGCCCACCCAAGCCCTGTCTACTGCCCAGCGAATTTTGTTTCACACACCCCACACACTCTGGTTCCATTGCCAAGACCATCTATATTGTGTGATGGTTGCATCAGGGTAACTCTAGTGCAGTTAAACACTTTGGTTATTTGTTTTATCATCATCTGATTCTCTGCTCACTAGGAAATTTTTCAGTTATAATTTATCCTCTCATGTTGGACTATTTAAGAACAGAGAATAAGGTTAATGAAGTGTGAGTAATTAGATGAGATTTTCTCATTGAAAATTACTGACTTACAATAGGAAGAGAATCTGCTGATCAAAGAATGTTGGGTATTCCAATATCTCTGACTGTAATTTTTTTTTTAATTTATTTTATTTATTTTTGGCTGCGTTGGGTCTTCGTTGCTGCATGCGGGCTTTCTCTAGCTGTGGTGAGGGGGGGCTACTCCTCGTTGCGGTGCGCAGGCCTATCGTTGTGGTGGCTTCTCTTGTTGCGGAGCACAGGCTCTAGATGTGCGGGCTTCAGGAGTTCTGGGTCGAGGGCTCTAGAGTGCAGGCTCAGTAGTTGTGGTGCACGGGCTTAGTTGCTCCGCGGCATGTGGGATCTTCCCGGATCAGGGCTCGAACCCGTGTCCCCTGCATTGGCAGGCGGATTCTTAACCACTGCAACACCAAGGAAGCCTCTGACTAAATTTTTATTGAAAATTATCACAATGGCATTTGGTCAGTATCATAGTCTTGGTTGACGTGGAATCATGCAAAATGGATCCACTCTGGGGTATGAACCAAGCAGTTCTTAGTCTGAAAAGCTGACAGTTGATCCTAGACCAAAATGGCTATAAAGTTCATTTGGAAAAAAAAAATTAGGATAGAAAACAGATTTTTGTTAAATGAGGTGAGGTGAAGAAATTTGTCCTATCAGATATTAAAATGCATTATGGGGCTTCCCTGGTGGCGCGGTGGTTGGGAGTCTGCCTGCCGATGCAGGGGAGGTGGGTTCGTGCCCCAGTCCGGGAGGATCCCGTGTGCCGCAGAGCGGCTGGGCCTGTGAGCCATGGCCGCTGGGCCTGCGCGTCTGGAGCCTGTGCTCCGCAGCAGGAGAGGTCACAGCAGTGAGAGGCCTGCGTACCGCAAAAAAAAAAAAAAAAAAAGCATTATGAAGATACAATAACCAAATATTCCAATATCTACGTCACTATATACAACATAGCTCAGTGTATAGAAATTTAACTAAAAGTTTAAAGAAATGAATAGATAAAATATGACATTGTAAACCAAACAGAGGAAGATTGGGTAAGTATAGTAATGTAGGACAACTGGCAAATAATTTAAAAATAAACAGAATTAAATTCTTATTCCACATTTTATTGCAAAATGGGTATTATATGAGTTAAACAATGAAATCATAAAAGTAATAGAAGGAAATACAGGTGAATACTTTTATAATATTGATTACTAGGGAGGTCTTTCTAAGGAGAGCATCAGTGGCAAAACCATTAAAAATAAGATTAAGAGACACAACAACTTTAAAAATAAAGCACTCATGTGGCAACACTTTTACCTATGCTTCTGCTATACTTGCATTAAGGTGAATTAGTAATGACTCTATAAAGGGCTTTTATAAATCAAGTAGAAAAAGAGAATCAACCAGTAGGAAGAGGACCGAGGCACAAGAACAAGCAATTATCAAAGGAAAAGAAAAAAACAAAACCTGAAGTGGTCAGTAAACACATTAAATTGTGTTCATTATCAGATACAAAATGATTACTGAATAATTTGGAAGAAAAGACGTATCAAACTCTTAAAAAATGCATAAGTGTTCATGCAACAACTCCAGTTCTAGTATGTGTTCAAGGATGTTAATGAAATGTTTGTAATAGTTGAATTTGAAAAAAAATCTGAAGAAAATAAAAACACAGTGCAATTTGAAAAATTAAAATGTAGATATTCACAATAAAGGTATCATATGAAGGTATAGATTTATATTTACTGATATGAAAATATGCTCCTAATTTAACTTAAGTGAAAAAGTAGGCATTGTTAGACTTCCTTTATCATTTAAAACTTTGATTATTAGATCCAGCAATCCCACTCCTGGACATATATCTGGAAAAGATGAAAACTCTAATTCGAACAGACACATGCACCCCAGTGTTCACAGTAACACTATTTACAATAGCCAAGACATGGAAGCAACCTAAGTGTCCACTGACAGATGAATGGATAAAGAAGATGTGCTATATATATACAGAAGAATATTACTCAGCCATAAAAAAGAATGAAATAATGTAATTTGCAGCAACATGAATGGACCTAGAGATTATCCTACTAAGTGAAGTAAGTCAGACAGAGAAAGACAAACATCATATGATATCACTTATATGTGGAATCTAAAAAAGTGATAGAAATGAACTTATTTACAAAACAGAAACAGACTGACAGACATAGAAAACAAACTTATGGTTACCAATGGGGAAAGGTAGGGGTAAATTAGAAATTTGGGATTAACAGATACACACTACTATATATGAAACAGATAAACAACATGGACCTACTGTATAGCACAGGGAATTATATTCAATATCTTATAATAACATTTAATGGAAAAGAACCTGAAAAAGAATATATATATGTAAATATAAATACATATAACTGAATCACTTTGGTATACACCTGAAACTAACACAACATTGTAAATCAACTATACTTGAATAATAATCAGTTAATTAAAAAGATAAAACCTTCATTATTAAATGTATATGCAGGGTAAAAATCCTAGAAAAATATATCAAACTTTCAGAGGAATTTTAGCAGCCTGGTGGGATTATAGATAATTTTCATTTTCATATTTATGTACTTTTAGATTTTTTACAACAAATAGGCAAGAGTTTTATAATGTAAAATAGTAATGCTATTTCCATATTTAAGAATAACAGGAAATAATACCACTCTTCAGCAGATCCTTGGGGGGGTCTTTTCCTCCTTAGTAACACCTATCATTGCCATATTGCTGAAACCATGTTTATTTATTTATTTATATTTATTTTATTATTTAAAAAAAATTTTGGCTGCATTGGGTCTTTGTTGCTGCACACAGCCTTTCTCTAGTTGCGGCGAGCGGGGTCTATTCTTCGTTGTGGGGCACGGGCTTCTCCTTGTGATGGCTTCTCTTGTTGTGAAGCACGGGCTCTAGGCACGTGGTCTCCAGTAGTTGTGGCACGATTATGGCTTGCGGGCTCTAGAGCGCAGGCTCAGTAGTTGTGGTGTACGGGCTTAGTTGCTCCGTAGCATGTGGGATCTTCCCGGACCAGGGCTCAAACCCTGTCCCCTGCGTTGGCAGGCAGATTCTTAACCACTGCACCACCAGGGAAGCCCCATGTTTATTTAGAAGCTCTGTAAGCAGGTCATGGGTTTTGGTTATTTCACTGCAGGAAGTTTGACTGGAAACCCAAATTAATTTTGTCCCAGATATAATGGAACATCTTACCATGATTTATGGTCACTTGCTACATGAGAGGGGTGGCATTGGAACCCCATGATGAGGGCAAAAATAAGAAATTCGTGGTGTAATCTTAGCAACAGCATTCTGATTTCTGGTACCACTCTCTCATCTTTGCAATATTTTCTTCATTTACTCTTCTAAGTCCACCAAACATATCATATTTTAAATGTAGGTATATGCTCTTAGTTCAGCTGAGTAGACAAAGATCACTGTAAATCTCAATAGAGTAGATCCCCTGGGAGTTATGAGTTTAAGGAGAAAGATACAACTTGTGAGTGGGGAAAATGATGAAAATCTTTGTGAAAGAATACCATTTTATCTAGAGAGTAAAAGGATAATTTCAATAGAGACAGTAGGGAAAGTGGCATTTCCAGCCAGGGAAACAATAAGGTTACTAAAATTAAGAGTGGTAACGTATGACCCCAATATGGACTATAGGAAAATACTCACATGTCCCTAGACTGTGGGCTATGGAATTTGTGAGGAAAAACTAGAAAAGAATCCATCATAGAAAGTCTTAATTGGGACGCAAGACATTTATTTAATAGGCTGCAAGAAGCAATAGAACTTTTTTATAAAGCCTACAAAAATCATCACAGTTGCAAGTTAGTGTGTAAAACAACATGGATTGGACTGGAAAATGAACACTGTAGACAGAAAAGCCACTCAGGAAATTATTGCGTTAATAAAGATGAAATTGGGGCTAGAGAATGAAAATTAATTCTGGAATTGTTGTAGATGTAGGACCAAAACTATGACAGATGACTGGCTATGGCAGACAAGAGACAGAGTCCTCTCAAATAGGAGTATTTGGAAAGATAATGGAAATGGAAACTGGAAGAAGATTAGCATAGGGGGAAAAAGTTTGGTTTAGATTTGCTGAGTTACAGACTTGTTCATGTATCTCAGAAGTGGCATCATTTTGGAAGTATAGACTATGGAGAGATGATGGACATACAGATATAATTCTGGGTGTCTTCAGCAAATGGGCAATATTGAAGCATGAAAGAATGGAAGCATGCAGTAAAATTGGTGGATAGCTCTGAGAAAAAAGAGAAGATCAAGGGTAGAACCTTAGAAGGGTAAGTATATTAAAGAAGTTTGAGGGGTAAATAGTGATAGGGATAAGGGGGCATATTTGCCTGTTTTATTCACTGCTGCATTCCCAGTAACTGAAATTGTACCTGACTTATACAATGTCTTGATAAATATTGTTTAATTAATTAATGTATAAAAGAAAGGGTTTAAAGAGAAAGAGATTTGTGAAGAGTGTGGAATACTGCCTAGGAGGAAGAGAAGATGAAGTCTGTAGAGGAAAGTGTATTTTGCATTCAGGAGGTTGTTCCTGATCTTTGAGAGACCAGATTCAGAAGAAATGAGAATGGACAGGATTAAGACCATTTGGTAAATCATTCTATTGTTTACACTCTAATATTCTGAGGATTTATTCTATCTTTTCAAACCAGAACTTTTTCTGTCTATAATATCCAGGATATGGGCTATGTATGACAGAATTTTATTTTCTTTTTTTCAGAAGACTATTACTCTTGGAGCTTTATGCTTTACTGAAAAACAAACAAACAACTGCTAATTAATTAAATCCTAGGAACACAACATCAGTTCAACACACAATTCAAAATACTAATTCAGTGTTTGGATAAAATGGGCTTTGTCCCAAATGCTTAAACATCGATTTTGCAAAGAACAATAAACAGCCACCATGAGTGATATATAGAGTTAATTATTTTCAGTTAGTTTCCCAAGCATTAAATTATGAGGCTCCTGCGCTCATGTGTGTGTGTGTGTGTGTGTGTGTGTGTATCTGGAAGGTAGTGTTTGCGTAAGTCACAGCTTTTTGTCTATGTGCCAGATGACTGATGAATTTCACACATCAGTGCAACGAATCTCTTTGAACAGAAGAGAAATTCATGAAATGCTCAGACTCTGGGGGAAGGTAATTGCATTCTAGTTTAAGAGATTTTATGTGTACCACTTAGGAGTGTGCTTTGCATTTCTTGTTTACTTACACATTTTGGTTAGCATCATTGCCTGAAAGTGCAACCTTTGGGTTCCCCAGAGAAAAGTAACAAAAGCATAGCACTAAGAAAAACACCAATTTACTCTGCAGGTACCAGCGGTATATTTACTTCATACCCTAAAATGAATGGTTACGTGGTACTTATTTTAAAGCATATTTTATTGCAAGGCCACGGGTTAGATTTTGTTAGACTGGACATTTTGTCAGTGCAAAATAGAAGAATATGTGTAAATCTTATAGAAATTCACTCACACTTAAAGGATGTCTTTGGTAGATGACTTACGTTGAATTACGCAACTTTTAAAAGTAAGTTTCGAAATCTCAGCAGAGAAGAAAAAAAAGCTCTGCATTCAAAACTGTGACATTCTCTGTCTCTTACCCGCTGTGTGTCCACAGGCAAGCCACATAACCTCTGTGATATGCTCATCTATATAAAAAGCCAATATGGCAGAGTCATAGGTATAGAGTCCTACCAAGTATGGGTATTTGCAAAGATAATGGAAATACAAATTTAGGAAGAAGTTTAGCTTACGGGGGAAAGCTGATAAATTCATTGTAGATTCATTGTGTTATAAAAGTGTTGATGTATCCAAGTAGAGACATCCTTTTAGGGGTGGAGACTATGAAGATTGTAAGGTTTAATATGAGAATTCAATAACAAGTTATTCAGCACACACCACAATATATACAGACAGGTATTATGCTAAGGATTTTCTTCATTAACTTTACAGTTACTGTATAAGGAACGAATGGTTATAACTCCCTCAGTTTACTTATAAGAAAACTGAGGTTTGGAAAGAGTGACCTTGGATAAATGTCATGCAGATAAACTGAATTAGAGGTCAAACCAGAGCTGTCTGGGGCTAGGCTACTAGCCACAACGCATCCCCGCTTCCCAAACGCAGTGATGCATGTGAAAGTGCTCTTTAAAGTAAGAGTACCACCAGAATCTAAAGTGACATATATACCTAATCAGCACATATTGTGCATGAAGACTGAGTTAGTACAATCATGATAAGTTCTAATATTTATTGCATTCTTTCTCTGTGCTGTGCAGTACTCTACATGCCTCCAGCTGTTCACTCATTTAATCCTCAAAGGAACTTGACTGCAGGCAATCTGGTTTTAGAGTCAATACTTCCAACCAGCCACCATCTCACCTAATCTGTGCGTGAGGATGATTCAACCCGCAATAGAGATTTTCTCAACGGTGGAAAGGAACTTCTTTGAGAAACTTAGTTTTGTGAGAAGTTTTGTGTCTTACAAGAGCAAGGGCTAGAGTGTGTAGTCAGATTTTCATAGAATAGAATATTCTTGCCATAACAAGCTGAGTTGTTTACTTGTTTTGGTTTGATCTTACTTTGATTTGACTAACTCTGATCACCAATTGACACGGGTCTTATGAAGGGAAACCGTAGCACATTCCAGGAAGAAATAAGCAGCAGAAGCCTTGCCTAACACCTGACAACCACTGAATTGAAGGAGCTGAAAGTCAAAGTGGTAGTTTCCTAGCATCTACCTTCATGATCTCACTGTGATCGTTACTACTTTCTACCTCACTTTCTTCCTCTTCTTCTTAGTTAACAAATAAAATACAGACTTTCTGCTACAAATATTAACAATCCTTGGTTTGTGCATTGTAGAGAACTTCAGGAATAACAGTATGCATTTTCTAAAAATATACAGGCAGGTGTTTATTTTTTGGTCTTAAGGCATAGAATTGCCTAATATTTTAAATAAAGTATCTCTTTAGCTTAGGTCACAAACATTCATTCATTTATTCAATCATTCATTAATTCTTGTGTTAATTGAGACCTTACTATGTTGCTATGCACTAAACTAGTCAATAGGAATATTAAAATAAATGAATCTTTTCCTTCAAAATCTTATCTTGGTCCTTATTTCAAAATTATTAGTTTTGCTTCTGTTTTCCTATTTACTACTTTGTTTAAGTGCCATTATTATTTTGTGACTAGCAATTTAACATATATTACATTAAAATTATATCATATATAATATTACATATTATATATAGTATACATACTTCCTTTTACATTTTCTAGCCATATTTTCCATTAAGTTGGGAGTACCTGTGGATTCTTTTTTTTTTTTTTTTTTTTTTTGCGGTACGCGGGCCTCTCACTGCTGTGGCCTCTCCCGTTGTGGAGCACAGGCTCTGGACGCGCAGGCTCAACGGCCATGGCTCACGGGCCCAGCCGCTCCGTGGCATGTGGGATCTTCCTGGATCAGGGCACGAACCCGTGTCCCCTGCATCGGCAGGCGGACTCTCAACAACTGTGCCACCAGGGAAGCCCTCTTTTTCATTTTTTTTGGAGAAATTTAGGTATTTCCTTCCTAAGTTTCATCTGTTCTTAAACTGTTCTTTCTTTGTCTCACTCAATTTTTTCTTTTTAATAGATTAAATTCCAGTAGGTTTTTGTTTTGTTTTGTTTTGTTTGCGGTACGCGGGCCTCTCACTGCTGTGGCCCCTCCCACTGCAAAGAACAGGCTCCGGACGCGCAGGTCCAGCGGCCATGGCTCACGGGCCCAGCCACTCCGCGGCATGTGGGATCCTCCCGGACCGGGGCACGAACCCGTGTCCCCTGCATCGGCAGGTGGACTCTCAACCACTGTGCCACCAGGGAAGCCCTCCAGTAGGTTTTTAACCTAGTCATCCTCTCCCCTCTGAGTACAAAAAAGGATGGTACTTTCTCCAGGAGGCTAACGCTGCTTGTTGATAATAAACAATAAACCCGTAAAATTTATTAGGCAGAAAAGAAAGCAAATGCCTGAAAATACTGTGCAACTCCAAAAACTGGACTCTACCTTAAACTGCCCTATTAAGGGTATAAGATTTTTCATTTGTTTGTTTTATTAAACTCATTTGCATTGAAATTTTGAGCACTGAAATTTTGAGCAGTTTGAAATCAGCAGTGAATCAAGGATGGGATTTAGGAATTCCTTGCTCTTATTTCATGAGTGGGGAGGGCCCACTTTGTCAGGGCCCTGACAAAGCATGTGTCTGCATGGGAGACACTCAGCTGTGAACTTGGAGAATTGTTTCCACTCGAATGCTCAGGCATTATAAAATCCATAACTTCTATGACTATTTTGAGGTAGTAGAACTAAGGAGCATCCGCAAAATTTGCAACGATTTACAGAGCTTTAAAAGCTAATGTTTTACAAACTAATCACTTCAGAGGTGCACATTTTCCTTTTCTGAAAACAAACTAATCATGGAAGATTTTGCATTTCTATTGCCTCTTGCTCCCTTCTGCTCTTCCAGCTTGTGAAAGAAAAATTGCCTGTGATGCACTAATGTACCTGGTGACCCAGTTCTGTTCTTCAGGTAGAGATATTGGTGCTTCTTTTAAATGACCAATAGATACAACGTTTGCCAAACTAATTTAGTAGTTAACTTGACTTTTGAGACAACTGTCGCCAATAGTGATGGGAGGAAAAAATGAGGAAAAAGCTACGATTACTTTACTGTTGGTTTAGGAGCAACAGTAACATTAATAAAGCAAATGGAGCAATTAGAAGACATATACGGCACTGATTATTTTCTGAGAGGAGGTCGAATTAAAGGAGAAACATCTAAACAAAGGCTTAGATGGAACAGAAATAGCCTACAGACTTTGAAAAATATTACACAACATCTATGTTATTTTAAAAAATGCCAACCTGCCTTATAGGAATAGGGATGGTTAGAAGTGGAGGGGTCTTTGGGACCAATGAGAACAATCTTAGAAGAGGGAATGAAACATGAGAGTTGAAGGATCTGATACTGACCAGGGTTCTTGGCCTTCCCCTATCAATAGAAATTGACTAGAGGCCAGACAAGAAATTCAGGCAAGGCTTCATTGGGGCCCCTACAGTCGCAGGAGGGAGTGAAAACAAGTAACAGGTTCCCTTGCTCGCTCCCCAAGGTGGGGTGAGCTGGTTCCTTATATGGGGTGAGGGTGGGGGTGTATTCAGGGGTTGGGCTGGAGGGGTGGCTTAGGTGTTTTGCCCACCCCTCAAGTGGTGTGCATGCAGCGGGCATGCACAGTACCCTGCTTTCATTCCTGATACCCTGTTTTTGCTCCCGGCTCTTCAAAGGTGGCAGTTACGTTTTTGAGTCTTTTTGTGCAGATTTTGCCCCAACTGTGCATGCACACAGTTATTTTTAGTGCCATATAGTTTCTTTGTATTTTGTTGCTGGAGGACAGGTTTGTCTAGTTGCAAGCATCGCAGCACTGCAGCAAAAGGTCCCAGGTCCCAACCTGTCTCAGATCTGCTCTCCCTCACAGTAACCAAGCAGGAAGAACTCACGTCTCTGGATTCTTAGGTTGATGGTCTCTTCACACTTAGATGTTAATGGTTCCAAGGTTAAGACTCCTACAACTAACATCTACCAAGTGTCAAAATGAACCCATTTTGGTTATTTATAAAATGATAATAATAATGCCAACCTCTTAGGTAGACAAATGCTTATAAAGGGAAAGACATCAAACACTGTTAACTTTAGGAATTAATAATAATGGACTTTTTGGTCATGCAAGTGGCAATTACAGATGCATTGGAGCTACAGACACATTTAGACAGCCTGGAAGTGAGTGAGAGGAGGGATTGCTTATGCAGCCTGGGTTCTGCTACCAGTGGCAGCCTAGCACTTGCTGCTAATAAGTGTAGACCTCCTGCCTGATCCTGTATTGCTTCCTTTCTGTAGTTCAACTGGGACTTATCTGGAGTTCACTGAATGGGTAAAGTGCCCCAGACTGTATTAAATTATTTTCAGTGTTGCTGTTAACATGGGGAAAGTTAGCCACAATTAAGTTAACCCAACTCAGGCCAAGGTGGGCCTGCTATAATGAACTCTCTGAATTATCTGAAATTACTAAATTCAGTAGCATGAACTCTACATTGAAGAGAAAATGTAGTTTTCCCCTAGACATGGAGACATGAATATTTCACTAATGAAAACCAGGGAAATTCTGGCCCTGATTTCAAACACAAATCAGAATGTTTGGTTATTGTGAGTTTTGTATGTAAGTTTTAACTACCTTGTGAAATTCTAGTAAGGTGGACTACTATAATTTATTCTATTTGCCACAATGTATGAATAAAACACTATTTTATGAACACCGTAAGTAGCGGTAAAAATACAAAGTCCCAAATGTCAAATAATCAAAATGAGTACATAATATATGACTTGATTTAGAAATGATTATGATAAATGGACTATAGAAATAACACCTGAGGAGGAAGTAAGGCTTAAGGCATAATAAGAGGAAGGTATAAGATATGTACAATAACAAAACAAACCAAACAACCACACAAGTCAACCTGGCTTATACAAAATTAATTGGGAACCCAGAGAACTGGTCCATTTGATTTACTTTCTGAAAACCTAAATCTGTTCAACATCTTTGTGCTGTTTATTTTTAACCAATCTAAGTAATTATACTGTATTCTACTCTAGGTGGATTAATCATGCTCAAATAAACATAACTCAAGTAGAATATACATTAACTGGGAGCACTGCGAACTCATACTCATCTATTTTTTAGTATTCTCTATATTATTAAGGATACTTTTTGCCTTTTCATCTTCTATGAGAGTATATATTTCCAGATGTATAAGGCCATTATTTAAAAAAAAACTCATCTATATATAACATTTACTAACATTAAAATGAAGCTGAGGGCTTCCCTGGTGGCGCAGTGGTTGAGTCCACCTGCCGATGCAGGGGACACAGGTTCATGCCCTGGTCTGGGAAGATCCCACATGCCGCAGAGCGGCTGGGCCCGTGAGCCATGGCCTCTGAGCCTGCGCATCCGGAGCCTGCGCTCCTCAATGGGAGAGGCCACAACAGTGAGAGGCCCGCATACGGCAAAAAAAAAAAAAAAAAAAAAAAAAAAATGAAGCTGAATTGGTCAGGCATATCTTTGAAAGCATGGTTATGTTTCTTGGAGCTTCATGTGTAATTAAGACATAATACATTACTGATAAAATTTAAGCTTTGATCTTTCTCTGACAAAATAATCTTTTAATTAATATTTTAATGAATATTTAAACTGTAAAGACGTGGGGAATCAATAAGAAAGACAAATAAAATAATACTTAAAAGAAATATACATATATATAAATACCATAAGATATTTCTAAGTACCACAGTACATCATACCACTGGTGCTTTCCAGACATAAATTAAAATTTTACCATGTTTCTTCGGTACATCAAAATTAAAGAAACAGTGGGTATGGCAAAATTAAAGAAACAGTGGGTACCTACAAAACTGTGTGACAATGAGAGGGAACAAAGGTAAAGGTTTTAAAATTTTAATGAATCATTCAGTGTACAAAGATAAAATTTATTAGCTTTTAATGAAATGACCAAGAACCAACTATGTTATATTTACTGTGCTAAGTCCTGATATAGGACAGTGTGCAAACACAGACACTGTCCAGGCCGCTGTGGAATTTATAGTAGGGTAGATGAACAGGCATGACATAGTCATTCATATAAAAGTAAAACTACAGCTGGGAAAAGCGGATGACAATGAAGGGCAAGGTTCTTTGAAAGCACATGGTAGGAAGAAATTGACCTAGTTAGACTGTAGAAGGTTTCCCTGAGGAAATGATAATTGAATGGAGACATGAAGAGTTCAAGTGAATTAGGGGAAGGGGGCTGGTGAATGGTATTTTAAGAGCAGGAACTGAATTGATAAGTTCAACAGCAGAAGGAAGCAAGGTTAATTAGAAGAACTGAAAAAGTTGCATGTGCTTGTATCACAGAGAGAGGAAAGGAGTTTTTTATGAAGGAAGGCAAGAGGGAGATGTGGACAAGGCTGTACAAGGTCCCGGTGGTTATGTTAATGATTTTAGTGTTTGTCCTAAGACATTGGGAATCCCTGGAAAGGTTTTAGTAGCGGGTGAACAGATTTGCATTTTAATCTGGACTCAGTCCAGAAATAGGTCAAGGTAAAAACAACAGAAGAAATAGGGGGATCAATGTGTCTATTGTAGTAGTCTAGGTAAAAAATAATGTTGTCTCGGCAAAGAAAATGCAAACCAGCCGGATTTGTTGATGGATTAGATGTGGGTTGGGGCATCAGGAGGTGTCACAAGCAGCTTCCTGTTTTCTAGTTTTTTAATCTGCCTTTCTAGGAAGCACACAGAATAGACGTACTATGCCTTAGGCAACCCAAGCTTCTTCTAACTTAATTCTAAAAATACCTGGTGTCAAAGAGGATAAAAATCTAGTTTCAAGGTTAATCTACTTTTAACATCTTTCACAAGTGGTATTTCTATTGCTGTCTGGGCCAAATTATATCATTTTACAATACAATTAAAAATTGTTCCACAAGCATCTTTTAAAAAATGAAAATTGTTAAAATTTACTGAATCCTCGGCAAGTGGCTGGTCATCCAAAACAGCATTTAAATTGAAAAAATTTTAATACATGGCTTTGAATAAATTAATACAAACATATCTAGAATGCTGGAAGTAAATTAGCAACCATTTATATAGTATGTTGGTATACATCTTACAGCATTTTGTTTTACTCTGTCGCACTGATTGTTTTCAAATTCTTTACTTTCCTGTCTTGATATCACCATGAAAATTTATCTTCTACTTATACTTTATCTTGTGGGAATTAAAAAAAAAATCACTGTATAATTCTTGGAATACTCTGAAGTCCTTCAAGTGAGGCTCTGCTATACCTTTGGGATACTCTAGGTAGTTGGCATTATTTTAAACCTACTTTATCGGAGCAGCACAGGAGCTAATATATTTTTCCAGTGCCAATTCTTCTATGTTACATCTGGGTAGAAAAGTGATCTGGAAAACTACAAAGGGCCCAGTAAAAACTATCATGTTGTACGTATATAAAGCATATATATTTGCTAAAGGTATGTTCAAAATGAGTAGAAGAAAAAGTGTTAGAAGATGAGAAATATACATGAAAATGATTTCAATTTTTTTCTCTTATATTTGCAGCTCCCAGTCAAAAACTAACTTGTATGAGGTTAAACCCTCTTCTATGTTCTTATCTACAGAATAGATACAAGAACATGCAGCCTGACTACTCTTCAGTCTGTAGTACAGTTCAAATATAATATAATTTGCATAGGACTGGACAAAAGCATAATATACATATATATATTTCATCAGTCCTCATTCCCCTCTGTTGGGCTGCCATAACAAAATACCACACAGTGGGTATCTTAAACAAGAGGAATTTATTTCTCAGTTGTGGAGGCTGGAGGGCCAAGATCAAAATGTCAGCAAGGTTGGTTCCTCCTGAGGTCTCTCTCTTTGGCTTGCAGATGTTGGATTTCTCGCTGCTTCCTCACATGACCTTTCCTCTCTGTTGCCTCCCTGGTGACTCTTACAAAGACACCAGTGGTACTGGGTTAGGGCCTCACCCTTATGATCTCTTTTAACCTTAACTGCCTCTTTAAAGGCCCATTTCCAAAGCATACACATTGGGGGTTAAGGATTCAACATATGGATTGGGGGTCTGGAAGGGGCAAAATTTAGTACATAAACACCCTCTTTGATATTCATATTGTTCAGTGTGTACTCAACATTCAAGCATATAAGCATCACATATTTCCCCCGTGCACTGATTATAAGAAAGTCTTAAAACTTATGTATTGGTGAATGAAGGCAAGTGTATACTAAGGTTTATTTCTCTTCCTTTGTCTTTCTAAAGAAGTAGGGGGAACTATCTAAGGGAGACTTGCAATGGAGATACAGCTGCTCATTTAGTTTTATACAGAGCCAAACACACTAGGACACACTATTTCTATGTATCTTTGAGAAATAAGGCAGGTGTGTTACAATTAAATGTCTGGGAAAAAATGTACCCAGAAAGAATAACACAGCAAGAACTCTGCTGAATCCATGCCAGTGAACTGCTCTTCTTTTTCCCATGTTTCAATGATTGTAAATTTGGAGTAGACCATATACACTTCTATATTTATTAATGGTACACAGAGTACAATGTAATAAACTTAGAATTATTCTTTTGTTCTAGGGTAATTTCAGTAAAGTGGCACATTATAATTATAGACAACCTACAATGTTGCTATAGTTTAGAAAAGTTCTCTTTTTTAAAATCATATAATTGTACAGTTTTTATGTTGGAGAAGGAAAATTGTTGATACTTTTCCTCTACTTCAACTAAAGAACATGTGCATTATCACACCTAATGTGGGTTTCTTCCAGATGGTCCCTATGTTTTCACATTTTTATCCAGCCTTGGAATCTCCACATGACTGCACACTGGCTTGGAATCCCACAAGTTATCAACATCTAGGGCATGAACAAGATGATCTAATAAGAGCTAATCAGGATGCAGATTTTGTAACTGGCACTGAATAGCAAAAGAAAGTCTTGAACAGTGTCAAAGAACCAGGTCATCTTTTGAATGACAGACTGATTTATATAACCATATTCCAGAAGAAGATTTAAGGTAGCTTACAAGGATACATAAACAAGATATTTTAAAAGGCAAAGGTGGAAGGGAAATAAGAAAACACAGATGAATAGAGAAAAATGAAATGAGACTAAGAAAATGGCATGTTATCCTCATCTTTACACTTGCATCAGCATGCAAATTTGAGCTAAGCTTTCCAGCAGCCTAACTGGAAGAAGGAGACACAGTCAGTCATATAGTTCATAGTCTCCAAAAGATAAACCAAGCCAATTAAGCTTAGAAGAAGCACAATTATTCTTCGTACTAAAATTAGAAATTTCTTCTGTGGATACTCATAAAAGAGACAATGTATGACTTGGCAACATTCTGTTAAGAAATTATTAAACATCTTCAATTTCAGCTAGAATATATCAAGAAAATCCACTAAAGAGAGAATTGTTTGCTTTTTCAGGGAACTTAAGATACTATTTTTCAGATCTATGACCTGTTTAACACCTATTGTCTCAACATAATTATTCATAATACCAAATACACTCTTGAAAATGTCCCAGTTAGGATAATAGATTGCATTCTTACTCTAGTTAAAAATTAAGTGTTTTCTATTTTATGGCAAGGTATATGTGACCAAGTTACTTCACTTTTTGAGACTTCAAACTCCTCACATCTAGTATGGATGGTACAGAGAATAACTGTCATTTAAAGTTTTTTCTCAGTGTATTGGTTTTCTAGAACTGCCATTACAAACTTCCACAGACTGGGTGGATTAAATGACAGAAGTTAATTTTCTCACAGTTCTGGAGGCTAGAAGTCTGACATCAGGGTTAGGAAGGACTAGTGTCTTCCGAGGGCCTCTCGCCTTAGCATGTAGACAGATGGCTGTCTTCTCCCTGTGCCTTCACATGTTCTTTCCTCTGTGCACGTCTATACTCTAATCCCTTCTTTTACAGACACCATTCAGATGGGTTAGGGCCCACCTGTATGACCTAACTGTACCTTAATTACCTCTTTAAATACCTTATCTTCAAATACAGTCATATTCTGAGGTACTGAGGGTTAGGGTTTTAACCTAGGAATTTGGGAGATAAATCAATTCAGCCCATAATACCTAGCAAATGTATTTATTTTCTCACTGTTGCTTAAAAATATTTTATATCAAATTTCAAATGGAGGGTCATAACGAAGTGACTTGCATCACTTTCCTCAATATTTTTACAGAGCACATAAAGTTCCTGCTAAGGTTCTGAATAAAATTAGAGGGGTGGTGAAATTTGCTCCATCATTCTTTAAATACTTGGTTCTAGTGTAGAAGGGCCAGATGCATATAGGTTTCAGCTTTAATGCCTTTATCTTTGTATCCTACATATTTCTAAGCATACTTTCTAATCTATAGTACACTACTCCATTTCCCAAACATGCTTTACTCATTCATATCTCTTTTCCCCCTTGACTTAAAAGTTTTTCCACACCTATAGAAATATCACATATGCTTCAAATTCAAAATTAAGAAGCTTCCTTGACTCAACCCTCTGTAATTAGTTGACGTTTCTTCTGCCTTGTATTATGGTTAGCTGTGTTTTTATAATATCCTTACTAGACTGTAATTTCATGGAGATGAGGGTTGTATCTTTTTTTACTTTTACATTGCCACTCTCTCATCCATCCCCCTTTCCCAATGTTTCTCCTTAACCCTGCATAAGTATCATAGTTTTTAATGTTCAGCCTCAGGCCCAATGTATGGTTACTAAATAAAGTGACCAAAAACAGGCATTTGCTTTCTGCATATTAAATCTAGCATTGCCTCACTGCAAGGTAAACATCATGTTCTCCATGACCCATGGTGGCTTTTTTTCAATCCCTGGAAAACTCAAAATTCATTTACACTTCAAGACCTTGCATTTGTGATTTCCTCAGCCTGGAATGCATTCCTCCTAGCATTTCACCCTAATTTTAATTCAGGTCTCAGTTCAATTGTTATATCTTCATTAGTCTGTTCCTAATCCCCTTAGTTAAAATTGTTTTTCTGTTAACTCATCAGTCTGATTTATTATTTCAGAGTATTTATTACTACTTGAATTTATTTATTTACATTTATATACTAGAATGCAAGCTCCAAGAGGGCAGGAAACTATCTTTTTATTAGTTTATCTCCATTGTCTAAAACAGTGTATTATAGGAACTCAAAAAATGTTTGATGAGTGAATGAATCAAAGAAGCTTATATTTCATGCTATTGTGCACCTCAGTAAAGAAGATATATCCTTCTTTTTATTTCATTTTGATGAAAAACGTGTTGTCAAAGTAACAATGGTATATATTTTATTTAATTAATGAAGAGCATGTTCATGCAAGCAAGATAAAAAACTGATAATACTTTCATGAACATGCATCTTAATACTCTGAATTACCCTCATGGATATGAAATAATTGCCTGCTTACTATTTGTGTGTGTGTGTCTGCCCGTGCGTATGTGTTTCATTGAAAAATACTTATGCACCAAAAGCACAAGCAGCAACAACAAAAAATAGATACATCGACTTCATCCAAATTTAAACTTTTGTGCATCAAAGGACATTATTTAAAAAGTGAAAATAGAGCTTGTAGAATGGGAGAACATATTTGAAAATTATATATTTGACTTCAGGTCTAGTCTCTAATAAATATAAAGGATGCTTAAAACTCATCAGTAAAAAGACAACCCAATTTAAAAAATGGGCAAAGTAGTTTAATTAGACATTTCTCGAAGAGGATATGAAAATGGCTAACAAGAACATGAAAAGATTCTTAACATTATTGGTCCTCACGGAAATCCAATCAAAACGACAATGATGTACCACTCCGTAACCACTAGTATGGAAATTAAAAATAATAATAATAATAATTAAAAAAATGAATAATAAGTGTTGGCAAGGAGTCGACAAATTGGAAGCCTCATACATTGCTGATGCAACTGTAGAATGGTTCAGCCACTGTAGAAAACAGTTTGGCAGATTCTTCAAAAAGTTACACATAGAATTATCATATGACCTCATGATTCTATTCTTAGGTATATACCCAAAAAAGTTGAAAAAAGGTACTCAAACAAGTACATGTACATTTTTAACAGCACCTTTTACAATTATTATAAGGTGGAAACAGCCCAAACGCCTTTAATGAATGAACTTCAAAAACATTATTCTAAGTGAAAGAAACCAGACACCAAAGGTCATATGTAATATGATTCCATTTGTATGAAATATTCAGAATATATAAATTGAGAGAGACAGAATACAGATTGGAGGTTGCTGGGGGCTAGAGGAAGAAGAGGTTGGGAAAAACTTCTTAATGTATAAAAGATTTTACTTTGGAGCGATGACTGTTTTGGAATTAGTTAAGGTGGCAGTTGCACAACATTGTGAATATACTAAATGCCACTGAATTGTTGACTTTAAAATAGTTAATTTTAGGTTATGTGAAATTCACCTCAATAAATTATTGTCAAAACTTATGGTTCTTATTCCTCTGGGCAACAATATTTAATTTGATTGATGAAGACATTGAATAAGTCTCTTAAAAATAAATAAAATGTAAGATAAGAGATTTATTGTATATACTGATTATGTAAAAATATATATTGCTTAAACAGTACACCACCAGTCAGTGCCAGCTGTCTGCTTGTCTTTAGAGAGTGAGAATGTTCTTTCCTTTTTAGGCTGAGAGAAGATTTACTGTACTACAAAGAGATTTGCCAATTTAATTTCTTACCTCGACCTTCAGTAACCACAGCATTCCCTGTTGGACAATATTCAAAATTCATAATAGGTACACTAGGATATTCAACATGATTTTCTTGATCAGTAAGTATTCAAATGAGGCATTTACAATTAATTATTGAATTCTTCTAACTAGGTATTCTTTGGATCATTAAAGAAGCAATCCTATCAGCTGTACCAAGGTATCCCATGGAGACTCATAGGAACTAGTACATAGTGAGATTGGACGTCATTCTGAGGTAGAGACCTGGAGGGCAGATTCAGCTTTGAATTCTGGGCTATGGCCACCTCAGCCTATTGTCCTGAACTGCCATCATCTCATATGCTCTGAGAATAGGTGAAGAGGATAGACAGCTCAGTCATTTCTGGGCCTATGGTCTCCATAAGGAGACATCTATAGTGAACCTCACATATTTCATTTCTTTTGTGGTTAAACGGTTGAATTATGTCCCCTCAAGATTTATATGTTGAAGTCCTAACCCTTAGTTTCTCATAATGTGACCTTGTTTGGAAATAGTTTCTTTGCAGAGGTAGTCAAGTTAAAGTGAGTTCATTAGAGTGAGCCCTAATCCAGTGTAACTCACGTCCTTGTAAAAAGGGGAAAACTGGATACACAGATAAGCATAGAGGGAAGATAATGTGAAAAGACATGGATAAAAGATGGCCATACACAAGTCAAGGAAAGAGGCCTAGAACAGATCCTTCCTTCGCTCACAGCCCTCAGAAGGAAACAACTTTGTGGACACATTGATCTTGACTGCTAGTCTCCAGAACTGTGAGACAAATCTCTGTTGTTTAAGCCACCCAGTTTGCGGCATTTTGATATGGCAGCCCTAGCAAACTAATACAATTCCAAACCCTTGTCTACTTTGTCCGTTTTCCCCAGAGAGACTGGGGGAAGAAACCCCTAAACTTAAATATTCATTTTCTTAGTCCTCATTATGGTAGAGGAGACAGCAATGGTTCAATAATGATTAATTTCTACTGAAAAGATACAAATATAAATTTAACTTGTTCAGCAAAATTAAATGGAAGGCCTTTGGGGAAAGTTTTATGGAAAACTTTAGCTTTCCTAACAAAAAGAACACATGCGACTAGCCTCTGTCCTTTCTATTTTTTATTTGAATTTTTATTTATTTTTTTATACAGCAGGTTATTAGTTATCCATTTTATACATTTTATTGTATATATGTCAATCCCAATCTCCCAATTCATCACACCACCACCCCTCCCCCTGCCACTTTTGCCCACCAGGTGTCCATGTATTTGTTCTCTACATCTGTGTCTCTATTTTCGTGCTTCAAACAAGTTCATCTGTACCATTTTTCTAGGTTCCACATATATGCGTTAATATACGATATTTGTTTTTTCTCTTTCTGACTTACTTCACTCTGTAGGACAGTCTCCAGATGCATCGACGTCTCTACAAATGACCCAATTTCGTTCCATTTTATGGCCGAGTAATGCTCCATTGTATATATGTGCCACATCTTCTTTATCCATTCCTCTGTTGATGGGCATTTAGGTTGCTTCCATGACCTGGCTATTGTAAATAGTGCTGCAATGAACACTGGGGTGCAAGTGTCTTTTTGAATTATGGTTTTCTCTGGGTATATGCCCAGTAGTGGGATTGCTGGGTCATATGGTAAATATATTTTTAGGTTTTAAAGGAACCTACATACTGTTCTCCATAGTGGCTGTATCAATTTACATTCCCACCAACAGTGCAAGAGGGTTCCCTTTTTTCCACACCCTCTCCAGCATTTGTGGTTTGTAGATTTTCTGATGATGCCCATTCTAACTGGTGTGAGGTGATACCATTGTAGTTTTGATTTGCATTTCTCTAATAATTAGTGTGGTTGAGCAGATTTTCATGTGCATCTTGGCAATCTGCATGTTTTCTTTGGAGAAATGTCTATTTAGATCTTCTGCCCATTTTTTGATGGGGGTGTTTGTTTTTTTAATATTGAGCTGCATGAGCTGTTTATATATTTTGGAGATTAATCCTTTGTCCATTGATTTGTTTGCAAATATTTTCTCCCATTCTGAGGGTTGCCTTTTCATCTTGTTTATGTTTTCCTTTGCTGTGCAAAAGATTTTAAGTTTCATTAGGTCCCATTTGCTTATTTTTGTTTTTATTTCCATTTCTCTAGGAGGTGGATCAAAAAGATCTCGCTGTGATTTATGTCAGAGTGTTCTTCCTATGTTTTCCTCTAAGAGTTTGATAGTGTCCGGTCTTACACTTAGGTCTCTAATCCATTTTGAGTATATTTTTGTGTATGGTGTTAGGAAGTGTTCTAATTTAATTCTTTTACATGTAGCTGTCCAGTTTTCCCAGCACCACTTATTGAAGAGACTCTCTTTTCTCCATTGTATAACCTTGCCTCCGCTGCCATAGATTAGCTGACCATAGGTGTGTGGGTTAATCTCTGGGCTTTCTATACTGTTCCACTGATCTATGTTTCTGTTTTTGTGCCAGTACCATACTGTCTTGATTACTGTAGCTTTGTAGTATAGTCTGAAGTCAGGGAGTCTGATTCCTCCAATTCCGTTTTTTTCCCTCAAGACTGCTTTGGCTATTCGGGGTCTTTTGTGTCTCCATACAAATTTTAAGATTTTTTTGTTCTACTTACATAAAAAGTGCCATTGGTAATTTGATAGGCATTGCACTGAATCTGTAGATTGCTTTGGGTAGTAGAGTCATTTTCACAATATTGATTCTTCCAATCCAAGAACATGGTATATCTCTCCATCTGTTGGTATCATGTTTAATTTCTTTCATCAGTGTTTTATAGTTTTCTGCATACAGGTCTTTTGTCTCCCTAGGTAGGTTTATTCCTAGGTATTTCATTCTTTTTGTTGCAATGGTAAATGGGAGTGTTTCCTTAATTTCTCTTTTAGATTTTTCATCATTAGTGTATAGGAATGCAAGAGATTTCTGTGCATTAATTTTATATCCTGCAACTTTACCAAATTCATTGATTAGCTCTAGTAGTTTTCTGGTGGCATTTTTAGCATTCTTTATATATCGTATCATGTCATCTGCAAACAGTGACAGTTTTACTTCTCCTTTTCCTATTTAATTCCTTTTATTTCCTTTTCTTCTCTGATTGCTGTGGCTAGGACTTCCAAAACTATGTTGAATAATAGTGGCAGCAGGAGTGGACATCCTTGTCTTTTTCCTGATCTTAGAGGAAATGCTTTCAGTTTTTCACCATTGAGAATGATGTTTGCTGTGGGTCTGTCATATATGGCCTTTATTATGTTGAGGTAGTTTCCCTCTATGAACACTTTCTGGAGGGTTTTTACCATAAATGGGTGTTGAATTTTGTCAAAAGCTTTTTCTGCATCTATTGAGATATCATATGGTTTTTCTTCTTCAATTTGTTAATATGGTGCATCACATTGATTATTTTGTGTATATTGAGGAATCCTTGCATCTCTGGGATAAATTCCACTTGATCATGGTGTATTATCCTTTTAGTGTATTGCTGGATTCTGATTGCTAGTATTTTGTTGAGTTTTCTTGCATTTATATTCTCAGTGATATTGGTCTGTAATTTTCTTTTTTTTGTACTATCTTTGTCTGGTTTTGCTCTCAGGGTGATGGTGGCCTCATAGAATGAGTTTGGGAGTGTTCCTTCCTCTGCAATTTTTGGGAAGAGTTTGAGAAGGATGGGTGTTAGCTCTTCTTTTAACGTTTGATAGAATTCACCTGTGAAGCCATCTGGTCCTGGAGTTTTTGGTTTGTTGGAAGATTTTTAATCACAGTTTCAATTTCATTACTTGTGATTGTTCTGTTCATATTTTCTATTTCTTCCTGTTTCAGTCTTGGAAGACTGTACCTTTCTAAGAATATTTCCACTTATTCCAAGTTGTCCATTTTACTGGCATAGAGTTGCTTGTAGTAGTCTTTTAGGATGCTTTGTGTTTCTGCGTTGTTTGTTGTAACTTCTCCTTTTTCATTTCTAATTTTGTTGATTTGAGTCCTGTCCCTCTTTTTCTTGATGAGTCTGGCTAATGTTTTATCAAATTTGTTTATCTTCTCAAGGAACCATCTTTTAGTTTTATTGATATTTGCTGTTGTTTTCTGTGTTTCTATTTCATTTATTTCTGCTCTGATCTTATCATTTCTTTCCATTACTAACTTTGGGTTTTGTTTGTTCTTCTTTCTCTAGTTCCTTTAGGTGTAAGGTTCGATTGTTTATTTGAGATTTTTCTTGTTTCATGAGGTAGGCTTGTATTGCTATAAACTTCCCTCTTTGAACTGCTTTTGCTGCATCCCATAGGTTTTGGATCATCGTGTGTTCATTGTCATTTGTCTCTAGGTATTTTTTTTTAATTTCCTCTTTGATTTTTTCAATGATCTCTTGGTTATTTAGTAACGTATTGTTTAGCCTCCATGTGTTTGTGTTTTTTAGGTATTTTCCCCTGTAATTCATTTCTAATCTCATAGCATTGTGGTCAGGAAAGATGCTTGATATGATTTCAATTTTCTTCAATTTACTGAGGCTTGATTTGTGACCCAAGATGTGATCTATCCTAGAGAATGTTCCATGTGCACTTCAGAAGGAAGTGTAATTGCTGTTTTTGGATGGAATGTCCTACAAATACCAATTAAATCTACCTGGTCTATTGTGTCATTTAAAGCTTGTGTTTCCTTACTAATTTTCTGTTTGGATGATCTGTCCATTGGTGTAAGTGAGGTGTTAAAGTCCCCCACTATTATTGTGTTACTATTGATTTCCTGTTTTATAGCTGTTAGCCATTGCCTTATGTATTGAGGTGCTGTTATGTTGGGTGCACATATATTTATAATTGTTACATCTTCTTCTTGGATTAATCCCTTGATCATTATGTAGTGTCCTTTCTTGTCTCTTGTAACATTCTTTATTTTAAAGTCTGTTTTATCTGATATGCATATTGCTACTCCAGCTTTCTTTTGATTTCCATTTACATGGAATATCTTTTTCCATCCCCTCACTTTCACTCTGTATGTGACCCTAGGTCTGAAGTGGGTCTCTTGTAGACAGCATATATATGGGTCTTGTTTTTGTATCCATTCAGCAAGCCTGTGTCTTTTGGTTGGAGCATTTAATCCATTCATGTCTAAGGTAATTATCAATATGTATGTTCCTATGACCATTTTCTTAGTTGTTATGGGTTTGTTTTTGTAGGTCCTTTTCTTCTCTTGTGTTTCCCACTTAGAGAAGTTCCTTTAGCATTTGTTGTAGAGCTGGTTTGGTGGTGCTGAATTCTCTTAGCTTTTGCTTGTCTGTAAAGCTTTTGATTTCTCCATTGAATCTGAATGAGATCCTTGCAGGGTAGAGTAATCTTGGTTGTAGGTTCTTCCCTTCTATCACTTTAAATATATCATGCCACTCCCTTCTGGCTTGTAGAGTTTCTGCTGAGAAATCAGCTGTTTACCTTATGGGAGTTCCTTGTATGTTATTTGTCATTTTTCCCTTGTGACTTTCAACAGTTTTTCTTTGTCTTTATTGTTTGTCAATTTGATTATTATGTGTTTTGGAATGTTTCTCTTTGTATTTATCCTGCCTGGGACTCTCTTCACTTCTTGGACTTGGGTGGCTATTTCCTTTCCCCTGTTAGGGAAGTTTTTGACTATAATCTGTTCAAATATTTTCTCGGGTCCTTTTGCTCTCTCTCTCTTCCTTCTGGGACCTCTATAATGCGCATGTTGTTGTGTTTAATATTGTCCCAGAGGTCTCTTAGGCTGTCCTCGTTTCTTTTCATTCTTTTTTCTTTATTCTGTTCTGCAGCAGTGAATTTCCCCATTCTGTCTTCCAGGTCACTTATCCGTTCTTCTGTCTCAGTTATTCTGCTATTGATTCCTTCTAGTGTAGTTTTCATTTCAGTTATTGTATGGTTCATCTCTGTTTGTTTGTTCTTTAATTCTTCTAGGTGTTTGTTCTTTAATTCTTCTAGGTCTTTGTTAAGCATTTCATGCATCTTCTCAATCTTTGCCTCCATTCTTTTTCCGAGGTCCTGGATCATCTTCACTATCATTATTCTGAATTCTTTTTCTGGAAGGTTGCCTATGTCCACTTCATTTAGTTGTTTTTCTGGGGTTTTATCTTGTTCCTTCATCTGGTACATAGCTCTCTGCCTTTTCGTCTTGTTTATCTTTCTGTGAATGTGGTTTTTGTTCCACAGGCTACAGGACTGTAATTCTTCTTGCTTCTGCTGTCTCCCCCTTGGTGGATGAGGCTATCTAAGTGGCTTGTGCAAGTTTCCTGATCAGAGGGACTGGTGGTGGGTAGAGCTGGGTGTTGCTCTGGTGGGCAGAGTCCTTTCTATTTTTATCTGTCCTTGAATTAGACAAGCAGTCAGGGGCTTCAGCTGCCACCTTGGCAGCATGAGGTGAGAAGTAAGCACACTAAGGATATTGGAGTGGTAGTATACAAATGTCCTTGATAATAATATCATTGAGTAGTTGAATGAATACTTTACTGACTCCAGAGTATCCTTGATATGGCAAAAATTAATTTGTAATATAAAAAGCACTATTAGTTAGGCATATGTTAGCTGCAGTCAATGGTTCTTCTGATACACCCTGCTAGAGTCTTTCTCCAATGAAATAAATATAGATCTTCTTTTATTTTACTCTTTTTATTCATCCATGCTTTCATCACACTTCTTTGTCATTCCTTCAGAAGGCTCTTCACATATAATGAGTAAATACAAATGAATAAATTAATCTACTTATTAAAGCTAAAATTAAACACCTCAAAATAATGGCAAAAGTTATCCTTGCATATGGGAAATATGGGTACTTTTTTTCCTTATGTATTCTGTATGTTCCAAGTTTCTTTTTTGTTTTTTGGGTTTTTTTAAAGAAACATTATTTTCCATAGACCTTATTTTCATTTTCTGTTTAGGCATCTGTGGAAGTACAGCTTAAGACACTCAGTGGCTTGAGCAGTGGGAGCTGCAGACCAGTCTTCAGCGGCAAGCTGAGCACTCTTAGTCTTCAGTAGTAAACTGTTGGATTGGCACTGGGGAGCCTGCACACTTTCAGACCAGTCTGCACCTCTGGGTTGAGTAGCAGTAATCTCAGGAGCTGGAGCAGTCCATTCCCCCTGAAATTCCTCCTTGGTAGTGACATTTTCAGGAGGAACCTACTCTTCCTTTTCAATCTCATCAGCATTTCTATAGAAACAGAGATTGGGCATGACCTCCCATGGGTGTTCACAAGGAATTAGTGCTCCGCATGTGCAGAACTTTGGGGCCAGCATCCACTACATTAGACCTGCTGAGTGAGCTACCTTGTTGTTGCACTGGATGGCAATGTCCACATGGCACAGACAAGAATATGTGTTTCACACAGTGATGGTAGTAGGGTAATCAAGACACCTCTGTGAGAGGGTGGTGGTCATCCCTGGAAGTTACAGCTCCCAGAGACTGCCTGGATCTAATTAGTGAAGTTTCCCAGAGTGAAGTGGCTAGCAACAGCAGTGGCTCCAGGGCCATCAGCAAACTTCAGCACAGTTTACTGGGATAATTCATGGAGGATATGACACTGACATCAGTCAGGTTTTCAATGGCAATAAGGGTGAAAGCTGTTAGCAGAAACTGCTCCAGGTTTTCTTTAGATTTGTGATGTAGATGACATCACTTAACTTTCTGTAGATGTACTGTTCCATTTGGAAGTCAAGGTTGGTGCCACCTAAGTGGGTTCCTGCTGCAAGGAATTTGAGGACATACTCCTCCTAATTTTCAGGACATCAGGGGCTCCAGACATTGTGAACATCTCCCTGTAAGGCATGACAGAAACCCAGAACAATACCTTATGGACCTTTCTCTGGGTAAGGTTCCAAGCTGTTTCTATCAATGGCAATATATTACTTTAAAAAATCAGCACAAAATAATTAATGTTATATAAAGAAAGCTACAGCAATGTTTATATTCCATGAATATGGTGACAAACTAGCAATCACTAATTTAAACTTATTAGTTTTATTATATCAGATATGGATTTTGCTTAGATATTCATTTATCATTAAAATGTTTCACATCATGTTAAGAGTTTATATCCACTTAAATATCGAATCTTTTCCCACTCACATTTTAATGTGATTTTTAAAATGAGTATCCAGTTGCCATGGCAATAAATGACATAGGAATGTGTAGATTAAGTTGGAATGGAATCAACACCAGATAAACTCAGAATCCATGCAACACTTTCATTTCAAACAAGTACTTTTTCTCTCCCCACCATCTTCATAAATGGTAGTCAATCCAAACAATCTGTCCTAAAAAAGTTATGCTCCTAAAATATGCATTTCTGGTTATTTGAATCCAACAGAGTCACTGCAAAAAGTTATGGTGACATTTTATATATTTCTTTTAATCATGGATTTTTTGACAAATGGATAAATGGCTATCAGAATTCCGTGGCCACAGACAACTAATCCTTTGTCTTTTCTGGCAAAAACAAGTGAAATTTTGAGTAACTGTACACTGAATAAAATTGAAAGGGATAAATAATTAGTATGATTAGAAATCATATTTTCTCAATAATGGGATATATTTATATCTAAATATTTATATCTGTATCTTTCTATATATACTTCACTTAGCATGTAGTCACTGCTTTTGCCTTCACTCACAATTTTACCTCAGTATACTTTGTAATAGGCAATACAAAATTTTAAAGAATAACTATATGTTTGTTTTTTATGAACAACTATTTTACATATAATTCAAAGCCCTGGTATATTTTCTTGTCCATTTGGCCTTTGTTGTTTGATTAGCCATTTTGTAACTTTTGTTCATAGTTACTAATATAATTGATGCAAGTGACCAAGTAAGATTAAAATACATCATTTACAAGTGAGTACCCCAAGTTCTTGTAGGAGATGGAACCTTGTATTTTTAAAAAAAATTCTATAGAGACAAGTAGAATGTTGAGTACATACCAAAAGTTATTTATGAATTAATGATTTTTCTACCTAAAATGATTTTAAAAACTTAAGTAAAACCATTGAAATAAGATAGTTTGGCAAGACCTATAAACTGGCTTTCTTTCACTTATAAAATTTGCAATTTACAATTTAGAAGGCCCTTAAGAGGAAAGAAAAAGTTAAAAACAATTTTCTTTTCTTTTTTTTTTTTTTTTGCGGTATGCGGGCCTCTCACTGCTGTGGCCTCTCCCGTTGCAGAGCACAGGCTCCAGACGCGCAGGCTCAGCGGCCATGGCTCACAGGCCCAGCCGCTCCACGGCATGTGGGATCTTCCTGGACTGGGGCACAAACCCGTGTCCCCTGCATCGGCAGGCGGACTCTCAACCACTGCACCACCAGGGAAGCCCAATTTCCTCTTCTTAACTCTATCAACACATGGGTTCTATTACCCATGTAGATAGTGAAAGGTTTGGGAAACTAGATTAATTTATGAGTTTCCTTAAACATTTCACCAAGAACCGAAATCTATCTTAACTGATGGCAGTTTTGTTATAATTACACATTTTCATTTGTCAAGAGCTGTTGAAAAATATTTTGAGGCAGTTTAAGTCTTGATGGTTGACTAAATGATGGGTATTTTTCCACTTTCCTAACAAAAGGCTACAAGATACTGTTAGAAGTTCACTTTCCCAGGGTGGTTCTCCCCCAAGCAAATAGTGTTTCCAGAGAAGAGCTGAGATCCCCAGTGGTTTGACTGGTTGAACTTCTATTCATCTTTTAGCCACAAGCCAAGAGTACATCGGAAAACACTGCTCGGTACCAAAAAAAAGTAATAATCTTTATAAGAATGTCTATACACGAGTAAACCTGTAGGGTCTTAAGAAGCACAAAGTGATTATGAAAATAGGTCTACTGGGTTAACAGTTGGGAATCAAATGCATTAGGAAGTCCAGCAGGAAGGGGCTGATAAAGAATGTTCTTTGTTCCTTTGGATATAGTAATACTTAAGATAAAACTTGAGTGCATTTTAGAGTGCCTGAGTCTAACTTGAGAATAAAACATGGGGTGAATATTGAAAAGAACAGAAGGAAAGCATTACAAATTTTTCACACTAAGCTAAATATTTGTGGTTCAAACATAAATTATTTTCAAGTCATTTTAAGGACTCTCTAGTTTTGAACTCTAATTCACAAAGAAGAGCGACTGTCATTTGTTTCCTAAAATAGCCATAAGGAGCACTCAGTAAAATAAATATATTTATAAAGATAGTTTAAAATCATATTAAATATGACTATTTGAATAATTTGTTGTATGAAATAAGTTATGTGCATAAATGAATGGGTTAATGAATGTTATCTATTTTAGTACTTTGAATTACAAAACTAACACGTGCTATCCCGTCCTTAACAAAATCACATGTATCTTTTTTGTTGTTGATTTAAACATGTACACTTGTTTATGTACCATATACTTTATGTTTACAAACAATATTGTACTTTATATATGTAGGAATAAATGAAGACCAATCAAATGAGAATGAACAGGGAATATTAACGCAGAATTTGCTACAGCGAGGGAGTCAGCCACCATCACTTGTTTGGGCACTCAAAGGCAGGCAGGGGAATGGAAGAGCTTTCTCATGGAGAAAATGGAAGGCTTCGGGTATGCCCTGATTGGAGATGGTTGGCATGGGGAAGCTGTAGGTAGGCAAGCTAATTAATAGTGGGACATCCTATGTGATTGGTTAGGGGCACATATTTGGGGTTCTCTGGTTTGTCCTAAGTTGGAAGTGGGACAAAAATTAGGGAAGCTGTCAGTTATTAATCAAATCCTGGCCATGTGGGGCCAACTGTTACAAAGGTTATTGTTTGGCTTCCTGAACTGGTAACTAGAGATATCAGTCTGACTACCTATAAATCTGACTTATAAATACGTTGGCTATATGTAGCTAGACAATGAGTTGATTTCCTGGATTATCTGTTGTGGATCAGACATCTATCTATCTACCTATCTATCTATCTATCTATCTATCTGGTCTGGCCATTGTGTTTCCTTATTCAATCTCTCCTGGACTTCTCAATAACTTGATATTTTCATTTAAAGGTGAATCATTACCAGACCTGGAATCAGTGCATGTATGTTTTCTTCATTCTTCATAATAGCTGCATAATATACCACAGTATAAGTAGACAAAAATGTAGTCAGCTGTTTTGAAGGACATCCAGATGGCTTTCAGTGTTTTGTAATTTCAAAAAATTCTGCAGTAAATGTCCTTAACTAAGCATCTTGACTTAATGGTATCATTAACAATACTGGTCAAATACTTAGATTTAAATTACTGAGTCAAAGGTTATGTTTATTTGAAATTTTAATATATACAAATGCATCATTTTAAGTTTTTTTTTTTTTTTTTTTTTTGCGGTCTGCGGGTCTCTCAATGTTGTGGCCTCTCCCGTTGCGGAGCACAGGCTCCGGACGCGCAGGCTCAGCGGCCATGGCTCACGTGCCTAGCTGCTCTGCGGCATGTGGGATCTTCCCAGACCAGAGCACGAACCCATGTCCCCTGCATCGGCAGATGGACTCTCAACCACTGCACCACCAGGGAAGCCCTTAAGTAATTTTAACAAAGCGCCTATAAAGGTCTTTGATGTTAGAAGCTAAGACCCCTGATGCCCTAGCTTTTGATCTGTAGACATCAATAAAGATTAGATGGTAGATTTTCATTTCAAGGTGGCAAAATATGAATATGTGGCACGTCCACAGCAACCCATTCCTAAAAGTCACTCCCCTAAAAAGATAGCTGGAACAAGGGAATTTTGAGTAATCATTGGTAGATAGAAGCTGTGAGCAATCACTGGCAGATAGAAATTGAAAAGGGAAATTGTAGCTCCAAAGATCAAGGGATATCACTTATTTAGAAGGTATACTGCTACTGTATAGAAAAGTAGAAGAAGTTCCAGAAGCAATTTCCTGGATCATTGAAACAACCTGATAGTTCAACCTCTGTTAAATGCCTCTTGAAATAGGCAGCCAAGATCTATGTATTTGTTTCCAGGAAAGAGCAGTGAATAAGTGAGTTTACATCAGAGATTCAGGGCAGTACCTGGTTATCTGGCAATAAATGACTGAGAGGAATGAGAAGCATTACAGATAACCAGCTGTTCAGTCAGTGTCTAGTTCTATGCCATACCCATTATTGCTAATAAATGGCAGAAGTTAAGGCCATGGCTGGAGCTGGTTAGTTGTGCAAAGAATAAAAGAGCTAGCCTAATAGGAATTCTCAACTACTAAGATGAATACACAATTCCCTCTCAAAACTTGCAGAAAGCTTACACCATTGAAGAGGAAGAGCAAACAACACTGGCATAAACTTACACATATGGAAACAAAAGCAAGAGAACAAGATTTTGAAAAATTAAATATAATGTTTTAAGAGTGATACTATATTTTATTCAATTGTAAGACTAGGTGGATATAACAAAGAACTAACTAGAGTCATCAAAATAAAAAAATAAAATTGTAGAGATAGATAAGCTAATGTGCAAAATGGGCATTGCTGTAGAGTGACTGAGAAAGCTGGAAAATAAAGGGAGAGATAAATCATGAAAAAGTTAAGAGCATTAGATAATAGGTTCAGGTGATTTAAAAAAAACAGCTAAATGGAGCTTCAAAAGAATAATATATACTACAGAGTAGGCAATAATTAAACAGATAAAAAAAGGAAATTCTTCTCTAAGTAAAGAAAATATGAGATAAAAAAGGGCACACTCAGTGTTGGGCAGGATTTACAAAAACAAAGCAAAGCAAATCAAACAGAAAACAAAACAAAGTAAAAAAAACCCAAAAACCTCCAAATCAATTGGTTCCAAATATGTTTGCATATATCTGAAATTTCAGAACATTAAGAATTGGAATAAAAATCCTGATAGTTTCCAGAGAAAATTGTAAAAACCAGGACTAGTGACCACAATTAATTTATGTAATTTGTTTGCTGGGAGGCTGCCATATCATTTGCTATCCATGATGGTATATTTGTAAGTCACCCTTGAAGGGCTCTGGTCTGCATCTCTGCCTCAGTCTCTCTGTACAAGATACGGTTCCATCTCTCTGGCAACCTGTCACTTTCATTCATTCTTAAGTTTCATTTAATCTGCTCTTTTGACCTTTGATTCAATGCCCTATTTTCTGTCTTATCTTCCAAACAGATTCTTCATGCAAAGACTTACAGTTCACTGATACTACTTTTCTGAGTTGGCCTTACAAATTGTGTCCTAGAAAACCCTACAGGCATGGCATGGCCTTCCTGAAAATGACCTAGTTCCTGCTTGCAGCCTCCTGGCAGTCTGCTGTCAAGACATTTGTGTACTGAAAACAAAGAGATTTTAAAATATTCGAAGCACATATTTTAGACCTTAATAGTGGTCTGTAGTTTTTAAAACCTTTATGGTGTCTGAACACATTTAAAAACTATTTGTGTCGTGTTTGAACACATTTTAAAAATATTTGTTATACATTAATACTTTCTCCTTGAATAAATAAAATATCACAGATAAGGCAAAAATCTTTCATTGGCTACCATCCTGAATCCTGGTTCTTTTTCCCATCTTTAAAATTGCCAACCATCTCAGTTTGAGGTGTAGCATTCCAGACCTTATTCTCTATGCAATTATCTATGTATATCTGTTAAGAAATATAGTATTTTTGATGTGTTTAAAAGTATAAATAGTATCCAATTATATATTTTGTCCTTCACTTTGCTTTATTCACTCCAATACTTTCCCATGTGAGTGTGTATAGGTCTTTATCGCTTTTGAAATATATATCTTATCCTTTAGTACAGATATATCATTATTTATTTAGTCATCACCTTATTCATGAACATTTAGGTTGTTTCAAAATGTTTGTTTTTATAAACAGTTTTGTAATGTCTATCACTGAGCATTGTAATTATTTGTTATTCTAGGATAGATGAGCAGTGAGTGGCAATGTTGGGTCACAGGACCTGCTTGTTTGCATTTTAATAGATATTACTAAATTTCCCTACATTACATGACATTTTCATTACCAGTGGAAGAGAGTATCTATATCCTCAAACTCCCATAGACACAGGTATTATCAGGCTTTTAAATGTGTACCTATTCACTGGGTGAAAAATGAAATCTCGTTGTTTTAATCTCCATTTACTGTTTTCATTACATTTTCTTGTGTACCTTACACTACAGGATTGAACTTGAAATCACTAAGGTATGCAGTGATATACAAACACACACACACACACACACACACACCCTGAAATCTGAAAGCCATCAACTGTTTCCATATATTTGGAAGAAAATTTAATTTTTTAATGGAGTTTTCCATCAAGAATCTCTTACCCTTGGCTAAATGAGGGAGAGTTCTTTCCAAAATGAATAATACCTTATATAGTCACCAAAAAATATTTAAACCATAGAGCCATTTTTAAGTATAGTAAAGGCAAATTCAGATATCTGGTCTATGAGTTCCAAAGGTAGTAGTCCACATTCATGTTCTGTCCCATACAATTGCATTCCAGATTATATTTTGTTATATTTGCATTATTGACAGTTCGTGATTTGTTTTGTTTGTTTCTTCTGTTTTTCCTTCCTTCTGTTTCCATTTCTTTCCTTTAAGTGTGTTATTCGAACATATATTTAGGATTCCATCTTGATTTATTTCTAGCATTTTTGAGCCTATTGCTTTGAATACTTTTTTGTGGTTGCTCTGGGTATTACAATATGCAAATGTGAATTATTATAGTCTACTGGTGTCATCCTTTAACTACTTCCAGTGGAGTATTTAAAACTTACTTCCATTTAGGTCTTTTACTCTCCCAATTTAAAAAACTCTATGTATCTATCTGTCTGTCTATCTATCTATCTATCTATCTATCTAGTTGTTCCAAGTATTACAAATACAATATTAATACAATACAAATACAAGTATTAACAAAACAGATATTATTATTTTTTATTTCCACCAACCAATGTGATCTAAGAGATTCATCAGGATAAGGCTATTATATGCCCTTCTATTATTATTTTACTACTCTATTCTACTATTATTCTATTATTATTACCATTCCATTATTATTTTCTTTCTGAAGTTTATGCCTTCTTCTGTTATCATTTGTTTTATGCTAAAGAGCTTCCTATAGATATTCTTTAAAGGTTTATTTGCAACATATTTTCTTAGTTTTTTTTTTTTTTTCACTCGGAGAATGTCTTCATTTTCCATTGAAAATGTCTTTATTTTCCATTTATTCTTGATAGATGGTTCTTCCAGGTATAGAATTCACATCTGACAGTTCTTTTCTTCTTGCATAGAAAAATATTATGTGAATTCCTTCTAGTCTCCATAGTTTCAGATGAGAAATCAGCTGTCACTTGATTTGGTATCCCCTTGGCTGCTTGTAAAACTTTTTATTGTCTTTACAATAAATATAAATTGTTTATATCATTTCAAATGTTTAATTATGATGTGTCTTGGATGGATTCCTTTATGTTTATCTTATTTAGATTTGCTCAGCTTTTGAATCTGTAGGCTTATATATTCCACCAAATGTGTGTAATTTTTAGCCACTATTTATTTGAATAACTTTTCAGCCCCCAGTTCTTTCTCCTCTTTTTCTGGGACTTGAATAATATGAATATTAGATCTTTTGTTATTGTATCACAGTTTCCTAAGGCTCTGTTTTGTCTCTCTGTTTTGCGGTGGGGGGGAAGGGAGAGGAGGGATTTTCTATTTTTCTCTCTGTTGTTCAGATTGAGTAAATTCCAGTGTTCTAAGTTTCTTGGTTCTGTCTTCTTTCAACTCCATTTTACTACTGAGTCTATCCAGTGAGTTTTCTATTTTGGTTAGTGTATCTTTCAGTGCTATAATTCCTACTTGGAATATATATTCTTTTGAATAAGTTATATAACAGATATTAGCAAATAATAATGCCCATATTTTGTACTTTTTCACTTGTGTTGGGAATTTTTAATCACTTATTGAAGCTATGTTATGATGGTTGTGTTAAAGTTTCTGTCAAATAGTTACAACATCTGATTCATCTCAATATTAGCAATATATTATCTGATAGTCTTTTCTCATTAAAGTCATGCATTTCCTGGTCTTGGTATAATGAGTCATTTTTGGTTGTATTTTGGACATTTTACATGTTATGTTAGGAGACTCTTGATATTATTTAAATCTGTTATTCTAGTAGGAAGTCTCTGTTTCAGTTTAGCATGTAGGTTATGGCCTATTTTTCTGGGTTATATTCCAAGGAGAATTTTAGTTTTCTGATCTCTTGCAACGCTAATCTGGTCTGCTTTGTTTTTCTAGTTCTATTTGGCATTCCCACTGACTTCTTTCAGGAATCACTTTCGGGATGGATGGTATTTCCATGAGCCATTGGGTGGGGGACACTAGACTCATGATATGGAGAGTGCTTCCTCTGACCTATTCTCTAGCCATCCAGTGCCAGTGGGTATTCTATGCTATCTTTGCTGGTGCCTCTGGGGCAGGGTAGCTAGTGTTCCCTTTGCTAATCCTTTGCCCAGAGAAATCAGGCTTTACTTGTTTTTTTTTGTTTCATTTTGTTTTTGTTTTCTTCCTATGCCTGTAGGCAGTTCCAGATTGCAGCACTCTCCAGTGCCTAGTCTAAGATATATGATAGATAAAAAGAAAATCCAAGAAATTTTCTATGGTGTCATATGTCAAGTTTTGAGGTTCCCTGACAGTCCAACTTATTTCCACCATTCGGTCTTTTTATTATTTGCTGTGAAAATTTTTTCTAGAGCATATAGTTGTACTCAGAGGGGAGGAGTAGAGAAAATTGAATCTATTCCATCTCGTTCCCTGAATTACTTTTTACAATCTGCAATACCCTCTCATGTCTGTCATCTCACTTGTTCCTCCTCAAAGCTCTGTGGGGCTTGCTCTTGTAAAAGTGTGACTCCATGAGGTAAAATTCAAAGGGTTGGGATCAAATGTACAGTATCTAACTTCTAGGTAGCAAAAACTTTTTTAAAAAAGCTTCTGCTATAAAACAAAACACCCCAAAACTTACTAGCTTAAAAAAATCACCTATTCAGCTCATGATTCTGTGGGTGAATTGGACAATTCTGATTTTGGCCAAGTTGGCTGATCTCTACTGGACCTACTAAAGTGTCTGTGGTCATTCATTAGGTCTGAAATATCTTGAATAGCCTCATTCACATGTCTTGTAGTTGTTGGATGTTGGCTGGTGTCATGGAGATATGAGGTCACATATCTTCTTTTGACAGGCTTTCTCAGTCTTCTTCTCATGGTAGTGGAAGGATTCCAAACAGAACAAGAAAGGGCAGGCCCCAACAAAAAACACTTTTCAAATCTCTGCTGGCTCTATGTTTGCTCTTGTCTCATCAGTCAAAGCAAGTCATAAACCTAAGCTCAGAATCAGTGCAGGTGGTGACTCCTAAAGAATGCAGATATAAGGAGAGGCAGAATTTGTGGCCATTGAACAATCTACCGTGCCCACAATCAAGATCTGAGCCACAAATGTTCAAAGTTAGCTCCTATTTGCATTATTTTTATAACTTATAATGTCTATTATATCTATTACCTCATTTGCTTTTATGAATATCTCATGTTTGATATGTGGGAAGGCATAATTGTCCTCTCTGATAAAAAATTCAATATGTTTATGGCTAGTCCAAATATAACTTATATGTTGACACTGAAACAAACAGTCACACAAGTAAATGTATAAGTAAAGTTTTGATATGCATTATATTAGGACTTTTTCCAGGTTCACTGAAGTGTTAGCTATAAAACCTGATGTTTTTATTCTTTGTTACCTTCCCAAGCATAATTGGTATCTGCCAGTTATTTTATTCTAGGTTTTGTTGAAAAAGTCCATGTCTATCTTAATCACATTTTCCATGACTTTATAAATGATGAATATATCCTCTGTGCAGATGGAAAGAATTTTTACTTGTAGTTTATTCTTACATAAGTGAGGCTGAAATTTACTGATCATATTTATTGTTTGATGCAAAACCATTTTACCTTTCACTATATCTTTGTTGAAGGGGCAGTTATAACAAAACAAGCTTGTATGTTTAGATTTACCATAATTTATCTGGATCTTAGGAGAATATTGCCTTTGTTATTTTTGTATTGTTATTACTATCTATATTTTATCCTACTAAAAAAAAAATATATATATTTTAACATCTTTATTGGAGTATAATTGCTTTACAAGGGTGTGTTAATTTCTGCTTTATAACAAAGTGAATCAGCTATATGTATACATATATACCCATATCTCCTCCCTCTTGCATCTCCCTCCCACCCCCCCATCCCACTCCTCTAGGTGGTCACAAAGCACCGAGCTGATCTCCCTGTGCTATGTGGCTGCTTCCCACTAGCTATCTATTTTACCTTTGGTAGTGTATATATGTCCATGCCACTCTCTCACTTCGTCCCGGCTTACCCTTCCCCCTCCCCGTGTCCTCAAGTCCATTCTCTACGTCTGCATCTTTATTCCTGTCCTGCTCCTAGGTTCTTCATAACCATTTTCTTTTTTTTTTAGATTCCATATATATGTGTTAGCATACGGTATTTGTTTTTCTCTTTCTGACTTACTTCACTCTGTATGACAGACTCTAGGTCCATCCACCTCACTACAAATAACTCAATTTTGTTTCTTTTTATGGCTGAGTAATATTCCATTGTATATATGTGCCACATCTTCTTTATCCATTCGCCTGTTGAAAAAATATATTTTTAATGTTTTCTATCTTTGGAAATCATTGGTCCCATAATTTCAGTTTTAAAAAGTCACTTCTAGCTTTTCTTTAGAGTGAAAACTGATAGTTTAGCATCCATTATTTCATAAGAATAATTTAGATTTCCTCTTAAACATACCACTCAATAACTGCAGTAACAGAGGTTTATAGTCTCCTTCTGAGGTGTCTCTGAAATCCTTGTGAGTTCTTTCCACAGCTTATCTTCATCAGCTTGTAACTACTCAGATAAACTTAGCATCATCTGCGAACTTACAAATTCATTTTGTACTCTTTCTTTTAGATCAATTATGTGAGAATCTGAACTTTATCAAAATGTGAAAAAAGGCTAGGCACAGTGTTTATTCCCAGGTACCCTACTGCAAACAATTCTCCATCCATAAAATTGATAAGCTACCCCTTCTCTTTGTTTTCTTTGTTTGTGTTATGTAGGTGTATATTCATGAAAATACCTGCCCTCTAACATTCAGCTCTAGGTTAGAGGGAAATAGGGTTTGATAAATGTATGAGAGAGTTTAATACATTGCAAAAGGCTTACTAAACTCAATAGTTGACAGCTATTCCTTTCCATTTTGTCTAAACATTTATTTTTTCTATTGTAGCACTCTGGAGAGAAAGGATTGTACTATTTATTCTTAGAGTAACAATGTGACATGCCCACCACCCACTCCCCCTCCTGTATACGTTATGCTTCCTTAAGCGTGCAGTGAACCACTCTACCTTATATATTGCACCAATCTGTTAGGCATGCAAGAGAGAGTTACTGGCCTGAAATTCTAAATCTTTCCACAATGCTTTTTTATGGATGGTGTCAAAACAAAGGCAAATTCAAAATAAATAAAACCATCACTCTCATTTATAATGTTAGGGCTTAAGACAAGCAACAACAGGCACAAATACACCAGTACATTCCAAGACACTTTTTCTTAGTCATGTTAGTGACACCACTAGTGTCAGACTAGCGATCCCTCACTGGCTTATTGAAATATAAGATACAAGAAGCTTTCTCTTATGGTGAGTATCTTAGTTCTCTGAAATCTTTGTTTATGCCAGTGGTTTCCACCCGGGGGGAGAATTTGCCCTTCTTGGGACATATGGCAATGTCTAGAGACATTTTTGGTTTCTACGACTTGGGCATGATGGTGCTACTGTTATCTAATGGATAGGGGTCAGGGATGCCACTAAACATCCCACATTGCACAGGTGATCTCCTTACAACAAATTACCTGGCCCCAAATGTCAACACCAGCAAGAGTGAGAAACAGTGGTTTACATCATCTTCTTTTGCATATGCTTCCTTATTTGGGTGGCAACAGTTGTCCTGTGTAACCAAATGTTCACCATAATCCTGAACACTAACTGTCCTGTTGTGCATATGATGTCACAACATATGAAGATCATATGTTTTACAACATACCCATATGAACTATATAATTTCACTTTTGCCTTAATTTTAATCTGGTTATTGATACTTAAACAAGAATTGCTTTGTAGCGCATTATCTTTGGACAACTCCCACAAATTCTTTTTTTCCCACTGACTCCTGGGTTCCCTTGTAATTTAAACACTGTTCATCATACCTAAAAGAACTGCAACACTTAGTAGTAATGGTATGGATTATCGACCTTCAGGATAAATCTGATTCTGAAATTATCCCCATGAACATATAGTGTTTCATAGTAGGTACTGAACTTGGCATCCACAGTCTACAACTTCTTGAGCTGCATAAATACAGTACAGAAATAGATCCAAACACAATAGCATTGTTTCAAAGCAAATAATTGTTTCCAAGAAAAACTGACCAAAAGTAAAATAACTGAGAGGTAGAAATGATCAGATGTTTCTTAGGTCCAATGGTTTAATTCATTTAGACCAAATTTAATTTCTTTCAAGCTAAGGCATATGAGGAAATGCTAATTTGCATGAGTTCTTTAGCAGTAATATTCATTAAAACTATTTGGTTCCTTGCAATGTCAAAAGAAACTTTTTTTTTCTTTTACAAGCTGATATGTATTAATGAGAAAGTTACTGACCCCCTCTTTCTTCTGTGTGTCACCGACAGAACAAGAATCACTAGGATAAAATCAGCAGTTTCACAGTTCTTGTTCTCTGTCAAAGGGCAACACACTGACGGATCCTTCAAGTTTGATTCATTAGGCAAGTTTTTCATATGTAAGGCTAATAAGCTATGACTTTTAGCTCTCAGTAAATTTAATCACCGTGCAATTTATGTGTGCTTATTGACTTTATTTCACTATACAGGAGGCATATGTGCTTTAAAATATAGTGCCATATGTGCATGGAATCAGATAATTTTAAAGCTTGAGATCATTTAGTCTCAACCTTGTCACTTTAGAGTAGAAACTGAGGCATATGATGAATGCCAGACTGTGAAATAGTGAGTCAGACTGTGAATTTTAAGTTTCTAGTTCACTGTTAATTCTCTTTGAGCTACCACTTTGCTCCCATTATAAGGCTTCAAAATTAAATTCAAACTTGATTTTATAACATGATTGATTATTCTCTTCTTATCAAGAACATTGAAATAACTATTTTGCATTACAGACTATGGTTGGTAACTAAATATTCTCTAGTAAATAAGTGGAAGATTTTTAAAATAATGGACTATTTTATACAAATTGTTCTTTAGAGTATCAAAAGTACCTTAGGAGTAATAGCAGTCTTTTATTTTTAGATCAGGTCTTCTGTCTGCTATCTTGTAGGCAAAGGAATAATGAACATACTATAGATTAAAAAAAATTATTACTTACTATTTTGCAACTTGAGCAAATCACTGAGCCTCAGTTTCCTCACCTTGAATAAGAAAAATAAATGATTATCTATGAACCTCATAGACAATGTTCATGAAATAAGGTAAAGTAAATGAGATCACCTTTGTAAACTAGAAAAACAGATTTATATAAGTTAATGCTATCATATTAGTGAAACATTTTTTGTTCAGACCCCAAACCAGTGTTTTCATGGCTCTATTCTACTTCTTCTCCAATTTCTTAGTTTTGTTATTTGAACAAATACAAATGATGTTTCCTGACATGTATTTTTTAAATACGTTAAAAAATTGATAGCAGTTGATTAAACCTTACAAAATATTTTTTTTAAAAACTTTATTTTTTAGAGCAGTTTTAGGTTCACAGAAAAATGAAGTGTAAAGTACAGGGAGTTTCTATATCTACCCTGACCCCACACATGCACAGCATCCCCTACTATCGACATCCGTCACCAGACTGGTACATTTGTTACATTCAGTGAACCTACACTGATACATCATTATCATCCAAACTCCATAGTTTACATTATGGTTCACTCCTGATGTTGTACAATCTATGGGATTTTGCAAATGATTAATGATATATACCCACCATTAGGGTATCATGCAGAATAGTTTAAGTACCCTAAAAATCTCTGTGCTTCCTTGCCCCTAATACCTGACAACCAATGATCTTTTTAACGTCTCTGTAGTTCTGCCCCTCCAAGGTGTCATACAGTTGGAATCATACAGTATGTGGCCCTTTTGGACTGGCTTCTTTTAGTTAGGAATATATATTTATAGTTCTTCCTTGTCTCTTCATGGCTTGATAGCTCATATCTTTTTATCACTGAATAATACTCATTGTCTGGATGTATCACAGTTTATTTACCCATTCACTATCTGAAAGACATCTTGGATGCATCCAGGTTTTGGCAATTATTAACAAAGCTGCTATAAACACACACGTGGATGGTTTTGTGTAGATATATGTTTTCAAATCCTTTGAGAAAATACCAAGGAGTGCAACTGCTAGATTGTATAGTAAGAATATGTTTAGTTCTGTAAGAAAATGTCCATCTTTCAAAGTGGTTGTACCATCTTGCATTCCTATGGGCAATGAATGAAAGTTCCTATTTCTTCATAGCTTCACAAGCATTTTGTGTTGGTAGTGTTTGGATTTTGGCCATTCCAATAGGTGTGTAGTGGTATCTTGTTTTAATTTGCAATTCCCTGATGACATATTGTGCAGAACATCTTTTCATAAGCTTATTCATTATGTGTATATCTTCTTTCATGAGATATCTGTTAAGTTCTTTGGCCCATTTTTAAATCAGGTTGTTTATTGTCTTATTATTGAGTTTTAAGGGCTGTCTGTACATTTTTTTTTTTTTTTTTTTTTTTTTTTTTGCTGTACACGGGCCTCTCACTGTTGTGGCCTCTCCCGTTGCGGAGCACAGGCTCCAGACGCGCAGGCTCAGCGGCCATGGCTCACGGGCCCAGCCGCTCCACGGCATGTGGGATCCTCCCGGACCGGGGCACGAACCCATGTCCCCTGCATCGGCAGGCGGACTCTCAATCACTGCGCCACCAGGGAAGCCCTGTCTGTACATTTTTGAATAACATTACTTTATCAGAAGTGTCTTTTGCAAATATTTTCTCCCAGTCTGTGGCTTATCTTTTTATTCTGTTGACATTGTCTTTCACAGAGAAGTGTTTAATTTTAATGAGGTCCAGGATATTAATTTAGTGATAAGAGGGGCATCCTTGTCCTGTGACTGAAATTAGTGAGAAACCTTCAAGTTACTTAGCATTCAGTATTGTGTTAGCTGTAGGGTTCTTTTGGTAAATATTTTTTATCAAGTTGAGGAAGTTCCCTTCTACACCTTGTTTACTGAAAGATTTTATTATGAATGAGTCTTGGATTTTATCAAGTGCTTTTTCTGCATCAATTGAAATGATCATGTGATTTATAAGCCTATTAGTGTGATGGATTTCATTAACTGATTTTCAAGGTTTGAACCAGACTGGAAAAACTGGGATAAATTCCACTTTGTTGTGGTGAATAATTGTTTTTATACTTCATTGGATTTGATCTTCTAATATTTTGTTGAAGACATTAGCATCTATGTTCATGAAAGACATTGGTCTGTAATTTTCTTTTCTTGCAGTGTCTTTGTCTGCTTTGGGAATCAGGGTACTACTAGCCTCATAGAATGAGTTAGGAAGTATTCTCTCTGCTTTTGTCTTCTGGAAGAGATTCTAGAGATTGGTATAATGTATTCTTTAAGGTAGAATTCACATATGGACCCATCCAGGCCTGGTGCTTTCTATTTTGAAAGGTTGTTAACTATTGGTTCAATTTCTTTAATGGTTACAGGCTTATTCATATTGTCTATTTCTTCTTGTCTGACTTTTGGCAGTTTGTGTCATTTCAAGGGATTGGTTCACTTCAACTAAATTAACAAATCTGTGGGCATAGGGTTGTTCATATTCCTTTATTATACTTTTAATGTCCATGGGATCTGTAGTCATGTCCCTTGTTTAATTTCTGATACTAGTAATTTGTTTTTAAAGTGGATTTCTTGTAGAAAACATATAATTGGGTCTTTTTGTTTGATCTGCTCAGACAATCTCTGTCTTTTAATTAGTGTATTTAGACAATTGACATTTAAAGCAATTACTGACACACTTGGATTAATATCTATCATATTTTTTCCTGTTTGTTGCCCTTGTTCTTTGTTCCTACTTTTGCCTTTAACTTTTTCTGTTTTTTTTTTTCTGTATGTGTGTGTGTGTGAGCCTGTGTGATTTTAATCAATCATTTTATATGATTCAACTTTCTCTCCTTTCTTAGCATATCAACTTTTCTTCTTTTTTAAACATTATTTTTAGTGGCTACATGGATAGGAATTTAGTTTGCAGGTGGAATTAAGGTTGCTAATCAGCTGACCTTAAGATAAAGCAATTATCCTGGATTCTCCATACGGGCTGAATGTAACCACAAAGGTACTTAAATGTGGAAGATGGAGGTAAAATAATCAGGTTGAGAGTTATATGACATGAGATAGACTTGGCCAGCTATTGCTGGCTCTGAAGGTGGAAAGGGATCGTGAGCTAAGGGATGTGTGTGGCCTTTAGAAGGTGGAAAAGTAAAAAAGAAAAAAATTTACTCCAGAAATTCCAGAAAGAAATGAAGCACAGGCAACATCTTGACTTTAGCTCAGTGAGATCCATTACAGGCTTCTGACTTACAGAACTACAGGGCAATAAATCTGTGTTTTTTGGGTTTTTTTTTTTGTTTTTTTTGCGGTACGTGGGCCTCTCACTGTTGTGGCCTCTCCCATTGCGGAGCACAGGCTCCGGACGCGCAGGCTCAGTGGCCATGGCTCACGGGCCCAGCCGCTCCATGGCATGTGGGATCCTCCCGGACCGGGGCATGAACCCGCGTCCCCTGCATTGGCAGGCGGACTCTCAACCACTGCGCCACCAGGGAAGCCCAAATCTGTGTTTTTTTAAGCCACTAAGTTTATGGTAATTTGTTACAGCAGCCACAGGAAACTAATACAAAGAACAAACTAAAAAGATGAGTTATACAAAACATAAGATAATCATTCCCCACAAACTGGAGGTATCTCTCTCTTCAGAGAGTAGATATTTTGGGGGGAAGTGTTCTAAAACAGGATTCAAAAATAATATAGAAAGTTTGATTGCATGAAGCTGAAATTTGTTTAAAAGAAAGTATAGTAAGAAAATAATAGTGAATCATTCTTTAATATATGGATTCAGCTGCTATTTTTCTTGATAATTCAAATGAAGAAATTCCTGTTGATATATAATGTACCATGGACATAAAAGTATTCAGCATGTCTCCCAAGGTCTCATATCCACCTTCACATTGTTAAATGGAGATAAATGCACTCCTCTCAAGATTGAGAA